>NC_135239.1:171908786-172214363 GCF_051348905.1 Ranitomeya variabilis | reverse complement strand
TCAACAGTCCCTCCTCTGTTATTGGGGTTCAGTAACGTCAGCTGTTCCCCTGCTGTGTGTGTGGCAATCCCTCCTACCTCCTCCAACCTCCTCCTCCTCCACCTGTCCCTGGGCTCCAACACCGCCAGTTGCCGTCCAGAAGTGCTGTACGCACAGTCAACAGTCCCTCCTCTGTTATTGGGGTTCAGTAACGTCAGCTGTTCCCCTGCTGTGTGTGTGGCAATCCCTCCTACCTCCTCCTACCTCCTCCAACCTCCTCCTCCTCCACCTGTCCCTGGTCTCCAACACCGCTAGTTGCCGTCCAGAAGTGCTGTACGCACAGAGCCAAACACCTCGCCAATGTGTTAGTGGGGTTCAGCACCGCCAGCTGTTCCCCTGCTGTGTATACGGCAACGTGTACTGCGACCGCCACGCAGACACAACAAGTTAAATGTAAGGGAACCTGACCCCCCCCCCCCCCAGGCGTTTGTTACTGAAGGAGCCACCTTGTGCAGCAGTAATGATGCAAAGGGAAAAAGTGCCTCTTTTCGTGATGCTCCTTGCACATGCTGAACCAAACACTTATGAAATGTGTCCCCACACAGCGTTAAACCGTCCGGTAGGTGGAACTTTCCTTTGTCGTGTGACGCAGCACAGCCATCATTTTTACCCCCTTGGCGCCGTGCGCCCCCTCCTCAGCGTTGTTTGAATCTGTCCCGGAGCCTGCGCTGTTAGGTTAGCCCTTGGCCATGCACACATGTTGCGCTGCCCGTCTTCTGACCTCATTTGGTGTCAGGCTGGCTGCGCCTGTGCGGGTGCGCTGGCCGAGATCCCGCCTCGCAGTGTCGTCTAATGTAATCCCACCGCGGGCCTGTGATCCGTGCCCGTGCGCAGTGCATATCCTCTCCTCTCACTCCCCTCCCTACGGCTTCTTCAGACTGTGCGATGTCAGCTGGTCCCTAATAGCATGCCACGGCCGTGACACCGCACAGTCTGAAAAAGCCGTAGGGAGGGGAGTGAGAGGAGAGGATATGCACTGCGCACGGGCACGGATCACAGGCCCGCGGTGGGATTACATTAGACGACACTGCGAGGCGGGATCTCGGCCAGCGCACCCGCACAGGCGCAGCCAGCCTGACACCAAATGAGGTCAGAAGACGGGCAGCGCAACATGTGTGCATGGCCAAGGGCTAACCTAACAGCGCAGGCTCCGGGACAGATTTAAACAACGCTGAGGAGGCGGCGCACGGCGCCAAGGGGGTAAAAATGATGGCTGTGCTGCGTCACACGACAAAGGAAAGTTCCACCTACCGGACGGTTTAACGCTGTGAGGAGACACATTTCATAAATGTTAGGTTCCGCATGTACAAGGACCATAATTAAAAGAGCTAAGTTTACCTTTTCCAGCATTAGTGCTGTACACAATGGCTCTTTCAGCTACAAACGCCTGGGGGGGGGGGGGTTAAAGGTTTCCTTTCAACTTGCTCGAGTGCAGGCTTCGGCCTACACTCCGCTCCCCCTGCTCCTCCTGCTGACCCTGGGCTCTAACACCGCCAGTTTTTGCCCAGATGTGCTAGCTGCACAGAGAAAAACACCAGCCAATGTGTCAGTGGGGTTCAGCACCGCCAGCTGTTCCCCTGCTGTGTAGCCGGCAACGTGTCCTGCGACCGCCACGCAGACACAAGAACTGAAATTGAAGGGAACCTGTCCCCCCTCCCCCAGGCGTTTTTACGTTATCCAGCCACCTTGTACAGCGGTAATGCTGCATGTGTGCAAGGTGGCTCAGAAACGTATTCTCCTCGCACATGTGGAACTGAAAACACGTCTGAAATGTGTCCTCTGTGTGACCATTTAACCGTCCCGGTGGTGTGACTTTCCTTTGTAATGACACGCTGCAACCCCCTTGGTAGCGCTGCCCGTCTTCTGGCATCATTGTTTGGCTGGCTGCGCCTCTGCGGCCGCCCTGACCCACACAACGCCCCTCGGTGTCTTATTTATTGGGACTGCGAGGGTGTGATTGATGGGCAGGATCAGTGCATCAGTTCGCCTGTCCCTCCTCTCCTTCCGCCTTCTTCGGACTGTGCGGCTTCATGGCCGTGGCATGCGATAAGGGATCAGATGACGCCGCACAGTCTGAAGCGGGTGTAAGGACCCGAGTGTGAGAGGCGAACATATGTGCTGCGCCAGGCCCTGAATCCCAGCCCCGCAGTGTTTTAACAATGTTAAGACACTGCGGGGCTGGGATTCAGGGGCATCGCGAACCGCACCGGCCGACATTACATGATGCCAGAAGATGGGCAGCGCTAACGGCGCTAGGCCAGGGGATAACACGACAGCGCAGACTCCTATACAGCAAATAACAACGCTCGGGAGGCTGCATCCAGCACCAAGGTGGGATTCTTGACACCTGTGCTGCGTCTCATTACAAAGGGAACTCTCGCCTCCATTACACAGTTTGACTGTATAAAGGGCTAAATGTTATACGTGTTCCATTCAGCGTGTGCAAGGAGAAAAATTACAAGAGCAACCTTTGACTTGCGCAGCACTGCTGCTGCATAAGCTGTGGCTCTTCTACTTTGTAACCCCTGAGGGGGGGTTAAAGGTGACTTTTGAAATCGGTTCAATTAGGCTTCGGCCTACACTCTGCTCCACCTGCAGAGCCCGGGCTCCAACAACGCTAGTTGCTGTCCGGAAGTGCTGGCTGCACAGAGCCAAACACCTCGCCAATGTGTCAGTGGGGTCCAGCACCGCCAGCTGTTCCCCTGCTGTGTAGCCGGCAACGTGTCCTGCAAAAGCCACGCAGACACAACACACCCAAAGCTGCCGCCTGTGCAGGCTTCGGCCTACACTCCCCTCCCCCTGCTCCTCCTCCTCCTGCTCCTCCTCCTGCTGTCCCTGGGCTCTAACACACCGCCAGTTGGGGCCCAGATGTGCTAGCTGCACAGAGAAAAACACCAGCCAATGTGTCAGTGGGGTCCAGCACCGCCAGCTGTTCCCCTGCTGTGCAGCCGGCAACGTGTCCTGCAAAAGCCACGCAGACACAAGAACTGAAATTGAAGGGAACCTGTCCCCCCTCCCCCAGGCGTTTTTACGTTATCCAGCCACCTTGTACAGCGGTAATGCTGCATGTGTGCAAGGTGGCTCAGAAACGTATTCTCCTCGCACATGTGGAACTGAAAACACGTCTGAAATGTGTCCTCTGTGTGACCATTTAACCGTCCCGGTGGTGTGACTTTCCTTTGTAATGACACGCTGCAACCCCCTTGGTAGCGCTGCCCGTCTTCTGGCATCATTGTTTGGCTGGCTGCGCCTCTGCGGCCGCCCTGACCCACACAACGCCCCTCGGTGTCTTATTTATTGGGACTGCGAGGGTGTGATTGATGGGCAGGATCAGTGCATCAGTTCGCCTGTCCCTCCTCTCCTTCCGCCTTCTTCGGACTGTGCGGCTTCATGGCCGTGGCATGCGATAAGGGATCAGATGACGCCGCACAGTCTGAAGCGGGTGTAAGGACCCGAGTGTGAGAGGCGAACATATGTGCTGCGCCAGGCCCTGAATCCCAGCCCCGCAGTGTTTTAACAATGTTAAGACACTGCGGGGCTGGGATTCAGGGGCATCGCGAACCGCACCGGCCGACATTACATGATGCCAGAAGATGGGCAGCGCTAACGGCGCTAGGCCAGGGGATAACACGACAGCGCAGACTCCTGTACAGCAAATAACAACGCTCGGGAGGCTGCACCCAGCACCAAGGTGGGATTCTTGACACCTGTGCTGCGTCTCATTACAAAGGGAACTCTCGCCTCCATTACACAGTTTGACTGTATAAAGGGCTAAATGTTATACGTGTTCCATTCAGCGTGTGCAAGGAGAAAAATTACAAGAGCAACCTTTGACTTGCGCAGCACTGCTGCTGCATAAGCTGTGGCTCTTCTACTTTGTAACCCCTGAGGGGGGGTTAAAGGTGACTTTTGAAATCGGTTCAATTAGGCTTCGGCCTACACTCTGCTCCACCTGCAGAGCCCGGGCTACAACAACGCTAGTTGCTGTCCGGAAGTGCTGGCTGCACAGAGCCAAACACCTCGCCAATGTGTCAGTGGGGTCCAGCACCGCCAGCTGTTCCCCTGCTGTGTAGCCGGCAACGTGTCCTGCAAAAGCCACGCAGACACAACACACCCAAAGCTGCCGCCTGTGCAGGCTTCGGCCTACACTCCCCTCCCCCTGCTCCTCCTCCTCCTGCTCCTCCTCCTGCTGTCCCTGGGCTCTAACACACCGCCAGTTGGGGCCCAGATGTGCTAGCTGCACAGAGAAAAACACCAGCCAATGTGTCAGTGGGGTCCAGCACCGCCAGCTGTTCCCCTGCTGTGCAGCCGGCAACGTGTCCTGCAAAAGCCACGCAGACACAAGAACTGAAATTGAAGGGAACCTGTCCCCCCTCCCCCAGGCGTTTTTACGTTATCCAGCCACCTTGTACAGCGGTAATGCTGCATGTGTGCAAGGTGGCTCAGAAACGTATTCTCCTCGCACATGTGGAACTGAAAACACGTCTGAAATGTGTCCTCTGTGTGACCATTTAACCGTCCCGGTGGTGTGACTTTCCTTTGTAATGACACGCTGCAACCCCCTTGGTAGCGCTGCCCGTCTTCTGGCATCATTGTTTGGCTGGCTGCGCCTCTGCGGCCGCCCTGACCCACACAACGCCCCTCGGTGTCTTATTTATTGGGACTGCGAGGGTGTGATTGATGGGCAGGATCAGTGCATCAGTTCGCCTGTCCCTCCTCTCCTTCCGCCTTCTTCGGACTGTGCGGCTTCATGGCCGTGGCATGCGATAAGGGATCAGATGACGCCGCACAGTCTGAAGCGGGTGTAAGGACCCGAGTGTGAGAGGCGAACATATGTGCTGCGCCAGGCCCTGAATCCCAGCCCCGCAGTGTTTTAACAATGTTAAGACACTGCGGGGCTGGGATTCAGGGGCATCGCGAACCGCACCGGCCGACATTACATGATGCCAGAAGATGGGCAGCGCTAACGGCGCTAGGCCAGGGGATAACACGACAGCGCAGACTCCTGTACAGCAAATAACAACGCTCGGGAGGCTGCACCCAGCACCAAGGTGGGATTCTTGACACCTGTGCTGCGTCTCATTACAAAGGGAACTCTCGCCTCCATTACACAGTTTGACTGTATAAAGGGCTAAATGTTATACGTGTTCCATTCAGCGTGTGCAAGGAGAAAAATTACAAGAGCAACCTTTGACTTGCGCAGCACTGCTGCTGCATAAGCTGTGGCTCTTCTACTTTGTAACCCCTGAGGGGGGGTTAAAGGTGACTTTTGAAATCGGTTCAATTAGGCTTCGGCCTACACTCTGCTCCACCTGCAGAGCCCGGGCTCCAACAACGCTAGTTGCTGTCCGGAAGTGCTGGCTGCACAGAGCCAAACACCTCGCCAATGTGTCAGTGGGGTCCAGCACCGCCAGCTGTTCCCCTGCTGTGTAGCCGGCAACGTGTCCTGCAAAAGCCACGCAGACACAACACACCCAAAGCTGCCGCCTGTGCAGGCTTCGGCCTACACTCCCCTCCCCCTGCTCCTCCTCCTGCTGTCCCTGGGCTCTAACACACCGCCAGTTGGGGCCCTAGGAAGACAAGCTTGAATAGGTCCCCATCCGGGTTCCAGTACCGTCAGCTGGTTCTCGGCAGTGTCTTTTGCTCTTGTACCTTCTGCTCCCCATCCTGGTTCCAGTACCGTCAGCTGGTTCCGGGCAGAGCCTTTGGCTTAGGTGCCTCCCTCTGGGTATCCGAGTTCCACCAACGTCAGGTGGTCCTTGGTAGTGCTTTCAGGCACGGGTACCTCCTGCTTAGTAACCGGGTTCCAGTAACGTCAGCTGGTCCTTGGTAGTTCCATTGGCTCTTGGACCTTCGGCTACCCATCCGGGTTCCAGTACCGTCAGCTGGTTCTCGGCAGTGTCTTTTGCTCTTGTACCTTCTGCTCCCCATCCTGGTTCCAGTACCGTCAGCTGGTTCCGGGCAGAGCCTTTGGCTTAGGTGCCTCCCTCTGGGTATCCGAGTTCCACCAACGTCAGGTGGTCCTTGGTAGTGCTTTCAGGCACGGGTACCTCCTGCTTAGTAACCGGGTTCCAGTAACGTCAGCTGGTCCTCGGTAGTTCCATTGGCTCTTGGACCTTCGGGTAGCCATCCGAGTTCCAGTTCCATCAGCTGTTTCTCGGCATTTTCTCAGCCTTCTTGTACCTTCTGCTACATTTCCAAGTTCAAGACCCGAAAGACGATGACCCGGAAGACCACCCCTAAGATGATGACGACACCAGAGACGACAACCACCGAGATGACGACGACCCTGGAGACGATGACCCTGAAGACGACCCCGATGACGACGACCCCGATGACGACGACCCCGATGACGACGACCCTGGAGATGACGACCCTGGAGATGACGACGACAACCTGGAAGACCGAGAAGCAGAAGAACAAGAGGCTGCAGAACAAAGAGCAGAAGAACATTAAGCATAAGACTAAATATCAGAGCAAAAGATATTATCTAAATTATAAGCAGAAGAAGACTAAGCAGTGTATGGGGGTGAGTCCGTTCCTCCTCGTGGTGCCCCTGGATAAAGCCTGATGCTGCAGGCCAAACTGAACGCGGACAAATGTAACTGTTTTGTGACAGGCAGAACGGAAGGTGTAATCTTCAAACTTTTATAGATAACAACTACGGGAATGCCTGTCACAAATAAGAATATGATGAAGAAGTTGAATATAAAAAAGATAATAGTTAAATAAAAAGAATATGAACAATGTAAAAAAAAAAATATATATATACGTAGAAAAGAAGAAGATGAATAAGGTGAAGAAGTTGATGTCACAGAAGCTGATGATGAGGATAATGAAGAAGAAAGTGTGGGAGAAGTAAAAAATAGGGTGAAGGGCGTGGAAGTAGTGAAACATCAATATCTGACAAAATAAATAAAAAATTAACATAGTCAAATTCTTTCTAACGCCGAACGTCATAAAAAAATTAAAAATACTGCTATTCTATTTGATTGGGATAAACCCCTGTGCCTTTAATGTCTCCGCCACCTCCCCCAATACATCCTACATTATTCTTAGTTGTTTTCCTTCATGTAGAATTAACCTACAAGGAAAGAAAGGGTTTATTTTAATTCCGATATTTTCGTCCCATTGACTTGCATTGGGATCGGGTATCGGTATCGGATTGGATTCCGATACTGTGACGGTATCGGCCGATACTTTCCGATACCGATACTTTCCGATATCGGAAAGTATCGCTCAACACTACCTGTTACCCTTGGGAAAATACAAAACTGGGGGCTAAAAAATAATTTTTGTGGAAAAATTTTTTTTTTTTATTTGCATGGCTCTGCGTTATAAACTTCTGTGAAGCTCTTGGTGGGTCAAAGTGCTCACCACACATCTAGATAAGTTCCTTAGGGGGTCTACTTTCCAAAATGGTGTCACTTGTGGGGGGTTTCTACTGTTTAGGTACATTAGGGGCTCTGCAAACGCAATGTGACTCCTGCAGACCATTCCATCTAAGTCTGCATTCCAAATGGCCCTCCCATGCGCCCAAACGGTGGTTCCCCCCAACATATGGGGTATCAAAGTACTCAGGACAAATTGGACAACAACTTTTGGGGTCCAATTTCTCCTGTTACCCTCGGGAAAATACAAAACTGGGGGCTAAAAAATAATTTTTGTGGGAAAAAATTTGTGTTTTATTTTTACGGCTCTGCATTATAAACTTCTGTGAATCCCTTGGTGGGTCAAAGTGCTCACCACACCTCTAGATAAGTTCCTTAGGGGGTTTACTTTCCAAAACGGCGCTCCTTCCCTTCCGAGCTCTCCCATGCGCCCAAACAGTGGTTTACCCCCACATATGGGGTATCAGCGTACTCAGGACAAATTGTACAACAACCTTTGGGGTCCAATTTCTTTTCTTACCCTTGGGAAAATAAAAAATTGGGGGCGAAAAGATAATTTTTGTGAAAAAATATGATTTTTTATTTTTACGGTTCTGCATTATAAACTTCTGTGAAGCACTTGGTGGGTCAAAGTGCTCACCACACCTCTAGATAAGTTCCTTAGGGGGTCTACTTTCCAAAATGGTGTCACTTGTGGGGGGTTTCAATGTTTAGGCACATCAGTGGCTCTCCAAACGCAACATGGTGTCCCATCTGAATTCCAGTCAATTTTGCATTGAAAAGTCAAATGGCGCTCCTTCGCTTCCGAGCTCTGTCATGCGCCCAAACAGTGGTTTACCCCCACATATGGGGTATCAGCGTACTCAGAAGAAATTGGACCCCAAAAGATGTTGTACAATTTGTCCTCTTACCCTTGGGAAAATAAAAAATTGGGGGTGAAAAGATAATTTTTGTGAAAAAATATGATTTTTTATTTTTACGGTTCTGCATTATAAACTTCTGTGAAGCACTTGGTGGGTCAAAGTGCTCACCACACCTCTAGATAAGTTCCTTAGGGGGTCTACTTTCCAAAATGGTGTCACTTGTGGGGGGTTTCAATGTTTAGGCACATCAGTGGCTCTCCAAAAGCAACATGGCGTCCCATCTGAATTCCAGTCAATTTTGCATTGAAAAGTCAAATGGCGCTCCTTCATTTCTGAGCTCTGTCATGCGCCCAAACAGTGGTTTACCCCCACATATGGGGTATCGGCGTACTCAGGACAAATTGTACAACAACTTTTGAGGTCCATTTTCTCCTGTTACCCTTGGTAAAATAAAACAAATTGGAGCTGAAGTAAATTTTTTGTGGAAAAAAAGTTAAATGTTCATTTTTATTTAAACATTCCAAAAATTCCTGTGAAACACCTGAAGGGTTAATAAACTTCTTGAATGTGGTTTTGAGCACCTTGAAGGGTGCAGTTTTTAGAATGGTGTCACACTTGGGTATTTTCTATCATATAGACCCCTCAAAATGACTTCAAATGAGATGTGGTCCCTAAAAAAAAATGGTGTTGTAAAAATGAGAAATTGCTGGTCAATTTTTAACCCTTATAACTCAGTCCCTAACAAAAAAAAACGTTGGTTCCAAAATTGTGCTGATGTAAAGTAGACATGTGGGAAATGTTACTTATTAAGTATTTTGTGTGACATATCTCTGTGATTTAATTGCATAAAAATACAAAGTTGGAAAATTGCGAAATTTTCAAAATTTTCACCAAATTTCCATTTTTTCACAAATAAACGCAGGTAATATCAAAGAAATTTTACCACTATCATGAAGTACAATATGTCACGAGAAAACAATGTCAGAATCACTGGGATCCGTTGAAGCGTTCCAGAGTTATAACCTCATAAAGGGACAGTGGTCAGAATTGTAAAAATTGGCCCGGTCATTAACGTGCAAACCACCCTTGGGGGTGAAGGGGTTAATTTTTTTGTGTTTTTTTGTATTTTATAATGGATCTGACTTAAAAAATCTAACCTAGATTTAACAAAACTAAAACTATCTATCTAGAACCACAAGGCATAGATCCAAGTTGAGGAAGAGGTGGATGTGGCGGTATGAGTGGAAGAGGCAAAGGAGGAGTAATCCAACACTGTTTTTTATTTTAGGAAACTGACTTGAAAAAACATGGAATGAACACAAAATAAACTAACAAGCTATAACCAGGTGGCAAAGGTCCAACTGAAGGAGGAGATTGAGGAGGTGGACCTGGCGGTGTAGGTTGAAGAGGTGGAGGAGTACCCGACACAGTTTTTCGGGGCTTTTATTTGGGGACGAGACACCCAAATGAAACAAATGGCAAATAGAGTTTAAGACTGTCTGGGTGCAGCTGTTATAGTTGTCTAATCATCCAACGGCATGGACAAGTCCTGTGAGATCCACGCCTGGTTCATTTTAAGTAATGTTAGCTTCCCCATGTTGGATGTGGACAGGCGGATGCGCCTGTCTGTGATGACAGCCCTGCCTTGCTAAACACACGTTCTGATGGTACATTTGCTGCAGGGAAGGCCAGCACCTCCAAGGCATAAAGGGCAAGCTCAGGCCATGAGTCCAATTTGGAGACCCAGAAGTTAAAGGGAGCCTGTCATCAGGTTTGACCAATGTGAGATATGGCCACCACCTTTCAGGCCTGATATACAGCATTCTATAATGCTATATATCTGCCCCCAACCCAACCTGCAAGACAAGAAACATACCATTTATTATACTCACCTGCTGGGTGGTCCAGTTGGAGCTGTGTCACTGGTCTTGGTCTGGCGCATCCCTTCTTCTTGTGATGCCATTTTCTTTGCTTCTTGTGGATGTTGCATCCCTAACTCATCCACACAGTCTCCCCGGCATACTTCTCTGCCCTGATGAGGGCAGAGTAAAGTACTGCAGTGCGCATGCACCGGGGCTCTTTCACCTTTCCACGTAAGGATACTTACTTTACTCTACCACCATGTTGTGTTAATGCTGGCTCCTGCTAATCCGGACCCTGTTACATGGTGGTGCCGAATGCTGTGATGCGCTCATAAGGTTTTGCCACATTTCACCATGCTAACTTTCAGGATTTTTGAATCACACAAAATCACAATATCACAGACTGGGAAGTCCCCATGCTGTAATCTTTGGAGCAAACAGCTCTCTGCTGCTCCCTATCATGCGGACAATTACACGGTTGGCCCATGATCAACGGAGAAGGCCGCAGGCTGTTCGCACTACTAGGCCGCTTATCGAAAAACTAACAGTGAGCCTATGGTATATACGCCTCCGGATACCTACACATGGAATATGTGTATATACCTCTGTACAGTCAATTCTGGCTCCACGATAACCCCAGACTACTCGCTGCCACCACCCATCATGACGCTTCGACACCGTTTAAGGTATCGTATGGCTTTGAGGTTACAGAACAAAAGGAAAAGAACTATTAAATTCTGTATTTAATCCAAAGGGAGGCAGTGTTTATGAAAAATCTAAAAAAGATTTTACAAGGGAGACAAAACAATACAGCATCTACAGTTAGAGAAAATAAAGGGGATTAAGAAGAGAACTTACTACAAACGATTCAGGTTAGCTGAAGGAGAGTGCTTAGCTTAGGACCGTTAATAAACAGGATTCATGCACTATATGTATCTCTCTACACAAACACAGGTCATAAGTGAGCTTGATCTTTTATCAGACCCTGAGTGCCACCAACGCACCCTACCCGTGATGACCTCACATGGGCCAGATTGTGGGCTGGTCTCAGCCCTTCATGATTTTATGGCATCCCAACTTATGCAATAACTCCTCTCTGGATGACCACAGAAGGTTGAGGTTGATGCCATATTTTGCATTGGGATTTTATCTAACATGGCCTAGCTGTTGGTGGTTATATGGCCCCTATGGATTTGGGGTCTTATGGTGAGGGTTATAGTTATGAGAAAATATGTATCTTTTTCCTTGGTTAGCCCCAATGCTGAAACTGTCTCATTTATATCGGTTGTATAGAAATTCAGAAAACACTTCTCTTGCTGCGGCAAAGTTGTCTAGGGTACATGTAAAATATTTCCCTCCAGTGGATAATTTATTTCCTGTGGTCAAAAGATTTCCTCCACTTTGTTGTCCAACTCTCTGAAAAGGACTTAATCTGCCTCAATGACCTGTCTATTGTATAGCTCTTTGTCTATGCACAATATACATCCTCATGGCCTTTGCCCTACAAGAAGCTCTTGCATGTTAATTAAGCTGGCTCACTATTCAATTTCCTGAGTGTAGTAGTTTATTCCTAGTGTCAGCTAAATTGTCAGCTCTTGTTTCATTATGGCAAATGGGAGAGGGAAGAAAAAGGGATGGAGGGGGATGTGAGTGACTTCAAAGATTGTAATGTTTTCTTCCTCCTCTGCCTTGTTGGCTCAGCTAGTCCCCGCTGTCAGGTGGGAAAGCCATTAGTAGTTTCTCTACTAGCCTGTGCTTGTATTTATTCTTTTTGGGATCCCTCTCCAGTGATGGAAGCAATGATGATATGTTCTCCTTGTAGCAGGGATCCAGCAGGGTGGCCACCCAGTAATCTGCACTGGTAACAATATGGGCATCTCGGCGGTCATTGCACAGGCATTGTAACATGTATTGGATCAAGTTTGCCATGCTGCCCAGAGGCAACAATAAGCTGTCCTCGGTGGGAGGTGTATCGTCGGCAGGGCCGGCGTCAGCACCCGGCACACCCGGGCAAGTGCTGGGGCCCTAGCGAGACGGAGGGCCCATTTTGACAAGTGTGACCAACCTTTTACTATTGATGCTGCCTATGCAGCATCAATAGTAAAAAGATATAATGTTAAAAATAATAAAAAAATAAAAAATCTTGCTATTCTCTCCGTCTGGCGTCCCCCGCAGCCTTCCCGCTCCTCGCGATGCTCCCGGCAGCTCCCGTTCCCAGTAATGCCTTGTGAAATGACCCCAGATGACGTAGGATCATGCGAGATCACTACGTCATCACAGGTCATTGTCGCAAAGCATCACTGGGAATAGGAGCTGGCGGGAGCATCGCTAAGGCCTGGGCTGGGTCCGGGGGCCGCCAGAAGGTGAGTATATAACTATTTTTTATTTTAATTCTTTTTTTTAACAGGGATATGGTGCCCACACTGCTATATACTATGTGGCTGTGTTATATACTACGTGGCTGCTATATACTATGTGGCTGTGCTATCTACTGCATGGGCTGTGTTATATGCTACGTGGGCTGTTATGTGCTAAGTGGGCTGTTATATGCTACGTGGCTGTGTTGTATACTATGTGGCTGTGCTATATACTACGTGGCTGTGCTATATACTATGTGGGCTGTGTTATATGCTACATGGGCTGTTATATGCTACATGGCTGAGCTATATACTACGTGGCTGTGCTATATACTATGTGGGCTGTGTTATATGCTACGTGGCTGTGTTATATGCTACGTGGCTGTGCTATATGCTGCATGGGCTGTGTTATATACATTACGATGGCTGTGCTATATGCTACTTGGCTGTGCTATATGCTACATGGCTGTGCTATATACTACGCAGCTGTGCTATATGTTACGCAGCTGTGCTAATGCTACATGGCTGAGCTATATGCTACGTGGGCTGTTATATGCTACTTGGCTGTGCTATATGCTACGTGGGCTGTGTTATATACTATGTGGGCTGTGTTATATGCTATGTGGCTGTGCTATATGCTATGTGGCTGTGCTATATACTACGTGGGCTGTGTTATATGCTATGTGGCTGTGCTATATACTACGTGGGCTGTGTTATATACTATGTGGCTGTGCTATATACTACGTGGGCTGTGTTATATGCTATGTGGCTGTGCTATATACTACGTGGGCTGTGTTATATACTATGTGGCTGTGCTATATACTGCGTGGGCTGTGTTATATACTAAGTGGGCTGTGTTATATATGCTGCGCCCCAGAGTCCTGGTCGTTGCAGTACTGTGGCTCCGCCACTAAGGGGAGCTATGATACGTCTGATGGCACCGAAGGAGTTCATCTGATCAGGTATCACAGACACCAATACATTTCACCGCCGGGCCTCCAGGGGGAGCTAAGGGTTCTATTCATTAGGCCACTCTCCACATACTGGTAAAACTGGGGGTCAGGCAGGAAGTTAGACAGAAAGCTGACTGGGTTGGAACCAGGCAACACCTTGTGGCAGAAGGTGTTGTGGGAGAAGATTCGGTAGGGTCTCTGTCAGGAGTGGGATCCTGACAGAGACTTGGCAACTAGAGAGAAAGCAACGGGACCGTGCCTGCTCAGTATAGCGGCGGTGCCCAAGAAGGGATTGGAAGCGAGATAGATTGTGCTGAGTGAGAAACGAGATCAAAGCGACAAGGAGAATACCAGTAGGGGTCGTGCTGAAAGACCGAGGCAACATCCTACTGAGGCGCACAACCGGCGGCCGGAACGCCGAGGGAGTATTACAATATTCAGCTTCAAGCAATACTCTAAACAGCGGCAGGACAGTCAGTCTAAGGCGGGCTGTCTCACCTAAATCACCTATGCAGTCTTGGGGGGCAACTAGTGGAGAGGGGCGACTCTAGGGTCCCGGAAGAGCTCCGAGCCTACCCGTCAAACGGGTGCCGTCCCAACCAGAACATCAGGGAGGGACGGAGGATTAGCAGAACATCATCTAATCGAGTTGTGAGGGAACTAGTGTTGAGCGATACCGTCCGATACTTGAAAGTATCGGTATCGGAAAGTATCGGCCGATACCGGCAAAGTATCGGATCCAATCCGATACCGATACCCGATACCAATACAAGTCAATGGGACTCAAGTATCGGACGGTATCCCTGATGGTTCCCAGGGTCTGAAGGAGAGGAAACTCTCCTTCAGGCCCTGGGATCCATATTAATGTGTAAAAGAAAGAATTAAAATAAAAAATATTGCTATACTCACCTCTCCGACGCAGCCTGGACCTCAGCGAGGGAACCGGCAGCGTTGTTTGCTTAAAATTCGCGCGTTTACTTCCTTACTTGAAGTCCCGGCTTGTGATTGGTCGCGTGCCGCCCATGTGGCCGCGACGCGACCAATCACAGCAAGCCGTGACGTAATTTTAGGTCCTTCAGGATTTTAAAATTACGTTCTGGCTTGTGATTGGTCGCGTCGCGGTCACATGGGCGACGCGACCAATCACAAGCCGTGACGTCACGGGAGGCTGGACACGCGCGCATTTTAAAATGCGCGCTTGTCCTGCCTCCCGTGACGTCCCGGCTTGTGATTGGTCGCGTCGCCCATGTGACCGCGACGCGACCAATCACAAGCCAGAACGTAATTTTAAAATCCTGAAGGACCTAAAATTACGTCACGGCTTGCTGTGATTGGTCGCGTCGCGGCCACATGGGCGGCACGCGACCAATCACAAGCCGGGACTTCAAGTAAGGAAGTAAACGCGCAAATTTTAAGCAAACAACGCTGCCGGTTCCCTCGCTGAGGTCCAGGCTGCGTCGGAGAGGTGAGTATAGCAATATTTTTTATTTTAATTCTCTCTTTTACACATTATTACATTAAAGTTGTTTCGATACCGATACCCGATACCACAAAAGTATCGGATCTCGGTATCGGAATTCCGATACCCGCAAGTATCGGCCGATACCCGATACTTGCGGTATCGGAATGCTCAACACTAGAGGGAACTTAAGAAACGGACACAACAGTTGTGGGGACTTTCCGTAAGCACAGCAGGGAAGGACCGCAACACATAGCGCTAGAAAGAAGGCACAGATTTCCACCTGTTAAGAGAACTCTGAAGGTGCCATTGGACCGGCCGGACTTGCGCAGCCTGGTTATCCGGATTCCGGACTGAGGACCCAGAGATCTTCAGTAAAGAGGTAAAGAGACTGCAACTTGGTGTCCTCGTTATTTACTGCACCGCACCACTACAGCATCACCACCACCATCATCTACCCACATCTTTCACTGTACGCCCCTCAGCAGGGTCATGGACCGGGCCTAGCCACCGTGACAACCCCAGAGCAGAGACTCACAGGCCCGGTACCGGGTACTCCTTGGCCCTGCGGCAGTGGGGGCGCTACAACCTGGCGTCACGAACAGGATCTACTTAAGCCTGAAGAATCAGGTCATGTGTGCCTTGGAACTGTGATTTACTGTGTTTGGACTGTACTTTATTGCAAAGACTGTGGATTGTCACTTGCCGCCAAAAGTTTGCGCCAAAACCGCTGCCATTACGGCGCTAAGGAGAGCGCAGGAGAAGAAGAAGGGCGTGGAAGTGGGCGTGAACAAGCTGAAGAGCGCGAAAGACAATGGCCGCCCAGTCTAAATATCTCGGCCCCTTGAGGACGTGTCCGTCAGCAGCCGAGATCCGCCTCCTGATCCTCAATGGTGGGCAGAGACAGAGAAAACGAAACCGCCCACGAAGGAGAGAGCGGGAAAAGGACCAGGAAGAAGAAGTCAGAGACATGGAGGACGCCATGGCGAGCCGCCCGGAGCCGGAGCGTGGGGTCGGAGCAGAGGACTCCCCCAGCCACCCGGAGAGGCACCGCAACCAGGCCTCCACCGCTGATGCTGAATTCCTGCAGGCCGGAGTGGACGAGCTCAGCGACCGACCCCGGCGGACGCAGCTGAGCACTGAGGCTGGGTGGAAGAAGGCCATCATCAGGAGCCTCACCAGACATCTGTCGGCAGCCTTGTCTGGTCCGGAGCAAGAAGGAAGTCCCAGCGCTCCGAAGCTGGAAAGCAAGGCCCTGCCGGAAAGCGAGATGCTGCGAGCAGAGATGACAACGTCGCAGCACAAGGCCCCGCAACCAGCATTCCAGACCCCAGCGGAGGCAGAGCAGACCGGCACCGGAGGGACTGCATCTGAAGCAGGTATGAAGGACGACCCTGCCCTGACGACCGACACCACTCCAGTGACTGCTAGTGCCGCAACTGCTGACTCCATCCCAGTGACTGATCTTCCAGCAGCCGCTACCTCTGCTGCAGCAAATGCCCATACTCAAGCTGCGCGGACCTCCATCGCTGCGCCCGATTTAACAGTACATGAAAGACGGATTAACGGCGTTTGTCCAGCACTGGGTGTAACCCTGGACCTCACTCTTCCCAGGCCAAGAAGGGTTAAGTGCCAGGTGCAGCCCTGGAAGCCGTCCAACTAAACCTCGGAAACCTGAAACTGTACATAGTTAACTGTTTGTTTCCCTGCTTTTTGCTGCTTTAAACCCGACTAGGGTTAACTCTTAAAGGGATCCCTTTGTTTACCCGGGATCCCTTCCTCTGCTTTTGCTTTTGTTTCCTGTTTCCTCATTGATGAAAAGAACTGCTGAATCATGAACAGTGCATGATACAAACTGCTTGTAAATAGTTTGCACCTTCTTAAAGGGGCTTCTTAATGGTTTTACTTAACAAGAGACTCTTTGCGAAGATACCGCACCGGAGCCTTTGCTGAGTACGGACTGGTAGCTTGAGAAGATATGCTACCTCATAAAGGCTTGGTCCCCTCTTAAAGGGGATGTTCACTTGTTGCACTTAAAGAGTGGTATTGCTTTAAGATCGATAGATAGCAATAATGTCTTGACAAAAGAAAGTGATGATGATGCTTACATGTAAAAGTTATATGTATCCAACTAGTTGATTGTAAGAAATGTTTGATAATGTTGATAGAAAAGTGAGGACAGAAAGTGAACCCGTAAGGGGTTAGTTAGTGAGTCCTCTTAGGAGCCGTGAAGAAATGGCTCATTGATCCTAAACTGAAAGTAATGTTATGTCCTATACTGTGTATAGTAGTTGAAAAGACAGAAGGCTCGGGCTGAAAGGAGCGGTCCTGTAAGAAAGGAGAGGCAGTAGGTCTGGTGCCGTTAGGACAGGCGGTCCTGCAGATTTAAAGAAGGAGAATGTAAAAGTTAAATTGCCTTATAATGTGATTATAAGAAGGTCTTTAGCGGATTCAGAGTGTACGTCCTTAAAGGCAATGTTAAATTATTGTTCGAGAATTTGTACTAAGTAGAATACCCAGTTGGGTAAGAGAAGTTATTTATAGCATGTTGCTATGATATTTAACCATGTTTGTAACGTTCAAGTGTCCTCACCTCCCATAAAGGGAAGCTCTGTTCAAGTATACTTATTGTTATTGCACTCAACAAAATTGTATGTCTTTTTGCTAACCTGTATTGTTGTTTTCTTCCCAGTCTCGGAGTACTGGATTTAACCGGGGGGGAGTGCAGCGCCCCAGAGTCCTGGTCGTTGCAGTACTGTGGCTCCGCCACTAAGGGGAGCTATGATACGTCTGATGGCACCGAAGGAGTTCATCTGATCAGGTATCACAGACACCAATACATTTCACCGCCGGGCCTCCAGGGGGAGCTAAGGGTTCTATTCATTAGGCCACTCTCCACATACTGGTAAAACTGGGGGTCAGGCAGGAAGTTAGACAGAAAGCTGACTGGGTTGGAACCAGGCAACACCTTGTGGCAGAAGGTGTTGCGGGAGAAGATTCGGTAGGGTCTCTGTCAGGAGTGGGATCCTGACAGAGACTTGGCAACTAGAGAGAAAGCAACGGGACCGTGCCTGCTCAGTATAGCGGCGGTGCCCAAGAAGGGATTGGAAGCGAGATAGATTGTGCTGAGTGAGAAACGAGATCAAAGCGACAAGGAGAATACCAGTAGGGGTCGTGCTGAAAGACCGAGGCAACATCCTACTGAGGCGCACAACCGGCGGCCGGAACGCTGAGGGAGTATTACAATATTCAGCTTCAAGCAATACTCTAAACAGCGGCAGGACAGTCAGTCTAAGGCGGGCTGTCTCACCTAAATCACCTATGCAGTCTTGGGGGGCAACTAGTGGAGAGGGGCGACTCTAGGGTCCCGGAAGAGCTCCGAGCCTACCCGTCAAACGGGTGCCGTTCTAACCGTAACATCAGGGAGGGACGGAGAATTAGCAGAACATCATCTAATCGAGTTGTGAGGGAACTTAAGAAATGGACACAACAGTTGTGGGGACTTTCCGTAAGCACAGCAGGGAAGGACCGCAACACATAGCGCTAGAAGGAAGGCACAGATTTCCACCTGTTAAGAGAACTCTGAAGGTGCCATTGGACCGGCCGGACTTGCGCAGCCTGGTTATCCGGATTCCGGACTGAGGACCGAGAGATTTTCAGTAAAGAGGTAAAGAGACTGCAACTTGGTGTCCTCGTTATTTACTGCACCGCACCACTACAGCATCACCACCACCATCATCTACCCACATCTTTCACTGTACGCCCCTCAGCAGGGTCACGGACCGGGCCTAGCCACCGTGACAACCCCAGAGCAGAGACTCACAGGCCCGGTACCAGGTACTCCTCGTCCCTGCGGCAGTGGGGGCGCTACATATACTACATGGCTGTGTTATATACTACGTGGCTGTGCTATATACTACGTGGCTGTGCTATATACTACGTGGGCTGTGTTATATACTATGTGGCTGTGCTATATACTACGTGGGCTGTGTTATATACTAAGTGGGCTGTGTTATATACTACATGGCTGTGCTATATACTACGTGGACTGTGTTATATACTACGTGGGCTGTGTTATATACTACATGGCTGTGTTATATACTACGTGGCTGTGCTATATACTACGTGGCTGAGCTATATACTACGTGGCTGTGCTATATGCTATCCATTTTGCACTTTTACAAATGTTCTACGTTAATACTTTCTAATGTTTACTTTTAAAAGTTTTCCATTAAAAAATTGTCATATTCAATGTATGCAGTTTTTTCTTTGCAGCAAGTTTAGCTAACAATAAAATGCCTACTGGTAACTGAGGAAGAGGAAGTAGGTCACAAAAATTTGCATACAGGGGGTTGACTTATATAAAGCCCCTCTGCTGTATGGTATTGTAGAATTTGCAATAGCTGTCACTCATGTAAGAAGTGAAATCTGGCATGGTACTATACCTATATTTCTCTGCTGTATCTGTGCATCATGAATCGTGGTATGTGTGAAAGCGGGGCCCACTGAGACTCTTTTGCTCGGGGCCCTCAAAAACCTGGAGCCGGTCCTGATTGTCGGGATACTTCTTATCCCCCCAGCCATGCTCCAGTGATGCCTGTGAGCTGATTTAAGTATCACACTGCTCTGAACACAGTTGTATCTCCTCCTCTTCATCATCATCCTCCCAAACTGTCCCTTGGCTGCACAGTTGGGTACCTAGCTGCTGTTGGGAGAGTAAGGCTACTTTCACACTAGCATTTTTCGGCGGACGTCGCAATGCGTCGTTTAGGAGAAAAAACGCATCCTGCAAAGTTGTCTGCAGGATGCGTTTTTTCCCCATAGGCTTTTATTAGCGACGCATTGCGACGCAGTGCCACACGTCGCAACCGTCGTGCGACGGTTGCGTTGTGTTTTGGCGGACCGCCGCCACAAAAAAAGTTACATGTAACTTTTTTTGTGCGTCGAGACCGCCATTTTCGACGGCGGCCGAAACTCTGCCCTCTCCTCCCCGAATCTTGCAATGGGGCAGCGGAAGCGTCCTAAAACTGCTTCCGCTGCCCACGTCGGGAATTTTTTTCACAGTATGCGTCGGTACGTCGGGCCGACACAGCGCGACGGCCCCGCACCGACGCTAGTGTGAAAGCAGCCTAACCAACCCTCTGAACCATGTGTGGATGAAAGGCTTGATAATGGTGTGAATTGGCCCTGCTCCTCTTCCTCAGCTCACAGTCTCTCCAGCATATACAAGGTTGAGTTCTACCTTGTTGGTACATCACATATCAGCCGGCGAGCATGAAGGCAGACCTGACGCTGCAGCACAGACAGGCTAGCAGCACTAGAGTGAGAATTCTGAAAGTGTGCGCAGACTGCCCCCACTTTTAGCAGCAGCTCCAACATGTGTGGATAGTTTTTCAGGAAGCTCTGCACCACAAAGTTCAGCACAGGTGCCAGGCTCTATACATCTGATGAAGGCTCTTTGTGAGCAGAAACGCATTGTGTAATTTTTAGCAATCCTTTTTAATGGACATGTAATTTTTTTTTACTTGTAACCTGTGAGTAAACCAAACCCTTTGGTATAGCAAAGTGTTCCCACCCAGTGGCGTATACAGGGGGGCAGCCGGGGCATGTGCCCCGGGTGCAGCCGACAGGGGGGGCGCCAGCGGGCTGCTTGATGATGCGGCAGTCCAAGGAGGCTCCTCGTCCTGTACTGAGCGGTCACATGGTACAGCTTACTACAGTAATGAATATGCGGCTCCACCTCCCATAGGGGTGGAGCTGCATATTCATTACTGTAATGAGTGGTAATGGTGACCGCTCAGTACAGGAAGAAGCTGCCGGCACTGGGAAGAAGGGACTGCACAGCGCCAGGAGCAGGTGAGTATAATGGGGAGGGGAGCGCTGCGCTGTGCGATATTCACCTGCTCCACGTTCCGGCGCCGCTCCATCTTCAGCAGTGACGCTGAGGTCAGAGGGCGTGGTGACGTAGTTAGTGCGCGCCCGCTGCCTGAACATCAGTGCTGAAGATGGAGTGGTGGCTGGAACGGGGAGCAGGTGAATATTGAAAGTGCCGGGGGCCTGAGCGACGAAGAGGTGAGTATGTGATTTTTATTATCGCAGCAACAGCAAATGGGGCAAGTGTCCATATGGGGCATCTTATGGGGCCATAACGTTTGTGCAGCACTATAATGGGGCAAGTGTCTGTATGGCGCATCTTATGGGGCCATAACGTTTGTGCAGCACTACATAGGGAAAGTGTCTGTATAGAGCATCTTATGGGGCTATAACGTTTGTGCAGCACTATAATGGGGCAAGTGTCTGTATGGAGCATCTTATGGGGCCATAACATTTGTGCAGCACTATAATGGGGCAAATGTCTGTATAGAGCATCTTATGGGGCCATAACGTTTGTGCAGCACTATAATGGGGCAAGTGTCTGTATGGAGCATCTTATGGGGCCATGACATTTGTGCAGCACTATAATGGGGCAAGTGTCTGTATGGCGCATCTTATGGGGCCATTACGTTTGTGCAGCACTATATGGGGCAAGTGTCTATATGGAGCATCTTATGGGGCCATAATCAACGTTTCTGCAGCACTATATGGCGCAAATATCTTTATGGAGCATCTTATGGGGCCATTATCAACGTTTCTGCAGCACTATATTGGGCAAATGTGTCTATGGAGCATCTTATGGGGCCATTATTAACCTTTATGCAGGTTTATATGAGGCTTCTGATTCAATATGGATATTCAAAAACACTTAACCTACTGATGTCTCAATTAACTTTACTTTTATTGGTATCTATTTTAACATTATGGGGATTCAGGAATGTCCCTTGGCTTGGTCATACAGTTTCAATAGAGTTAAGGTTCAAATGGGGGAGGTTTGGGGGGGTGGGGTTGCCAAACTGATCCTTTGCCCCGGGTGCAGGAAAGGCTAGACACACCTCTGTTCCCACCAGTTTGGTTATTCATACGGAGATGAGATTGGACCACACACTAGGATTAAACCTTCAAACGGAAGCGCCTCAGGAATTTTTATCCATATAGTACATACACCAGGCAAGGGATGTGTGTCAAACTGGCTAGGCCCAGAGCTGCTATGAGATTTTGGCCATTCTCACACACCACCAGGTTGGGCTTGAGGTTCACTGGCACCAACAGCTCATGTCTGCTGTTTGAACCCAGTCCACAGCTCCTGCGCATTGTAGGATTTGTCCCCCAAACAGAGAAGTTCAAGAACAGCCTGCTTTTGTTTCCCATTAGCTGTGCTGAAGTGTGTGGTGCAGGTCTTCCTGTGACTGAATGAAGAGGCAGAGGAGGAAGCAGAGTAGGAAGAGGAGGCAAACTGGACAGATAAACGTCCAGCAATACTAGGTGGTGGTAGGACATGAGCTAGAACGCCTTCCGCCTCTGACTCAGCTGCCACTACATTTACACAGTAGGCAGTTAGGGAGATGTAATGGGAACAACATACTGTGGGAGAGCCACCACCATCAGTTTTTTTAAAACTGTCCGTCTCCCCCAGCCAGAAAGGCAGAATTTCCAAAGCCAGTAATTTGAAAATGCAGTCATTCAGGGCCATGGCTCGTGGGTGGCTAGAGGGTATCTCCTCTTGTCCTAAAAATGACACTGAGTTGGCTGATGCCGTAACTGTGCCGTTATCCAGGGCCGGACTGGGACTAAAATTCAGCCCTGGCATTTGAAGTTACACAGGCCCACTTGTCACATGGTGACTGTATAATATCTTTGTACACTTGTAGGCAGGGCCGGTTTTAGGCAAAGTGGGGCCCTAGGCAAAGTTTAAAATGGGTCCGCAAATGCTAACATATTGCACATCACACAGAAGCCTTTCTGTTGTATTTACGTGCGCTGAGTTCAGGCCGCTAAACGAGTTTGATCGACAATACTGAAGTTGTTCAACGCTTGTTTCCCGGCCTCTTTCCACCAGCTGAGGAATAATGATGAGACAGAACGATCACTAATAGATCACCATACAGTATCATGTTTTCAGCAGCACATCTACAGTTTACACTGGCAATGTGCTGCTGACAACAAGGCTTTTTGTTCCAGCAAAAACAATCCGAATATGCAGCATTTTACTTGTTTAGTAAAATACACCCCATAGTCCTCCATATATTATAATGTGCTCCATAGTCCTCCATATAGTATAATACACTCCCTATAGTCCTCCATATATTAAAATACACTGCTCAGTCCTCCACATAGTATAATACACTCCTCATAGTCCTCCATATAGCATAATACAATCCTCATAGTCCTCCATATAGCATAATACAATCCTCATAGTGCTCCATATAGTATAATGCACCGCCACAGTCATCCATGTAGTACAATTCACTTCCCATAGTATAATGCACCCCATAGTTCTTCATATAGTATAACGTATTCCCCATAGTCCTCGATACAGTATAATGCAGCCCACATATAGTATAATGCAGCCACCCCAGAGTATAATGCAGCCACCCCAGAGTATAATGCAGCCACCCCAGAGTATAATGCAGCCACCCCAGAGTATAATGCAGCCACCCCACAGAGTATAATGCAGCCACCCCAGAGTATGTAACCCCCATAGAATATAATACAGCCCACCTCCCCATAATATATAATGTAGCCCCCCATAGAATATAATGCAGCCCCCCATAGTATATAACGCAGCCTCCCCCATAGAATATAATATACCCCCACAATAGTATATAACACAGCCACATAGTACATAACATGGCCTCCCCCATAGAATATAATATACTCCCCATAGTATATAGCAAAGCCCGCATATTATATAGCACAAACCGCATAGTATACAGCACAGCCTGCATACTATAGCACAGCTCGCGTAGTAGATAACACAGCCCACACAGCAGTATTCAGCACAGACCACACAGTAGTATACAGCACAGACCACACAGTAGTATACAGCACAGCCCACGTAGAAGTATACAGCACAGTCCATACAGTAGTATACAGCACAGCCCACAGAGTAATATATACAGCACAGCCCACAAAGTAATATATACAGCACAGCCCACAAAGTAATATATACAGCACAGCCCACAGAGAACTATATACAGCACAGCCCACAGAGAACTATATACAGGACAGCCCACAGAGAACTATATACAGCACAGCCCACAGAGAACTATATAAAGCACAGCCCAGAGTACTATATACAGCACAGCCCAGAGTACTATATAAAGCACAGCCCAGAGAGTACTATATACAGCACAGCCCAGAGAGTACTATATACAGCACAGCCCAGAGAGTACTATATACAGCACAGCCCACAGAGTACTATATACAGCACAGCCCACAGAGTACTATACACAGCACAGCCCACAGAGTACTATATACAGCACAGCCCACAGAGTACTATATACAGCACAGCCCACAGAGTACTATATACAGCACAGCCCACAGAGAACTATATACAGCACACAGTATTATACAGCACAGAGCACAGCCCAGAGAACTATATACAGCCCACAGTAGTATACAGCACAGAGCACAGCCCACAGAGAACTATATACAGCACAGAGCACAGCCCACAGAGAACTATATACAGCCCACAGTAGCATACAGCACAGAGCACAGCCCACAGATAACTATATACAGCCCACAGTAGTATACAGCACAGAGCACAGCCCACAGAGAACTATATACAGCACAGCCCACAGAGAACTATATACAGCCCACAGTAGCATACAGCACAGAGCACAGCCCACAGATAACTATATACAGCCCACAGTAGTATACAGCACAGAGCACAGCCCACAGAGAACTATATACAGCACAGAGCACAGCCCACAGAGAACTATATACAGCCCACAGTAGCATACAGCACAGAGCACAGCCCACAGATAACTATATACAGCCCACAGTAGTATACAGCACAGAGCACAGCCCACAGAGAGCTATATACAGCCCACAGTAGTATACAGCACAGAGCACAGCCCACAGAGAACTATATACAGCCCACAGCAGTATACAGCACAGAGCACAGCCCACAGAGAACTATATACAGCCTACAGCAATATACAGCACAGAGCACAGCCCACAGAGAACTATATATAGCACAGAGCACACAGTAGTATACAGCACAGAGCACAGCCCACAGAGAGCTATATACAGCCCACAGCAGTATACAGCACAGAGCACAGCCCACAGAGAACTATATACAGCCCACAGCAGTATACAGCACAGAGCACAGCCCACAGAGAACTATATATAGCACAGAGCACACAGTAGTATACAGCACAGAGCACAGCCCACAGAGAGCTATATACAGCCCACAGCAGTATACAGCACAGAGCACAGCCCACAGAGAACTATATATAGCACAGAGCACACAGTAGTATACAGCACAGAGCACAGCCCACAGAGAGCTATATACAGCCCACAGCAGTATACAGCACAGAGCACAGCCCACAGAGAACTATATACAGCCCACAGTAGTATACAGCACAGAGCACAGCCCACAGAGAGCTATATACAGCCCACAGTAGTATACAGCACAGAGCACAGCCCACAGAGAACTATATACAGCCCACAGCAGTATACAGCACAGAGCACAGCCCACAGAGAACTATATACAGCCCACAGCAGTATACAGCACAGAGCACAGCCCACAGAGAACTATATATAGCACAGAGCACACAGTAGTATACAGCACAGAGCACAGCCCACAGAGAGCTATATACAGCCCACAGCAGTATACAGCACAGAGCACAGCCCACAGAGAACTATATACAGCCCACAGTAGTATACAGCACAGAGCACAGCCCACAGAGAGCTATATACAGCCCACAGTAGTATACAGCACAGAGCACAGCCCACAGAGAACTATATACAGCCCACAGCAGTATACAGCACAGAGCACAGCCCACAGAGAACTATATACAGCCCACAGCAGTATACAGCACAGAGCACAGCCCACAGAGAACTATATATAGCACAGAGCACACAGTAGTATACAGCACAGAGCACAGCCCACAGAGAGCTATATACAGCCCACAGCAGTATACAGCACAGAGCACAGCCCACAGAGAGCTATATACAGCCCACAGCAGTATAGAGCACAGCCCACAGAGAACTATATACAGCCCACAGCAGTATACAGCACAGAGCACAGCCCACAGAGAACTATATACAGCCCACATCTCTTCTCTTCCTCCCCTCACCTCCTCCGAGAATGGCCCCACAGTCCAGAAAAAAAAAAAACTCTCCTCACCTCTCCTCGTGCCCCGCGTTGCTTCCTGGTTCCTGCTCCTGTCTCAGCAGCTGCAGTCTGCCCGGGACACAGCAGGTGCGCGATGATATGACATCATCGCGCACCCGCAGTGTCAGAGGCAGAGCGGGGAATGATGGGAGAGGAGCGTCTGTAGACGCTCTCCTCCATCATTGCATTCAACTGTACCGGCGTCTATACGCCGGTATAGTTGAATGCGACGGCGGGGGCGGCGGATTGAGCGGCCCACCACTGGCACCGGCCCTTCTGGCATTTGCCAGAAGTGCCCTATGGCCAGTCCGGCCCTGCCGTTATCCTAGGAGAGCCTGAAAGAGGCGTCTAGTCGAGCACCTGACTTTTTGCTAGAGCCCCTGATGGTGGGGTTAAACTTGGCTCGAGATGGATGCCGGGTGCTACTCCAGGAAGGACCTTGGACGTACAGCTGATCCCAAAGGGGCAGGTTGATGGATCTTCGAAGACTAGATGGACTTAAGAATACTGGGAGAAATGGCAGGTGTAGACAGGTACAACTGGTATACAGACTCGCACAACAGAAGCAGATATGAACGGCTGGTATACAGACTGGTACGGCAGGTGGAGGCAGGTACAGCTGGTGTATAGACTGGCATGGCACGGATTAAAGGCACAGTACTCCCACAGGCAGGGAGGTGCAGAGTATATGCAGAGGCCTAAAGGCACAGTACTCCCACAGGCAGGGGGACAAAGTACACACAACAGCTTCAAATCACATTACTCCCACATGTGGATGGTGCAGAGTACACACAGTGGCTTTAAGGCACAGCACTCCCACTTTTATGGGCTGCCGAACACAAACAGCAATTTAAAGGCACAGTACTCTCACAGGCAGGGGGCAAAGTACACACAGCGCCTTTTCGTCACAGTACTCCCACAGGCAGAGAGTGCAGAGTACACACAGTGGCTTTTAGGCACAGTACACCCAAATATAAGTGTTGCAGAGTACACACAGCAGCTTTTTGGCACAGTACTCCCACAGGTATGGGTTGCAGAGTACACACAGGAGCTTTTGGCACAGTAGTCCCAGAGATATGGGTTGTAGAATACACACAGCAGCTTTTTTGCAGAGTGCGCAAGCAATATCTGTCCCTCGCTTTAGCTGCATCCTATTCCTACATTTGAAAGAGCAGAATGGCGGCAGCACTCATGTTCCGGCCTTTATACAGGTCATGTCGTGCACCGGCAAATCACAGCCATGGCATCTGGCATGGCTGTGGTGCCTCTGGAAGTGCCCACAGCCTAAAAGCTTGTTGATTGGCTGCACTCTATCCTTTCAACAAGCTTTATTAGACTGGTGAACCAGAACAGGAAAACTGAACGTACAGTAAAAAGTCAGTGTTCACGGTTTATTACCAGACACTAGGTGTCCGTTATGGACCCCGAACTTTACTGTTCGGATTCGCTCATTCCTATTCACAAACCCCGAAGCTTGTAGCAGAGAAGGTAAGGGACCTAGGCAGGACTGAGTAAAAAGAACTAATGGAAGTCCCGAGTGCGAGGGCTCCAGGGTGCCAGTTGTGGAAGAAATAGGACACGGAACCGAATCACAAGTACTGAGACTTGCTGATCAGGACTGCAGCATTAAAGTTAGGTTGTGGCAGAGTAGGACAAAACAGTGTGCCTCACTAGCCCTGGAGTAAACTATGGAAGATATTGAAAAAGAAAGATGCTTTATACTGTAAAGAAAACGTCCTTAAGTTTTTTCCCGCTATCCCTTGTATATACTGTAAACTTTACCAAGTTAACATCCATTAAAGAGTTTGTGTTGGAACAGAATTCACCCTCATTGAAATTGTAACACACACGGTCCTGACCACCGGCTACATGCACAGGTGTGATACTTTCACAGTGCAAGTCTACACACCCAGCCAGGAAACACACTTTCATGTAGCCCTTCGGGCATAAAAAGATATGAGTGCCTCACCTGCAGCTACTACCGTGGCCACGCTACGGAGGCAACGATTCCCCAGAATGAAAAATGCATATAATTTCGCTACTGGCCCTAAGTTTTCACTATGGAGTACTGCCCATCTAGCAAACAGGAAGTTGACCAGCTTGACCGCTAAACACTGCCACAGCCTCTGCCCCCAGCATCATTAGTGACATCCTCTTCAGGGGTTGGGCTAGTTCAACTAAACATGGATCACTTGTCAATTCCAATGTATGCTCAGTAGGATCTTGTGCAAAATTCTTTTTAATACACAGTGACAGTGTGCTACTTCGCCAGCAAGAGAGCGCACTGTATGTGCACACTGTAAGGAGGAAACTTATTTCAGTTTTTCAATACAAAAAGTGAAACTCATGTATTATCTAGAGTCATTACAGAGTGATCTATTTCAAGTGTTTATTTATTTCTGCTAATGTTGATGATTATGGTTTACAGCCAATGAAAACCCAAAAGTCATTATCTCAGTAAATTAGAATACTTTATAACACCAGCTTAAAAATATTTTTTAAATCTGAAATGTTGGCCTACTGAAATGTGTGTTCAGTAAATGCACTCAATACCTGGTCGGGGCTCCTTTTCCATCAATTACTGGATCAATGCGGCGTAGCATGGAGGAGATCAGCCTGTGGCACTGCTGAAGTGTTATGGAAGCCCAGGTTGCTTTGATAGCAGCCTGTTGGGTCAGGTGTCTCTCATCGTCCTCTTGACAATACCCGATAGATTCTCTATGGGGTTAAGGTCAGGCGAGTTTGCTGGCCAGTCAAGCACAGTGATATTATTTTTTTTTAAACCAGGCATTGGTGCTTTTGGCAGTGTGGACAGGTGCCAAGTCCTGCTGGAGGATGAAATAACCATCTTCAAAAAGCTTGTCTGCAGAGGGAAGCATGAAGTGCTCTAAAATTTCCTGGTAGACTGCTGCGCTGACTTTGATGTTGATAAAACATAGTGGACCTCCACCAGCAGATGACATGGCTCCCCAAACCATCACTGATTGTGGAAACTTCACACTACACCTCAAGCAGCTTGGATTGTGGCCTCTCCACTCTTCCTCCAGACTCTGGGACCGTGATTTCTAAATGAAATGCAAAATTTACTTTCATATGAAAACAACACCTTGGACCTCTGTGCAACAGTCCAGCTCTTTTTCTCCTTGGCACAAGTAAGACGCTTCTGGCGTTGTCTATTGGTCATGAGTGGGTTGACACAAGGAATGTGACACTTGTAGCCCATGTCATGGATACATCTATGTGTGGTGGCTCTTGAAGCAATGACTCCAGCAGCAGTCAACTCCTTGTGAATCTCCCCCAAATTATTAAATGACCTTTTCTTAACAATCCTTTCAATGCTGTGGTTATCCCGGTTGCTTGTGCACCTTTTTCTACCACACTTTTTCCTTCCAATCAACTTTCCATTAATATGCTTGGGTGCAGAACTCTGTGAACAGCCAGCTTCTTTAGCAATTACCTTTTGTGACTTACTCTTCTTGTAGAGTGTCAATGACTGCCTTCTGGACATCTGTCAAGTTAGCAGTCTTCCCCATGATTGTGGAACCTAATGAAACAGACCGAGGGACCTTTTTAAATGCTTAAGAAGACTTTGCAGGTGTTTTTTGTTAATTTACTGAGATAATGACTTTTGGGTTTTCATTGGCTGTAAGCCATAATCATCAACATTAACAGAAATAAACACTTGAAATAGATCACTCTGTTTTTAATGACTCTATATAATATATGAGTTTCACTTTTTGCATTGAAGAACTGAAATGAAAACTTTTTGATGACATTCTAATTTAGTGAGAAGCATTTGTAAGTAAGAAAAAGAAAATAAAGGAGTTAGTGTAGTGAGGGAACTATAGGGAATATTTTATTAAAGTGTATTAGAAAAGAGATTAGATCATTACAATAGACAGATAAAAATGTAGGATTAATATAAATGTTAGGGTTGGACCAACCATTTAAGTCAGTCATTAGTGCTTCTAAAATTTGGGGTGCTGAGGAATATATAGGTTTAAAAGCATTGTAAATATTGAATCAATGGTACTTTGTTGTTATATTTCCTATTGGTTTCAAGATGAAATGAAGTGCCACTGTCCTAAATCAAAGAATTTAGCTGTGTCATATTTTCAGTAGCCTACAACAGCTTGTTTGAATATTCATTAAAGTGGTAAAGGATCGTATTTAATTTTTCAAAACATATGGTTGGGATTAATGAGTATTTAGGAAAGTTAGTTTAGCAAAAACATTTCATATTACTCAGCTTCCAGTTCAAATGAAAAGTATATATTTCATCGGCTTACATTCAATATTTCAGCTCTTAACTTAAAGGGAATCTGTCACCAGGCTTTTGCAGCCCTATTTTCTAGGGAACTGCAAGAAGATGAAATGGAAAAACTCGAGTTGGGCCATCTGTGCACATATTGTGAAGAACGCTGTTTTTAATATAATGTGTTCTAATCAATAGGTGTGTAGAGAGGTACTAAAGTGCTATACAGTGATACTTAACCAACACTATTTAACTAACACAAAAGGAAAATCTATTTATAAGTATATATTTATTAAGCATATATATTGGGGATTCAAAGGTCTTTATTCTGGCTGCGTGTTTATTTGCAATTTAACTATAGGATTAGTAATGGAGAGGCTTCTTATAGATGCCTCTCCATTGCCAAGCCATGAGCTTGATGTCACTGGACAATACAAAGGTGACAACAACCCCCAAATATGAACCCCACTTGTCACAGCTACAGGGCAAGTGGGAAGAGCCTGGCAAAGCGCCACAATTGGTGCATCTAATAGATGCACCTTTTCTGGGTGTGTATGGGCTGCTATTTTTAGGCTGGTGGGTCTAATATCCATGGCCTCTTGCCAGCCTGAGGATGCCAGCCCACAATTGTCTACTTTAGCTTGGCTGGTTGTCAAAACTAAGGGGGACCTCATGCTGTTTTTTAAAATTATTTATTTAAATAACTTAAAAAATGGCGTGGGCACCCTTTGTTCTTAATAACCAGCCTTGCTAACGCTGACACCTGAGGATTGCCTGGCTGGATATAAAAAAAATACTCCCACCAGCTGCCGCCTGCTCTAACAGTTATTAGAGGCAGCAGGCATAGGCTGATAGGAATAGTAGTCCCATCATCTGCCTTAAGAGTAGGTGTTCAATATGGACCCTGAACTTTATTGTTCGAGTTCGCCCATCGCTATTTATGATGCTTTGCTTTCATCAGGTCCTCAAATAGTCCATGAGAACGTCAATAGCTGATCTGAGTTGTTATTATCCTGTGGCTGTGTGTTTAACATTTGAGAAATTACCATATTTAGATATTTAAATTCCAAGAGGAGTATTGCGTGACCTATAAGTCTCCTTATTACTTAGGAGAAACATTCTCCCTTCGACCATCAGTCAGAGGCCTCTCACCTAGTTAAATCAGATCTCCTACTTTGCACTGAGGAGGAGCAACACCCCGAAACAAGTCTGCAAATGGAGTGTCTGGTTTGGCTTATTACCCTAATTCATGTGACAAGACTCATTAAAGAGTCTATATTGACTGTCTGCCCTAGTACCCAGGAGACACAGAGACACATAGAGCCTGGGTCGTGATAGAGACCCTATAAAAAGGCTCGAGCCACCTGTCGGGTTTGTGTTCTACCTTTATGGAGGACAGAGAGAAATGTGAGAACCTTGCCAGAAGCCATACGCAGTAAGGGACTACAATACCACCACTCTATGAGGAAGGCCTTTAACTCCACCTGGTAAGGGAGACTCTGAATTCGCTTCCAAGCTGGCCGGACCCTGCCTGTACCTGTGATCTGGTGCCCTGGACTGTGGCTGCCTTAAGTCTTCAGTAAGCCAGGTAAAGAGACTGCAAACCTGTGTCCTCCGTTCTTTACTGCACCACTCACCATCCTCATCCATACACCGGGAGCCCTGGGGACATACTACACCTGTTGGAAGTTATACCATCTCAGATGCCATAACATCACCCCAGTGGACCCCTTTAAGCAGCGTCGGTCCCCACTGACCGAAAACCACAGGTGGCATCACGAGCACAAACTTTATTCACAAATCCCCTTTAAAAGACCTTTCCCCTTTATTTGGGTGCCCAGGGCCACGGACCGAGTCGCAGCCACCGTGACCTCCCCTTTAAGAGCAACCGGACCCAGTAACGAGTACCTCACAGCCCTGGCGGGTGTTCCAAAACCATGGTTAGTTTCAGCACAGGAATGGCTTGAAGGCTTAGGTTAAACTCACCACTGCACTTACCATGCCACTGAGGTGGACACCTTGTAAGCAGGAGGAATCAAACAGTAATCTGAACAGATGAGGTGGCAGGAGGCATAAGGTGGGCACCAGGTATGGTGACTATACATGAGATGTCTACAGTCATTTTTCAGTCCCAGAGTGGAGAGTTGCTGTAAACATAAAATGGAGCAATCTGTAAAGAGATAATGCTGTTTTTAAACAGACTTAGACTTGAACTGTATTGATCACATGTTGGTTGACTATTATGAGCAGATTGTTGGGCTATATACCAATGCTATGGTCCCAACTGTGAGTAGTCATTAAAGGGAATCTGTCACCCCAAAATTCGCCTATAAGCTAAGGCCACCGGCATCAGGGGCTTATCTACAGAATTCTGTAATGCTGTAGATAAGCCCCTGATGTAACCTGAAAGGTAATAAAAACAGGTTATATTATACTCACCCAGGGGCGGTCCCAGTTCCGTCCAGTCCGATGGGTGTCGCAGTCCGGGTCTGGCACCTCCCATCTTCATACGATGACTTCCTCTTCTTTTCTTCCTGCTGTAGTTCCTGCGCAGGCGTACTTTGTCTGCCGTATTGAGGGCAGAGCAGAGTATTGCAGTGTGCAGGCGCCGGGAAAGGTCAGAGAGGCCCAGCGCCTGCGCACTGCAGTACTTTGCTCTGCCCTCAACAGGGCAGACAAAGTATGCCTGCGCCGGAGCCGTGGCAAGAAGACAAGAAAAGGATGTCATCGTATAAAGATGGAAGACGCCGGACCTGGACCGCGACGCCCATCGGACCCAAACAGAAGCGGGACCGCCCCTGGGTGAGTATAATATAACCTGTTTTTCTTATCTTGCAGGTTACATCGGGGGCTTATCTGCAGCATTACAGAATGCTGTAGATAAGCCCCTGATGCCGGTGGCCACAGTTTATAGGCGAATTTTGGGTTGACAGATTCCCTTTAATACATTCCATAAAAGTAGTGGTCTAGTGGCAACAGAGCTCCAAAGAGGAGCTGGACAGACACTAAACAAAGTGCCTACTGCCACCCTGTTAGAAACCCCTAGGGTGTTGTGAATTTGGATTCTGGGCTCCCCCGGTGGCCGCTTGTGGAATTGGACTTGTCATCCTCTTTCCTGTTTCACCTGGTTCCATCAGTAGTGGGTGTCGCTATTTAAGCTCATTTCTCTGGTGGTTTCTTGCCGGTCAACAATGTTATCTGATGCCTCTCAGTGCTTGTTCCTGCTTCTAGACTACTACTAGATAAGTTGGACTTTTGTCCATGTTTTGTTTTGCCTATTTGTTCCAGTTCACAGCTGAAGTTTTGTTACTGTGTCTGGAAAGCTCTCGTTGATCAGGGATTGCTACTCTGGCATTATGAGTTAATGCCAGAGTTTAAGGTAATCTCTGGATGGTGTTTTGTTAGTGTTTTTCTGCTGACCATGAAAGTATACTATCTGTCTTCTGCTATCTAGTAAGCGGACCTCAAATTTGCTAAGACTATTTTCCTGCTGCGTTTGTTGTTTCATCTGAACTCACCGTCATTATATGTGGGGGGCTACTGTCTTCTTTGGAATATTTCTCTAGAGGTGAGCCAGGTCTTATATTTCCCTCTGCTAGCTATTTAGGTCTTAGGCCAGAGCTGGGCATCTAGCGATAAATAGGAAATGCTACCTGGCTATTTCTAGTTGCGCGGCAGGCTTAGTTCATGGTCAGTATAGTTCCATCTTCCGAGAGCTTGTCCCTCTATAGGCTTGCTATGATCTCTGCCTGCAGAGATCATGACAGTTTGACCGGCCAATAAAGTGTTAAAGACCCAGGTTGAGAAAGGAGAGTTATAAGAAGTCTGCTGGAATTTTTTTTTTTTTTTTTTCCTCCAGTCTGCCTTGCTGCAGTCTTTTTTCTCTCTCTCCTCCTAATCTCTGTATGGCTCTGTGTGCACCTGACAATAATGGATCTCCAGAGTGTAACTGCGGGTTTGAATAATCTCATCACGAAAGTACAAAATTTACAAGATTTTGTGGTACATGCTCCGGTATCTGAGCCGAGAATTCCTTTGCCGGAGTTCTTCACAGGGAATAGAGCTAGCTTCCAGAATTTCCGAAATAATTGTAAGCTTTATTTGTCCCTGAAGTCTCGTTCAGCTGGAGACCCTGCTCAGCAGGTTAGGATTGTGATTTCCTTGCTCAGGGGTGACCCTCAAGATTGGGCCTTCTCATTGCCAGCAGGGGATCCTGCGTTACGCGATGTGGATGCGTTTTTTCTGGCCTTGGGCTTGCTTTATGAGGAACCTCATTTGGAACTTCAGGCAGAAAAAACTTTGATGGCACTATCTCAGGGGCAAGACGAAGCTGAAGTTTTCTGCCAAAAATTCCGTAAATGGTCTGTGCTTACTCAGTGGAATGAGTGCGCCTTGGCGGCAACTTTCAGAGAAGGTCTCTCTGATGCCGTTAAGGATGTTATGGTGGGGTTCCCTGTGCCTGCAGGTCTGAATGAGTCCATGACAATGGCTATTCAGATTGATAGGCGTCTGCGGGAGCGCAAACCGGTGCACCATCTGGCGGTGTCTATGGAAAAGACGCCAGAAAGTATGCAGTGTGATAGAATTCTGTCCAGGAGCGAGCGACAGAATTTTAGACGGAAGAATGGATTGTGTTTCTATTGTGGGGATTCTACTCATGTTATATCAGCATGCTCTAGGCGTACAAAGAAGCTTGATAAGTCTGTTTCCATTGGCACCATTCAGTCTAAGTTTATTTTGTCTGTAACCCTGATTTGCTCTTTGTCATCCATTGCCACGGACGCCTATGTTGACTCTGGCGCCGCTCTGAGTCTTATGGATTGGTCCTTTGCCAATCGTTGTGGTTTTGATTTAGAGCCTTTGGAGACTCTTATTCCTCTGAAGGGGATTGACTCCACCCCATTGGCTAATAATAAACCACAATACTGGACACAAGTAACCATGCGTATCAATCCGGATCACCAGGAGATTATTCGTTTCCTGGTGCTGTATAATTTACATGACGATTTGGTACTGGGATTGCCATGGTTGCAGTCTCACAACCCAGTCTTGGACTGGAGAGCAATGTCTGTGTTGAGCTGGGGATGTAAGGGTATTCATGGGGACTTACCTTTGGTTTCTATTTCGTCGTCCATTCCCTCTGAAGTCCCTGAGTTCCTCTCTGATTATCAAGACGTCTTTGACGAACCCAAGCTTGGGTCGTTACCTCCGCACCGTGAGTGCGATTGTGCCATAGATTTGATACCGGGTTGTAAATATCCAAAGGGTCGTTTGTTTAATCTGTCTGTGCCGGAACATGCTGCTATGCGGGAATATATAAAGGAGTCTTTGGAAAAGGGACATATTCGTCCATCTTCTTCTCCCTTGGGAGCTGGGTTTTTCTTTGTCTCAAAAAAAGACGGCTCTTTGAGACCATGTATTGATTATCGGCTTCTGAATAAGATCACTGTTAAGTATCAATACCCATTGCCATTGCTTACTGATTTGTTTGCTCGTATAGAGGGTGCTAAGTGGTTCTCTAAAATTGATCTTCGTGGGGCGTATAATTTGGTGCGGATCAGGCAGGGGGATGAGTGGAAGACCGCATTTAATACGCCCGAGGGCCACTTTGAGTATTTGGTCATGCCTTTTGGTCTTTCTAATGCCCCTTCAGTTTTCCAGTCTTTTATGCATGATATTTTCCGCGATTTTCTGGATAAATTTATGATAATATATCTGGATGATATTCTGATTTTTTCTGATGACTGGGACTCTCATGTCCAGCAGGTCAGGAGAGTTTTTCAGGTTTTGCGGTCTAATTCTTTATGTGTGAAGGGGTCTAAGTGCGTTTTTGGGGTCCAGAAGATTTCCTTTTTGGGGTATATTTTTTCTCCCTCTTCCATTGAGATGGATCCCGTCAAGGTGCAAGCTATTTGTGACTGGACTCAGCCCTCCTCTCTTAAGGGTCTTCAGAGATTTTTGGGCTTTGCCAACTTTTACCGCCGATTTATTGCTGGTTTTTCGGATGTCGTTAAACCACTGACTGATTTGACCAGACAAGGCGCTGATGTTGCTAATTGGTCCCCTCATGCTGTAGAGGCCTTTCAGGAGCTTAAGCGCCGTTTTGCCTCTGCCCCTGTGTTGCGTCAGCCTGATGTGAATCTGCCTTTTCAGGTTGAGGTTGACGCTTCGGAGATCGGAGCTGGGGCAGTGTTGTCGCAGAAAGGTTCCGACTGCTCCGTCATTAGGCCTTGTGCCTTCTTTTCTCGCAAATTTTCGCCCGCAGAGCGGAATTATGATGTTGGGAATCGGGAGCTTTTGGCCATGAAGTGGGCGTTTGAGGAGTGGCGCCATTGGCTCGAGGGGGCTAGGCATCAGGTGGTGGTATTGACTGACCACAAAAATTTGATTTATCTTGAGACTGCCAGACGCCTGAATCCTAGACAGGCGCGCTGGTCTTTATTTTTTTCTCGCTTTAATTTTGTGGTGTCATACCTACCGGGTTCTAAGAATGTTAAGGCAGATGCCCTTTCTAGGAGTTTTGACCCGGACTCTCCTGGTAATTCTGAACCCACAGGTATCCTTAGGGAGGGAGTAATTTTGTCGGCCGTTTCTCCAGATCTGCGGCGGTCCTTGCAAGAGTTTCAGGCGGATAGACCGGATCGTTGTCCGCCTGATAGACTGTTTGTTCCGGATGATTGGACCAGCAGAGTCATCTCTGAGGTACATTCTTCTGCATTGGCAGGTCATCCCGGAATTTTTGGTACCAGGGATTTGGTGGCAAGATCCTTCTGGTGGCCTTCCCTGTCACGAGATGTGCGAGTCTTTGTGCAGTCATGTGACGTTTGTGCTCGGGCCAAGTCTTGTAGTTCTCGGGCTAGCGGACTGCTGTTGCCCTTGCCTATTCCTAAGAGGCCTTGGACACACATCTCGATGGATTTTATTTCAGATCTGCCTGTTTCCCAGAAGATGTCTGTCATCTGGGTGGTCTGTGACCGTTTCTCTAAAATGGTCCATTTGGTTCCTCTGCCCAAGTTGCCTTCTTCTTCTGAGTTGGTTCCTCTGTTTTTTCAGAATGTTGTCCGATTGCACGGTATTCCTGAGAATATTGTTTCTGACAGAGGTACCCAATTTGTGTCTAGATTTTGGCGGGCATTCTGTGCTAGGATGGGCATAGATTTGTCTTTTTCGTCTGCTTTTCACCCTCAGACTAATGGCCAGACCGAGCGGACTAATCAGACCCTGGAGACATATCTGAGGTGTTTTGTCTCTGCTGACCAGGATGATTGGGTTGCTTTTTTGCCATTGGCAGAGTTCGCCCTCAATAATCGGGCCAGCTCTTCCACCTTGGTGTCCCCGTTTTTCTGTAATTCGGGGTTTCACCCTCGATTTTCCTCCGGTCAGGTGGAATCCTCGGATTGTCCTGGAGTGGATGCGGTGGTGGAGAGATTGCATCACATCTGGGGGCAGGTTATGGACAATTTGAAGTTGTCCCAGGAGAAGACTCAGCGTTTTGCCAACCGTCATCGTCGTGTTGGTTCTCGGCTTTGTGTTGGAGATTTGGTGTGGTTGTCTTCTCGTTTTGTCCCTATGAGGGTCTCTTCTCCTAAGTTTAAGCCTCGGTTCATCGGCCCTTATAGAATATTGGAGATTCTTAATCCTGTTTCTTTCCGTTTGGACCTCCCTGCGTCCTTTTCCATTCATAACGTTTTTCATCGGTCGTTATTGCGCAGGTATGAGGTACCTGTGGTACCTTCAGTTGAGCCTCCTGCTCCGGTGTTGGTTGAGGGTGAGTTGGAGTACGTTGTGGAGAAAATTTTGGACTCTCGTGTTTCCAGACGGAGACTCCAGTATCTGGTCAACTGGAAGGGTTACGGCCAGGAGGATAATTCTTGGGTCAATGCATCTGATGTTCATGCTTCTGATCTTGTTCGTGCCTTCCATAGGGCTCATCCTGGTCGCCCTGGTGGATCTGGTGAGGGTTCGGTGCCCCCTCCTTGAGGGGGGGGTACTGTTGTGAATTTGGATTCTGGGCTCCCCCGGTGGCCGCTTGTGGAATTGGACTTGTCATCCTCTTTCCTGTTTCACCTGGTTCCATCAGTAGTGGGTGTCGCTATTTAAGCTCATTTCTCTGGTGGTTTCTTGCCGGTCAACAATGTTATCTGATGCCTCTCAGTGCTTGTTCCTGCTTCTAGACTACTACTAGATAAGTTGGACTTTTGTCCATGTTTTGTTTTGCCTATTTGTTCCAGTTCACAGCTGAAGTTTTGTTACTGTGTCTGGAAAGCTCTCGTTGATCAGGGATTGCTACTCTGGCATTATGAGTTAATGCCAGAGTTTAAGGTAATCTCTGGATGGTGTTTTGTTAGTGTTTTTCTGCTGACCATGAAAGTATACTATCTGTCTTCTGCTATCTAGTAAGCGGACCTCAAATTTGCTAAGACTATTTTCCTGCTGCGTTTGTTGTTTCATCTGAACTCACCGTCATTATATGTGGGGGGCTACTGTCTTCTTTGGAATATTTCTCTAGAGGTGAGCCAGGTCTTATATTTCCCTCTGCTAGCTATTTAGGTCTTAGGCCAGAGCTGGGCATCTAGCGATAAATAGGAAATGCTACCTGGCTATTTCTAGTTGCGCGGCAGGCTTAGTTCATGGTCAGTATAGTTCCATCTTCCGAGAGCTTGTCCCTCTATAGGCTTGCTATGATCTCTGCCTGCAGAGATCATGACACTAGGGGTAACCCCTCAAAGACCCCTAACAGCACAGGTGGAAGCAACAGTCAATCCTGCCCAGTGGGAAATATGTGGCACCTTTCACAGTTCTTCTGGTCCAAGTAAGATGCTGACTCACAGCTCTCCAACATTTAATATGACATAATAAAATGTGTGCGCTGTAACCAAAAAGAATATTGTGCCGCTTTTTGTTAAGTCTAACCATGAACCGTGCTGTGCATTACTCACAGTAATCCAGTGTGGTGTCAGTTCCTTTGAAAATAACACTGTGCTCACTGAATGGATGTGTTTTCTCCCAATGTGATACATTTATTGGAATTTTATCTGAGAAATACATATATTTAGATATATTGGCAGCATTTTCTTAGTAGAGTGCAATACATTGTAGGCGCTCAGAAAATATTTGTATAGTTATACCTAAGCACCTATCTAACAACAAACTGGAATTAAGCAACTGACAGAATCCAAGGACAAGAATGTGTGAATGTATAGTAAAACTGTAAAAAAAATATTAATCAGATTTTAATGACGCTTTAATGATAAAAAGAACACTTAGCCTTTCAGGAAACAAATAAATGTTTTGCCTATTTAACGTCTATTTTGTTGTGGCTTCTTTGAGGGTTTTTTTTTAACTTTTCCTCTCTTTTGATGAAATTCTAGAATTTAATTAGATATCTTAAGGAAACTTCTCGTTTTTAATATCTCATTACCGTCCATTAGAGAACTGCAGATTGCTTTAAGAATACGGTATATTGTATTAGTGTTTTTCATGTGATAGTTTGCTAATAGATATTTTTATGAGAATGCAAATTAACAAGGTCACAGTTGCGTATTATGTAAGCAGAGCGATGTCAGGACTTTGGGTTTTACTATAGTGTGTTTCTCTCTTTTATAATGGATTACATGACAATGGATTACAATTATAAATCTTTCCTAACATCTGAAAAGCGAATGGTTATAATTCTTTTTAATGATTTCATTTTGACAATTCTATTATCTGATGTTCTTCAGGGGCTCACAGAACACCAGAGATAAAAGTTGTATACCACCCCTTGTAGCCTTGTAACAAGTATAATATGTGCAAGTTTCATTACCCTCCATTCATGCCATCTATATATAAGAGGCATCGTGATTACTCGCTAATCCCGCCCCCTGCACAGTTGCTCTGCCCCCCACCACATTACCACACATAATCCCGCCCCCCACCTCATCACCACACATAATCCCGCCCCCACCACATCACCACACATAATCCCGCCCCCTACCACATTACCACACACAATCACGCCCCCAACCACATTACCACACATAATCCCGCCCCCCACCACATTAACACACACAATCCCGCCCCCCACCACATTACCACACATAATCCCGCCCCCATCACAATACCACACATAATCCCGCCCCCCCACCACATCACCACACATAATCCCGCCCCCCACCACATTACCACAGATAATCCCACCTGTTATGATCTGGTGGCCTAAGAGCAGCATGAGGCATACTCTGGAGTAGGTGGTACCTGTACTGACCGCAGACCCTGAACTTAACACCGCAACTAGAAGTAGCCGTGGAATGTACCTATCACTCGCTAGACATCTCGACACAGCCGGAGGACTAATTACCCCTAGAGATAGAAAAGGGAAAACTATATTGCCTCAGAGAAAATTCCCAAAGGATAGCCAGCCCCCCACAAATATTGACTGTGAGAGGAGAGGGAAAAAACATACACAGACTGAAATCAGAATTTAGCAAAGGAGGCCACTTCTAGCTAAATAGAAAGGATAGGACAGAGTACTATGCGGTCAGTATTAAAACACTACAAAATATCCACCACAGAAAATACAAAAATCTCCACAGCTAACTAAAGATATGGAGGGTATATCTGCATCTCCAGAGATACCAGCTTGGCTAAACAAATCCTTATTCAGACCAAGCTGGACAAGACAAAAACATGGAAAAGAACTGAACAATAAGGCCACAGCATGTGGACAGCAAAAATCAAGGCCAGAACTTATCTTTGTTGAAAGGAACAGCAAAGCAGGAGAGAGCAGGCAAGGATGTGAATCCTCCAGGAACAATGGACAACTGGCACTGACTAAAGGGTCAAGCAAGGCTAAATAGCCCAGTCAGGATTGCAAAAACTTGACACACCTGATGAATGCTGTGATCCAGAGACAGCAGCACTACCACTTATAACCACCGGAGGGAGCCCAAGAGCAGAATTCACAACACCCACCCCCACCACATTACCACACATAATCCCACCCCCTCAACATATAACCTCGCCCCCCCACCACATCATCACACATAATCCCTCCCCCGCCACATTACCACACATAATCCTGCCCCCCACCACATCACCACACATAATCCCGTCCCCCCACCACATTACCACAGATAATCCCACCACCACCACATTATCACACATAATCCCGGCCCCACCACATTATCACACATAATCCCGCCCCCCACCACATCACCACATATAATCCCACCCCCCACCACATTACCACAGATAATCCCACCCCCCACCACATTACCACACATAATCCCGCCCCCACCACATTACCACACATAATCTGGCCCCCCACCACATTATCACACATAATCCTGCCCCCACCACATTACCACACATAATCCTGCAGCGCCCCAGAGTCCTGGTCATTGCAGTACTGTTGCTCCGCCACTAAGGGGAGTGATGGTACATCTGATGGCACTTAAGGAGTTCACCTGACCAGGTATCACAGTCACACATTACACTTCACACTCTGGCCATCAGGGGGAGCAAAGGGTCCTATGTTTTAGGCCACTCCTCACACTCTGGTAAAACTGGGGGTTGGATAGGAAGTTAGGGAGAAGCTGACTGGGTTTTGCCCAGGTAACATCTAGTGAGAGATGTTCAAATCAATGGCAGGGCAGTTAACTTTAGGTTGGCTGCCTCACCTTAATCACCTAATGAAGACAACGGAGGCAATTGTGGGAGAGGGGCGTCTCTAGGGTCCCTATAAAATAACTCCAGACCTACCCCGTCATACGGGTGCATCCTATCCATATCATCTGGGGGACGGAGAGAAAGAACAGAAACATACACGACAGTTGTGAGGACTATCCCGTGGTGCTCAGCAGGGAAGTAGTACAACACCCAGGCGCTAGTGGGTAGGCACTGATTTCCACCTGCAAAGGGAACTCTGGATGTGCCTTCGGACCGGCCGGTCTCAGCCAGCCCTGTTAGCAGTGCTCTGGATTGCGGATGCTGAAGCCTTCGGTAAAGAGACTGCAACCCTGTGTCCTCGTCATTTACTGCGATCTACACCACCACCTACACCTTTTATTGGGCGCCCCTTAGCATGACCACGGACCGGGTCGGGCCACCGTGACATCCCTAGAACCGAGAGACCCGGTACCGAGTACCCCGCTGTCCTGCGTCTGGGGGCCGCTCCAACTCCGCCCCCCCACCACATTATCACACATAATCCCACCTTCCACCACATTATCACACATAATCCCACCCCCCACCACATCACCACACATAATCCCGCCCCCCACCACATCACCACACATAATCCCACCCCCCACCACATTATCACACATAATCCCACCCCCACCACATTACCACACATAATCCTGCCCCCCACCACATTATCACACACAATCCCGCCCTCCACCACATTATCACACATAATCTCACCCACCACATCACCACACATAATCCCGCCCCCAACCACATTACCACAGATAATCCCGCCCCCCACCACATTACCACAGATAATCCCACCCCCCACCACATTACCACACATGATCCCACCCCCTCACCACATAACCACACATAATCCCGCCCCACCACATTATCAAACATAATCCCGCCCCCCACCACATTACCACATAATCCTACCCCCCACCACATCACCACACATAATCCTGCCCCCCACCACATCACCACAGATAATCCCGCCCCCACCACATTACCACACATAATCCTGCCCCCCCACATTACCACACGAGGCTCCGTCCCCACACATTACCACATGAGGCTCCATCCCAACACATTACCACACGAGGCTCCGTCCCCCCACATTGCCACATGAGGCTCTGTTCCCCCATATTACCACACAAGGCTCTGTCCTCACACAATACCACACTAGGCTGCGTCCCCATACATTACCACATGAGGCTCTGTCCCCACACATTACACACGAGGCTCCGTTCCCCCACATTACCACACGAGGCTCCATCCCCACACATTACCACACTAGGCTGTGTCCCCACACATTACCCCACTAGGCTGTGTCCCCACACATTACCACACCAGGCTCTGTCCCCACACATTACCACATGAAGCTCAGTTCCCCCACATTACCACACGAGGCTCCGTCCCCACTCATTACCACAAGAGGCTCTGTCCCCACACATTACCACACGAGGCTCTGTCCTCACCATTACCACACCAGGCTCTCTAACCACACATTACCACACCAGGCTCTCTCCCCACACATTAGCACACGAGGCTCTGTCCCCACACATTACCACACGAGGCTCTGTCCCCACACATTACCACACGAGGCTCTGTCCCCACACATTACCACACGAGGCTCTGTCCCCACACATTACCACACGAGGCTCTGTCCCCACTCATTACCACACGAGGCTCTGTCCCCACACATTACCACACAAGGCTCTGTCCCCACACATTACCACACGAGGCTCCGCCCCCCCCACATTACCACACGAGGCTCCGTCCCCCACATTACCACATGAGGCTCCGCCCCCCCCCACATTACCACGCGCAGCACTTCCTTTCTATGTAATTCAACCACTTCAGCCAAGGTAAACGTACATTTAATTGCATCCGCATTCTCCCAAACAAAATGAACATTCGCCAGGTCCATCTCACAGGCCGCAGGAAAATCCGGACAACGATTATTATTGTTATTAACTTCAATTTAAGTTAATTTACCACCTGCATAAGTGCTATTGAATGTTGTCATTATTTACTTTAGTTTAATCACCAGCAGCGTTAATTAGATAGCAATGAGCGTGCCGAGCGTTAGCTGGCTGGAAAAAGCTAGTAATGTTTTATAGGAAACAAACGCTATAAAGAACATTTAGGTTGGAAATGGATGGATATTAAAATTATACAAAAAATCATTGAAAAGGATTGACCCAATTTGGAGACTCCTTGTCTCTTTATACAGTAGGTCATCAAAGGCAGCCTGGTGGCTCAGTGGTTAGCACTGCAGCGCTGAAGTCCTGGATTCAGATCCCACCAAGGACAACATCTGCAAGGAGTTTGTATGTTCTCCCCATGTTTGTGTAAGGGTGTGACAAGGGTTGTCATATACCTTCCCTCCTTGAGATGGTGTTTGTTTAAAGTATGTGATTTTGTTGCATTTTTGTGATTTCTATGATATGTGAACCTCCATAGAGTCTTATAAGTACTAAGTGATGGGGTTCTCCTAATGTGCTGTGATAAATGTACAGTGTATTGATGCATTAGGTATAGGGAAAGTATAGGGTTAAGATTTTGGACATACTGTAAGGTATAGTGCAAGATATAGTATAGGACTCATAGTTTAGATATAGGTAGTTCAGTGAATACTGTTAGAAGATGGTGACTGAAGTTAAGTTGGTGAAAGATGACGTTTTACCAGCAACAGACTGCTGGAGCAAGACAGGTTAGCATACAGTTAATATGGTTGGGACCAGCCAACCAGAGGAGGGGAAAGGTCAGACAAGAAGGAGAAACACTTCCTGATTAAGCTAGATAGTGTGAGAGTTCAGTGTTAGTAAGAAAAAAAGCGATGTTCAGGATCAGTGGGCTGGAGGCACGAGAAGTACCTATTGTTCAGGCAGTATGGGATCCTGTGGAACTCCCTTCGGACATTCCTGGAACATCCAGAGCCTCAAGCTCGAGTCAGTGGGTATGGAGAGTGCTGACATTACTTCCATAATGTGGAAGATGGACAGGAAATTGCATGTAAAAGACATGACAGGTCCTGTGAGGACTGTGGAGCCTATCAGAAAATCTCGGGGGCTGAAGAGTTCACTAAGCGGAGGGATAAAACAGCCTGAAAATATGTAAAATGTGAATGTGTACTGTGCCAGGAACCATTGTAATGAAAATGAAGGTTGTGGTCAATACTGCATGATGCCATCTACTGAACTGAAACTGTTAAAGGGAACCTGTCAGCGGGATTGTGCACAGCAATCTACACACAGTGTCAGGTCGGCGCCGTAATACTGATTAAAGTGATACTTTGGTTGATGAAATCCGTCTTGTGGTTGTGGTTCCCCCTTACTTCATCAATTGCAGTTCCCCACCCCCACTTCATCATTTGCAGTCCCCCACCCCCCCACTTCATCATATAGAATCCACCTCCCCACTTCATCATTTGCAGTCCCCCTCCCACTCCTCACACATTTAATTCATTTTATAAAGAAAATATAAAGTTTTTCATACTTACCTCACTGGCGATCTCTTGCACGCTCAGCCCCGCTTCTGGTGTCCTGGAAACAGCCAGTGGCGCGTGTACATGTCACCAGACGTCCAGAAGAGACATAGAGAACTTGAGCTGCACAGTCTTTCAGGATCCCAGAGCCAAGTTATGCGTCGCGGCGCGCAGAACTTTATTACACCTTGGGGCCAAAATGAGCTGAAGCACAAGAGGGGGGGGCCCGGACTGGTCCATGCCCCCTCTGTACTTCTGCTCGCTGGGCCCCATACATCAGTAAGGACAATAATGCCCTGATGGTGGCACTGCTAGTGTACTACACCCTCTGCACAGTACTTTAACAAGCTTCCATTCTGGCTGGGTTGAACAACTGCATTCATCCTGACGCTCCCATGATTCTTGAGTGTGCCGTAGAATCATAGAATCATAGAATGGTAGTGTGGCACCCCAGGAGTCTGTTTGCCACATTGGCATCGCCTTCCTCACGGGGGGGTGATATCATGCCTGCAAGTAAGGAGGGATCCCCTTGGCAGGTAACACAAACATACAACCCCTTCCTTACTCCGGACCAGAAAGGGGAGCTCTAAACCCGGTTTCAGGGTAGCTTACCTATAAGTTCTGGTCTGGAGGCGGGGTTAGAGAGTTCAGTGTGAGACAGTGAAGGGATAGAAAGCAGGTGAGGAGAGAGACTGGGAATGGAGCTGTGACTGAGTTCTTCCCAGGATTAAGCGCAAAAGGAACCGAACACCGGAGTCCGTGGTTGAACGGGTACTAAAGGCCCAGCAACTAGAACCAGAGGGCAGGAGATTGCAGGTCTCCGGGCCCATCTAACACCTGGAGGCACTACAGCAGGTCAGGAGCCTGGGGCTGTCAGTGAGAAGACAGTGCCCATGAAAGGCTCATGCTGTTAACCATACGGGTTAGGAGTAACAGACACCAAGAGAGACTTGTGTAAAGCTTCAGGCAGCAAGGGACAAAGAATTCAGTGCAGAAGGAAGGCCTTCGAACCCATCTGGCCACGTGGATCCCAAGTTACTTCCAGGCCATCCGGACCCCATCTACACCTGTAACCTGTGCCCCGGACTGCACCTGAAGTACATCAGTAAAAGGTAAAGGAAACTGCAATACCTGTGTTCTTCAATTATTTCCTGCACCCTCAGTCCTGCACCCCACCATCTATCATCCCTTACCAACTTCACCGGTAGCCCTGGGGACTAAGCTCCATCTGTGGGGAGCTATACCAACACGGCTGCAACACGATCAGTCCCAGTGGTCCCCTTTAAGCAGCGTTGGCTTTCTCTGGCTGAATACCAAAGGTGGAGTCACGAACATTTCTCCATAGACTTTATTTTCCACTACACTTCATCCCCTTTAATTGGACACCCAGGGCCACGGACCGGGTCACCGGTGTCGTGACCTTCCCCTTTAAGAACTGTGTCTGGCCCGGTACCGAGTATCCCACTGCCCCATGGGGCGCTCCAAAACTTGGCGGAAGGGACCTCCTGGGTTATCTGGTCCAACCCCCTGCTCAAAGCAGGATTCACTAAATAATCCCAGACAGATGTCTGTCCAGCCTCTGTTTGAAGACTTCCATTGAAGGAGAACTCACCACCTCTCGTGGCAGCCTGTTCCACTCTTGATCACCCTAACTGTCAAAAAGTTTTTTCTAATATCTAATCTTTGATTCCTCCCATTCAGTTTCATCCCATTGCTTCTAGTCTTTCCTTGTGCAAATGAGAATAAAGATGATCCTTCTACAATGTGACAGCCCGTGAGATATTTGTAGACAGCTATTAAGTCTCTCAGTCTTCTTTTTTGCAAGCTAAACATTCCCAAATCCTGTAAACGTTCCTCACAGGACATGGTTTGCAGACCGGTCACCATTCTGGTCGCTCTTCTCTGAACTTTCACGAGTTTGTTGATGGTTTTTTTTAAAGTGTGGTGCCCATAACTGGACACAGTATTTCAGATGAGGTCTGACCAAAGAGGAGTAGAGGGCAATAATGACTTCACGTGATCTAGACGGTATGCTTCTGTTAATACATGCAATGTCCTTGCTTCTCTTGTGCCTTCCTACTTACCACACCAATGCCTGGGGTCCTTGCGCCCACCTGTACCTGACACTATATTTTCAACATACTTCATCATGTGCAGTGAATCCTTTCTGTCTTCTCAAGATTTCTATATTTCAGCAGGTGAATCTCTCAACAATGACAATACAAGACATTTTGAAAGACAAGCTGAAAAGTAACACCACGTTTAGCAATGATAATTAGAAATTCATGGCTTTAATGATTTTTCACAGAGCATACATTATACTGTGGAAACAGTGATAAGTGACGCCTTCGATAACACACTCGGGTTTAAGATTTCGGTCCTACAGGCTGATATCTGCACTGTTAGTGGGAATGTTTACGTGCAGCGCCCCAGAGTCCTGGTCGTTGCAGTAATGTTGCTCTGCCACTAAGGGGGGCGATGTTACGTCTGATGGCACTTAAGGAGTTCACCTGACCAGGTATCACAGTCACACATTACACTTCACACTCCGGCCACCAGGGGGAGCAAAGGGTTCTATGTATTAGGCCACTCCTCACACTTGGGTAAAACTGGGGGTTGGATAGGAAGTTAGGGAGAAGCTGACTGGGTTTTGCCCAGGTAACATCTACTGAGAGAAGAGGGTTGCTTGGGAAGATCCAGGAGGGTCCCTGTCAGGGGTGGGATCCTGACAGAGGCCTAGCGAAAGGACAGATCGTTACGGAGACGCGCCTGCACTTCATTGCGGCGGCATCTTAAGAAAGGACACGAAGCGAAGTATATTGTGGAGAAGTGAGAAACGAGATCACAGCACAAAGGCGATAGAACCAGTAGGAGTCGTGCCCCGAGATCGGCAACATCCTACTGAGGCGCGTAGCCGGTGGCCGGAACGCCGGAACGCCGAGGAAGTATTGGGCTCCAAGCATTACTTCAAACCAACGGCAGGACAGTTAATTTTAGGTTGGCTGTCTCACCTTAATCACCTAATGAAGACAACGGAGGCAATTGTGGGAGAGGGGCGTTTCTAGGGTCCCTATAAAATAACTCCAGGCCTACCCCGTCATATGGGTGCGTCCTATCTATATCATCTGGGGGACGGAGAGAGAAAGAACAGAAACATACACGACAGTTGTGAGGACTATCCCGTGGTGCTCAGCAGGGAAGTACTACAACACCCAGGCGCTAGTAGGTAGGCTACTGATTTCCACCTGCAAAGGGAACTCTGGAGGTGCCTTCGGACCGGCCGGTCTCAGCCAGCCCTGTTAGCAGTGCTCTGGATTGCGGATGCCGAAGCCTTCAGTGAAGAGACTGCAACCCTGTGTCCTCGTTATTTACTGCCACCTACACCATCACCTACACCTTTTTATTGGGCGCCCCTTAGCAGGACCACGGACCGGGTCGGGCCACCGTGACATACTCAGAACCGAGAGACCTGGATCCGAGTACCCCGCTGTCCTGCGTCTGGGGGCCGCTCCATAAGCATACCAGAGGTATGGTGGATGGGTGCTCAATTGATAAAGGATACTTTCAATGTTTCATCCTCGTTGACACCAGACATGCCTTTGTTTAATATTCTAGATGAACAATTTAGCTCACTAGTTTATCTGCATGATAGACAAAGTTTATATTTGTAGGTGGCAGCTACATTTTACTTTGATTTATAAAAAATACAGCTTTTTTTCAGGATGGACTATTTAAAAACCTTACTAGAAAAGAAAATATAGTTAAACACTTTTCAACTATCTTGGCAAAGTTCATTGCTATACAACCGTTGACCATGAGACTAGTGCAGCACCCCAGGTGACCGGTTGCTGCAGTGATGTTGCTTTCCTTTCGGGGAGGGTAATATCATGCTCAGAGGCAATGGAGTTCTCTTCACCAGGTAAAGCACCCACACACAACATATTCCAAATCCAGGCCAGGAAGTGGGAGCTCAGGACCTGGATTCAGGGAGCTTCCCTAACCCTAAGCTATATGTATCCTGACCCGGAGGAGGAGTTAGCCAGTCTGGGAGAGACAGTGGACAGAGACAGTTGGTCCAGGGAGCCCGAAGTAGAAGGAAGTCTGAGAGAGCAGACAGAGAGGCCTGGGATAAAAAAAAGTCAACCAACAGCACACAGATGAAAGTTGCACGCTCCAAAGTCCAAGGATCCAACAGGACCAATACTCACAAAAGAAAAAGAATGACCAGCATCCATTCCAGGTGAAAAATATTCACAAAGATCTTTATTATGCCATCACATGCCTGTGATGGCATAATAAAGATCTTTGTGAATATTTTTCACCTGGAAGAGAGGCCTGGGAGTCACGAGGGAGCTGCAGCCTCTGAAAAGGACAGATAACCCGAGGGGTTGTATGTGGAGGAGCTGGAGAGGAAAGGAGCAAAGGAGAGGAACAGGGCTCAGAGGGGAACAGCGGAAGGACACCCTCCGAGCCAGAGCGCAGTAGCCGGGTACTGGGATCCGAGGCTTTTGCAGGACTCTAAGACACAGAGCAGAACCGGAGGGCCGAGAACTGTATGTAATTGGCCCACACCACACCTGAGATGCAGCAGCACCTGAAGAGCCTGGGGCATGATAGAATCCCTGTAAAAGGCTCAAGCTGTCCATCATGCAGGTACCTGTCTCAGGACGGGGGGGAATAGAGGACTCTGCAGAAAGCTCTAGGCAGCAGGGACTTTATATACAGCCAGTGCTAGTTGGAAAGGCTCACGGACCTCAAGTGGGAAGGAGATTCTCCCATTGCTTCTGAGCCGGCCAGACCACCACCACCCGTGCCTGGTACCCTGGACTGTGGCCTGCTAACTACAGTAAACCAGGTAAAGACTTACAATTTGTGTCCTTTACTCATTTTACCGGCCTACACCATCATCACCATACACTTCAGGACCTCTGGGGACCCCGCTTCACCTGTGGGAAGCGTTACCATCATTGCTGCGACAACATCCTCCAGAGGACCCCTTTAATGCAGCATCGGTCCCACAATTGACCGAACTCCACAGGCGGCGTCACGACAGACTTATTTCCAATTTCCCCTTTAAAGACCTTTCCCCTTTTATTGGCCGCCCAGGGCCACGGACCGGGTCGTAGCCACCGTGACATCCCCTTTAAGACCGGTATCGAGTACCCCACTGCCCAGGCGGGGTGCTCCACTAGCGTTAAATTCTTGCTTTCAATGTACGCATAGATATGTGAGGGAATAACAGGCTGGAGATATTCCTCTGCTACTGAATTGACTTTCTATGATACTGTATGCTCCTGGTTTTTGCACATTTAGGGATTCCTTTTAACCCAATGTCCTATAGAGATCATATCTCTCTTATTTTGGAATTTGAGGGTGATAGGTTGTTTGTCAAATCTGAGTTGTAAAAATCGGTGTAATGATAATTGCACCAATTTGTGCCTACGCTGTTTCTGATTTATTGCTTGTGACGCCTCACAATGACAGCCCTGTTTTTGTTTGGGACTTTTCATGCTGCTAAATCAGGGAACTATGGGGATAATTTTGGTCTGGTTTTCCACTGCCAGTCAATAGTCCTGCCTACCTGGTCTTTAGGTCTGTTCTGTACTCTTGTTGTGTCATCCTGATTTATCCCTTTCTTTGACTTGTATTTTGACCACCCTTTGCTTTCTGATTTTGCTTCTGATGTGACCTGTTAGTATCAGTCCTGCATGACAAATCTTTTCCTGCCAGCTGACTCTGTGGCCCCTACCCAGAGGTCCTTCTGCCAGTTCACATCCCTGTACAGGGGTTAAAGGGTGAAAGCTAGGGCAAAATCTGGCATCTGGTAAACAGAGTGGATTGCACTAAGCCTGAACATGGAAGCTCTATTAGCAGCTGCCAGGCTTCCACGAACCTGATCATCTGGTTTAGTAAATCCTTGTATTTCTCATAAAATAAAGTCTGAGAAATTAAAATTATTCTGGTGCATCTTTTTTTAGAACTTGCCTTGCATCGCTTTCTGTTATTCCTCCTGGTCATGTATAAATAAATTAATAGCGAGGTGTTACAACCATCCCTTTGGTTATTATGGTGTGTTTCTACATAGTCTGACAGTGTCAAAATGTATAGTAAAAGTCTTTTTACTAGGTAAATGGAGCAGGCTGTGGTTAATTTATAAAGGCAAGGAGGCACCATGCCACCGGAACTATGCCTCTTTCTCTCTTGTTCTTCAAGTTTAGTAAAAAATGTTCCATTTTGTTGGAGAACTTTCTTATAGCTTCTGAGCTTCATTGACGTTGTTCTTGGCATCATTGGGGGTCACAGTGGCCGAATCCCTACCAATCAAAAATTTCTCACCTAATTTTTAGGGCAATTAGGCATTCATACACATTAGAATAATTTAGGCTGAGCTCACTGATATTGAAATGTTTAGACAACATTTTAATGTTTATGGCATCTGTGGACAATTCATTGTTAGGGTAGATATAGATCAGGCATGTCTGCTTTCAGACTGTAGCTTGCATTATCTCCCAGAGATATACTGTTTGCACCTGGTTTTGGGAAAGCTGGCTGAGATGGCTGCAGGATGAACGATCAACTGGACCATCGTTTGGTTGACACTGCAGCCATCTTATGTATATGGCGGCCTTAACTCTTTAACTGTAATAAAAAGTGCAATATGTTCTTTTTTCGCATCTACATGGAACAAAAAGTATGTTAGACAACATATATATATATATATATATATATATATATATATTTATTTAATGGGAGCATATGTTGTTCAAACCATTTCAAATGTGGTAGGAGCAGGGGCGGACACAGACAGCTTGGGGCCCCTGCGCAGGAAATGTGTCTGGGCCCCCCTCCTTTTAACGCGACAAAGATATATATATATATATATATATATATATATATATATATATGGGACTGTGCTATACATAAGTGAGTACACTGTATACTAAGGGACTGTGTTAAACATATTAATCGATAACGTCTTCCTCCACCTCCCCGTTCCTAAATCCATTAAAAATCCCCTTTCCTCCCATTCCAATCCCCCACATCTCTCATTGTCCTCCTCCCTCCACATCCCATTATTGCCCTCTCCCCCACCCCCATAATTGCCCTCTTCACCACCCCCATTATTGCTTTCTCCCCACCACCCCATTATTGCCCATTCACCACCTCCATCATTTCCTCCTCCCCCACCACCCCTATCATTGCCCTCTCGGTCAACCCAATCATTGCCTTCTGCCCCAGCACCCCCATCATTGCCCTCTCCTCCACCTACACACACACAGACACACACAGCACTATTCACCTCTCTGCATACACACACACACTCACCTCTGCGCATGGTATCCTGAAGCCCCACCATCGCCGGCAGCTTCCTGTCTCGCACAGCCACGGCGCTGAATGATGATGTCATTCAGCCACTGCTGTGTGAGACATGAAGCAGGATGGATCCATTCCCTGCAGCTCTGCTCACATTTTCTCCTGCAGGCAGCGGAGCTGCAGGGATTGCTCCCTGCCCGCCGCACATGAGGGCAATCTGGCCAGGGGCCCCACGGAGCCGGATAAACTAGCCAGATTGCCTTCAATATTAGCCACCCTGCAGACAGGGCCGATTTTAGGCAAAGTGGGGCCCTAGGCAAAGTTTAAAATGGGGCCCCAAATGCTAACATATTGCACATCACACAGAAGCATTTCGGTTGTACACTGAGTTCCAAATTATTATGCAAATTGGATTTAAGTGTCATAAAGATTTAATTGTTTTGTTTTTCAAAAAAAATGATGGATGGTATTGTGTGTCTCAGGGCTCAACGGGTCACTGAAATCAATCTTAAACATATGTGATAATTAGTTTTCCAGGTTATTCTAATTAAAGGAAAACTACTTAAAAATGATGTTCCACATTATTAAGCAGGGTGTTGTGAATTAGACTTTTTTGGCTCCCTCTAGTGGTTACTAGTGATATGACTCTGGGATTTCCTTCCCTCTGTCTGCACCCAGCTGGGTCGTTACTTCAGGGGTGTTGCTATATAAACCTCCTGGAACCTTAGTCTAGTGCCTGGCATCGGTGTTATCAGACACATTCTGTTTGCTCCTGTTTGCTGGTCCTGGTTCGTGTTAAATTAAGCTAAGTCTTGCTTCTTTGTTTTTTGGGTTATTTGTTTGCTATCATTTTTGTCCAGCTTGTACTAAATGTGATTCCTGACCTTGCTGGAAGCTCTAGGGGGCTGGTGTTCTCCCCCCGGGCCGTTAGACGGTTCGGGGGTTCTTGAATTTCCAGTGTGGATATTTTTGATAGGATTTTTTGCTGACCATATAAGTTATGTTTCTATATTCTGCTATTAGCTAGTGGGCCTCTCTTTGCTAAATTCCTAGCTCATTCTTATGTTTGTCTTTTCCTCTTACCTCACCGTTATTATTTGTGGGGGGCTTCTATCCAACTTTTTGGGGTGTTTCCTCTGGAGGCAAGAAAGGTCTTTCTTTTCCCTTCTAGGGGTAGTTAGCTCTCCGGCTGGCGCGAGACGTCTAGGATCAACGTAGGAACGTTCCCCGGCTGCTGGTATTTGTGGTGCTAGGATTAGTTATATGGTCAGCCCAGTTACCACTGCCCTATGAGCTGGTTTTCTGTATTTACTGACTTAGCATTATTCCTGAGACCCTCTGCCATTGGGGTCATAACAGCAGGGCACAGGTTTCAAGCAATATGGGAAATAAGAAGTATCTCTCTGCTGCTGCTGAAAAGCGTTAAATAGTGCAATGCCTTAGAAACATTAGATATTTCACTAAAACTTAAGGGTGATGATGATACTGTGAAGAGATTTGTGACAAAAAGAGCACAGACAGAGTTCATGCAGATAAAGGCATAATGAGGAAGGTTTCTGCCAGACAAATTCATTGGATTAAGAGAGCAGCTGCCAAAATACCATTACAAAGCAGCAAACAGATATTTGAAGCTGCTGGTGCCTCTGGAGTCCCTCGAACCTCAAGGTGTAGGATTCTTCAAAGGATTGCTGTGGTGCATAAGCCTACTATTTCGGCCACCCCTAAACAGTGTTCACAAGCAGAAACGGTTGCAGTGGACCCAGACATACATGAAGACTAATTTTCAAACTTTTTTGTTTACTGATGATTGTCAAGCAACCCTGGATGATACAGATGGAGTAGTGGATGGTTGGTGGATGGCCACCATATCCCAACAAGGCTGCGACGTCAGCAAGGAGGTGGAGTCATGTATTGGGCCGGAATCATGGGGAAACAGCTGGTAGGGCCCTTTAAGGTTCCTGAAGTTGTGAAAAAGACCTCTGCAAAGTATATAGAGTTTCTGATTGACAACTTTCTTCCATGGTATAAAAAGCAAAAACATGCCATCAGGAGCAAAATCATCTTCATGCATGACAATGCACCATCTCATACTGCAAAGAATCCCTCTGAGTCATTGGCTGCTCTGGGCATAAAAGGAGATAAACTCATGGTGTGGCCACCATCTTCCCCTGACCTCAACCCTATAGAGAACCTTTGGAGTATCATCAAGCAAAAGATCTATGAGGGTGGGAGGCAGTTCACATAAAAACAGCAGCTCTGGGAGGCTATTCTGACTTCATGCAAAGAAATACAAGCAGAAACTCTCCAAATACTCACAAGTTCAATGGATGCAAGAATTATGAAGGTGATATCAAAGAAGGGTCCTATGTTAACACGTAACTTGGCCTGTTAGGATGTTTTGGAGTTAAATAGCTTTTTGGTTAAGTGAATGTGACCTCCTAATGCTGCAAATTCCACAAATGAGCATTTTCAGTTCTTTAAAACATATCAAATGTTTAGAAATTCTACTGTGCCTAATAACTTGGAACAGTGCATTTTAAGTTTTTATTCATTTTGGAGATTATACTGTTATCATTGGGAGGTTTCTTCAATAAAATTCGATGTATACTCTAACGGGTGATGACTAGTGTTGAGCGATACCGTCCGATACTTGAAAGTATCGGTATCGGAAAGTATCGGCCGATACCGGCAAAGTATCGGATCCAATCCGATACCGATACCCGATACCAATACAAGTCAATGGGACTCAAGTATCGGACGGTATCCCTGATGGTTCCCAGGGTCTGAAGGAGAGGAAACTCTCCTTCAGGCCCTGGGATCCATATTAATGTGTAAAAGAAAGAATTAAAATAAAAAATATTGCTATACTCACCTCTCCGACGCAGCCTGGACCTCACGGAGGGAACCGGCAGCGTTCTTTGCTTAAAATTTGCGTGTTTACTTCCTTCCGTGAAGTCCCGGCTTGTGATTGGTCGCGTGCCGCCCATGTGGCCGCGACGCGACCAATCACAGCAAGCCGTGACGTAATTTCAGGTCCTTCAGGATTTTAAAATTACGTTCTGGCTTGTGATTGGTCGCGTCGCGGTCACATGGGCGACGCGACCAATCACAAGCCGTGACGTCATGGGAGGCAGGACACGCGCTCATTTTAAAATGCGCGTGTGTCCTGCCTCCCGTGACGTCACGGCTTGTGATTGGTCGCGTCGCCCATGTGGCCGCGACGCGACCAATCACAGCAAGCCGTGACGTAATTTCAGGTCCTTCAGGATTTTAAAATTACGTTCTGGCTTGTGATTGGTCGCGTCGCGGTCACATGGGCGATGCGACCAATCACAAGCCGTGACGTCATGGGAGGCAGGACACGCGCGCATTTTAAAATGCGCGCGTGTCCTGCCTCCCATGACGTCACGGCTTGTGATTGGTCGCGTCGCCCATGTGACCGCGACGCGACCAATCACAAGCCAGAACGTAATTTTAAAATCCTGAAGGACCTGAAATTACGTCACGGCTTGCTGTGATTGGTCGCGTCGCGGCCACATGGGCGGCACGCGACCAATCACAAGCTGGGACTTCACGGAAGGAAGTAAACGCGCGAATTTTAAGCAAAGAACGCTGCCGGTTCCCTCCGTGAGGTCCAGGCTGCGTCGGAGAGGTGAGTATAGCAATATTTTTTATTTTAATTCTTTCTTTTACACATTATTACATTAATGTTGTTTCGATACCGATACCCAATACCACAAAAGTATCGGATCTCGGTATCGGAATTCCGATACCCGCAAGTATCGGCCGATACCCGATACTTGCGGTATCGGAATGCTCAACACTAGTGATGACTTTTGTTAGACTGACTGTCATTTGCACCGACCATTTAGGAAAATCTGAGAAAAATATCATTTGCATAATAATTTGGAACATGGTGTATTTACATGCGCTGAGTTCAGGCCGCTAAATGAGTGTGACCGACAATACTGAAATCGTTCAATGCTTGTTTCCCAGCCTCTTTACACCAACTGAGAAAGAATGATGGGGACAGAATGATCACTAACAGATCACAATACAGTATCAGGTTATCAGCAGCACACCTACAGTTTACGCCGGCAATGTGCTGCTGAGAACAATGATTTCTGTTTCGGCATAAACAATCCAATCACTCGATGAATATGCAGCATTTTGCTTGTTTAGCGTAATATACACCATAGTCCTCCATGTGTTATAATGTGCACTACAGTCCTCCATATTGTAAAATGCACACCCCATAGTCCTCCATATAATATAATGTGCCCCATAGTCCTCCATATAGTATAATACACTCCCCATAGTCCTCCATATAGTATTATACACTTCCCATAGTCCCCCACATAGTATAATACACTCCTCATAGTGCTCCATATAGTATAATGCACCGCCAAAGTCATCCATGTAGTACAATTCACTTCCCATAGTATAATGCACCCCATAGTTCTCCATATAGTATAATGTATTCCCCATAGTCCTCGATACAGTATAATGCAGCCACCCCATAGAGCATAATGCAACCACCCCACAGAGTATAATGTAACCCCCCATAGAATATAATGAAGCCCCACTCATATAGTATAATGTAGCCCCCTCGTAGAGTATGATGCAATCACCCCTCATAGAATATAAATATAATGCAGCCCCCATAGAATATAATGTAGCCCCAAATAGAATAGAATACAGCCCACCTCCATGTAGAATATAATGTAGCCCCAAAGAGTGTGATGAAATCCTTCCTCATAAAATCTAATACAGCCCTCCATAGAATATAATGTAGCCCCCATAGAATATAATACAGTCCACCTCCCCATAGTATATAATGCAGCCCCCATAGTATATACCACAGCCTCCCCATAAACTATAATGCATAATGTACCACCCATAGTATATAACACAGCCACATAGTATATAACACAGCCTCCCCCATAGAATAGAATATACCCCCATAATATATAACACAGCCTCCCCCATAGAATATAATATACCCCCATAATATATAAAACAGCCTCCCCCATAGAATATAATATACCACCCATAGTATATAGCACAGCCCACGAAGTATATAGCACAGCCCATGTAGCATATAGTATGGTCCATGTAGCATTTAACATAGCCCACATAGTATTTAACACAGCTCACATAGTATTAAACACAGCCCACGTAGTATATAACACAGCCTCCCAAATAGAATATAATATACAACCCATAGTATATAGCACAGCCCGCATAGTATATAGCACAGCCCACATAGTATATAGCACAGCCCACATAGCATATAGCACAGCCCGCATAGTATATAGCACAGCCTATATAACATGGCCCACGTAGCATATAGCACAGCCCACGCAGCATTTAACACAGCCCATGTAGTATAGCACAGCCCACCTACTATATAGCACAGCCCACCTAGTATATAGCACAGCCCACATAGTATATAACACAGCCCACATAGTATATAACACAGCCCAACTAGTATACAGCACAGCCACGTAGTATATAGCAAAGCCCATGTAGTGTATAACACAGCCCACGTAGCATATAGCATGGCCCAAGTAGCATTTAACACAGCCCACATAGTATATAGCACAGCCACGTAGTATATAGCACAGCCACGTAGTATATAGCACAACCACATAGTATATAACACAGCCCACATAGTATGTAAAACAGCCCAAGTAGTTTATAGCACAGCCATGTAGTATATAGCACAGCCCATGTAGTATATAACACAGCCCACGTAGCATATAGCATGGCCCACGTAGCATTTAATACAGCCCACATAGTATATAACACAGCCCACGTAGTATATAGCACAGCCCACATAGTATATAGCACAGTCACGTAGTATATAGCACAGCCACGTAGTATATAACACAGCCCACGCACTAGTATATAGCACAGCTACGTAGTATATAACAAAGCCACTTAGTATATAACACAGCCCACATAGTATATAGCACAGCCACTTAGTATATAACACAGCCCACGTACTAGTATATAGCACAGCCCACGTAGTATATAACACAGCCCACGTAGCATAACACAGCTACGTAGTATAATACAGCCATGTAGTATAACACAGCCCACATAGTATATAGCACAGCCACGTAGTATTTTGCACAGCCCACATAGTATATAGCACAGCCATGTAGTATATAGCACAGCCAAGTAGTATAACACAGCCCACCTGGTATATAGCACAGCCACTTAGTATAAAACACAGCCATGTAGTATAACACAACCTATGTAGTATAACACAGCCCACGTAGTATATAGCACTGCCACTTAGTAAATAGCAAAGCCACTTAGTATATAGCACAGCCATCATGTAGTATATAACACAGCCCACGTACTAGTATATAGCACAGCCCACGTAGTATATAACACAGCCCACGTAGCATAACACAGCTACGTAGTATAACACAGCCATGTAGTATAACACAGCCCACATAGTATATAGCACAGCCACGTAGTATTTTGCACAGCCCACATAGTTTATAGCACAGCCATGTAGTATATAGCACAGCCAAGTAGCATAACACAGCCCACGTAGTATATAGCACAGCCACTTAGTATAAAACACAGCCACGTAGTATAACACAACCTATGTAGTATAACACAGCCCACATAGTATATAGCACTGCCACTTAGTAAATAGCACAGCCACTTAGTATATAGCACAGCCATCATGTAGTATATAACACAGCCCACGTACCAGTATATAGCACAGCCACTTAGTAGATAACAGCCCACATAGTATATAGCACAGTCAAGTACCATATAGCACAGCCACGTAGTATAACACAGCCCATAGTATAACACAGCCCATGTAGCATATAGCACAGCCCACGTAGTATAATACAGCCCACGTAGTATATAGCACAGCCACTTAGTATATAGCATTGACACTTAGTATATAGGACAGCCACTTAGTATATATCACAGCCACTTAGTATAACACAGCCCACAAACTAGTATATAGCACAGCCCGCATCTTCCTGTTATAGTAAAAAAAAACACTCCTCACCTCTCCTCATGCCCACGCTGCTCCCTGCTCCTGTCTCAGCGGCTGCACTGCTCATCGCACAGTGAGTGCGCGATGATGTCATTGCGCATCCGCAGTGTCAGAGGCAGAGCAGGGACTGATGGGAGAAGGAGCATCATCTGACGCTCTCTCCTCCATCATTGCTTTGAACTGTACCGGCAGACGCCGGTATAGTTCAATGTGGCTGGGCAGCCGGCGCTGGCGGCAGGTGGGCCCCTCTGCCTCACACGGGCCCCATAGCGGCTGTGTGATGTCCCGCTAGCTGGGTGCCACTGGGGGAGCAGGGCCCTAGGCAGCTGCCTGCCCCTAATGCCGGCCCTGCCTGAAGGGGCCCCCCGGAGCCTCCGGGCCCCGGTGCAGCTGCATCGGTTGAACCAGCGGTATGTCCGTCCATGAGTAGGAACTTGGCCGAACCAGTAATAAGTACTGTAAATTTCCTCATCAGTAATGGTTATACAGCTATGATCAGTGGCAGTCCCTAGAAGTTTGTGCTTTAAATTCTTTTATATTTTTAATATAGTTATAGGTTACATTAAATGCAAGACTGTAATGCTCTGTGCTGCCCACATCACTGAATGTGAGCATACTGTATAGTACAGGAGGTCATTTCATCCATCTGCTTTATCTCGTACCAAGGTCATATCTGTACCATTGAGATTAGATTTGGTGGCTTGGAAGCAGCCTTCCATATTACTTGCCACAGTTAATATATACCGTAGGTCAAAGCTTACAGTATATACGCACACACTGAAATACTCGTCTCCAGTTGCTGTTCTTGGGTACCAGGTTGGTAGAACATCCATGATGGAACTCCTATGTCTGGAGTACATTTTTTAGTTATAGAACTTCCAGCCCTCATTTATCTTATCCCGTGTCTTTCATTGCTACTTTGGACGACTGATTTAATGATAAAAAGATGTGTAAAACCTATTTGTATTGAGAAAAAACCCTCCCTTGCTAGGTAGTGCCATGGCATGCTTGCCAACTTTTATAGAGGGCTTTCCAAATGGCCACACCAGATTAGTGAGCGAAGCACATTGTCAAAATTTTTCACCCAAAAGGACATCTACATTGCAGCCTACAGCTTTCTACGATCCGTTGTGCTCCATAAATGGTTGATTGGATGCCAGGTCTTTTTCTGATGAAAATATATACTGACATCATGTATGAGGAACCTTTTGGATCAATTGCTTTTGGATGATTTTGGAAGTGCCTAGAAGATTTTCCATGAATTCTGGGAATATTTCATGTCACCTCTTTATGCAGATGCAGTGCAAAATGCGTGAAGCTACAACCACATACAGATCCACAGGAAGTAAGAATGCAACTCCACAGGAGATACCTGAGAGGCTGAGTAAGGGCTCGCTTACACCACCGTATCCATTGGATGAGTGCTATCCAACGCTTTATCGGATAACAAGCGGACTAGTGTTATACTATGAGACAGTGTTTTTGTTTTCTCATACCGATTTGGCATAAGGAAAAAATCACAGCACACTGCAATTAGCAGTTCAACTCGAATGCCACTCACCCATTGAAGTTTATGGGTGCATGGATAACATCGGATGGCACTAGGATGACATCTGAGTCCAGTCACAGAATAGAGAAGATGGAGAAATTTTGGTCTCCACCTTCTCCTCCTCACAGTGTGCTACAATTCTCTCATCCAAGAAAATCGGATCACACTAAACTGACATCCTGATCAAACTCGAATCAGAATTTGATCGGAGTGTCATTAGCATAATCGATCCGATTCTCTCGCATGGGAAAATTTAAGGTCATGTGAGCTAGCCCTAAGGTGTCTGCTGCAAATTTCAAGGGGTATTGCTTTAATGGAAAAATCCTCATTTCGAACATACACTTACCAAGCAACAACACATTATTCCCAATAAGGCCCCATAAATGTGGCAGACATATGGTGCTTGAATCTAGGTTGTAAAATAGTATGGAGGCATCATGCAAAATCATACCAATTTCATAGGCAACATAATACAGTCTTATGGGAATTTGCAAGGTAAGATGTTGAATCCTTCACCATCACCATATTTTTTTTCCAAATGGTCCATGTAAGGATTTCTCTATACAAAAAGATGTTTTTCCATCCATCATAAGTCACATAGAAGTTTCCTAGTAAGGGATTTCAATGAATTTCCATATAAATTACATAAAAATGTAATCTTGGCCACCATGGTGGCTCCGTGGTTGCTTTACAGCACTGGGGTCCTGGGTTCAAATCCCACCAAGGTCAACATCTGCAAAGAGTTTGTATGTTCTCCCGTGTTTGCTTGGGTTTCCTCCGGGTTCTCTGGTTTCCTCCCACACTCCAAAGACATACTGATAGGGAATCTAGATTGTGAGCCCCAACGGGGACAGTGGCAATAAATAATGTTTGTAAAGCGCTGCGGAATTAATGGCGCTATATAAGTAAGTATTATAAATAAAATAAGCTTAAACATTTTTGAAAGTTGACATTTCAGACAATTTAGGCACACCACAGGGGGTCAAAGCTTGGAATTTTAATTCAATTTTTGTCTGATTTTCCTTTTCTTAACCCTCCAGACTAGGATAACAGGGTATTCTTCTTTTACTGGAGCTGGCTCGGGGTAACACGACACAGTGGGTTCTGGACCTAGGTCAGTGTTTCATGGTATACTCCCGTGGACCTGGCGTACCATTGCAGGCTAATTCCTGAATTACACTTTTCTTCCTCTCTCTTATTCGTCTCTCATTTAATTTTGATTGATTGATCTGCGGGTCATACAGACATGTTGAGGCGGCCATAATCTCCCTGACACTTCTCATTACGTAGAAGGTGATTCAGACTATTGGAACGAGGTTCCACCACATACTGTGGGACGGAGAGGCTCATCGGTCACTTAAGTGACTATCCAGGAAAACAAAATACACATTTACTTAGGAGGACAGGGTTCCTCGACTGTACTCCAGACTAGATTCGACGGGACCTTCTCCTGGGATAGAGGGCAGCTTATTATTCCTGGAGATGTTCTAGGACAAGAATGATGTCCAGGACCGCCACTAGAGATCCTACTGTATAGACTGGAAGGTCATTTGAGATAATATTGCCTAAGTTTAGAGACCCTCATTATCGGTCACTGTGCTCTGGGCCGCTTGTCCCATTTATTGGGTCCTCATCCTATCATGGTGTGTATATTTGATCTCCATCATCTCCTCACCCTCCCGTAATGCTGCGAGCCCCCTCCTCTCCTAACACATACTGTACACACGGTCTGAGCTTCTTCCTATTCCTCCTGTTTTTTCTTCCTCCTTTTCTCTCTTTTTCATCTTTTATTATTTCTGTGTCATGTCTCTCTTGCCTCTCGCCTCTTTCTTCGCACTCGCTCGTTCACACAATCTCTCCCTTCATCCTGATTTCTTTCTCGCTGGCTTTTCAATCAGGTTTGACCCACAATAATCTCCTCTGTGGCTCAGTCTGCTGCTGCACTGGCTGTGGCTGCTCATGATTTGCAAGGCTTCAGTCCCCACCGCTTTGATTTTCTGCTCTCTCTTCCTTTCTCTCGCTCAATGTGCGCCTATCATCCATCATGCTACTGCCTTTTATTTGCTAGATGTCTCTCATCTCTTATGCGGAGTCTCATGCCTCATTCATGCAGCTCTTTGATTTTTTTCACCCTGGTCCTTATAGATTTTTGCAATTCTGAATTGTTATAATTCACTATTTTGCATTTCAGATTTTTTTTCCCCATCCATCCATCCATCCCCTTTGCTCCATCGCTGTATTCTGTATTCTTTTCCTCTTTCTATCCTCCTCCTTTATTTTCGCTCCCCTCCCTTCTTCGCTCCCTCTCGCCTTGCTGTGTGGGTGCCTATCTGTTGGAGTAAGACAGCTGGGGAGATCTGGAAAGATTTCTGTCTGGGTGCCTGTCTCTGGCGCCGCAAGGGACACAGCTCTGCTGGTGACACCGTATAGGGGGAAGCGTCAGTGACAGGAAGAGCAAGAAAAGTGACAGGGACACCGGTTGCTAAGCGGATGAGCAGATCCCTAATGCCATAGAGATGAGGAGGACCAGGGACCGATAATACCAAGACACTGGTAAACTGCTTGAGTGGTATATATGCATGCGTGCGTATGTGTAGGATACATGCATGCCTTCCGTCCACTGCCAATCTGCTGCATTTTACATATATGCATTTCTTCTATTAGGTCTGAGCATCTTGCAATGTCTTACACAGCAATGGTGCCTGCATTATTTTTTTACAAAAATCAGTATAAAAACCATAATCCTAATATGTGAAACACTAGAATGTGTTGGGTTTATGTGATCACATTGGGTGTGTTCCGATTGAAAATGGGATCATGTCTCTGGTGGAACTCATTAAATGTGTCTGGTTGGGGTTAATCAGTTGCATCTGACGAGATCTGCAGATATACTGTATCGCCGCCAGTTTTGTGCCAGTGTGTGCAGATCTGCGTCTATGTAGGCATGTGTGCAGCAGTAGTATCCATTCTGTCACACTCTCATCCATGCTGCTTTGGTTTTTTTTTTCTTATGATATTTGCATACGATCATTATGTTTCCAGGCATCTGCTACCTTGTGTCTTAGGTCCTGATACTGGAGTTCATGATGTGTTTAGCTGATTATTTATTATTTATGGGCATTCATGTGTCTGATCTGCAATCCTTGAAGCCTACGTCTTGTGCCTTACTACGTCTAGTACATGCTCTTCATTAACATATGATTGTGGGACAGATGTAGCTCCCATTCTGCTCTATGATGACCCAGCTAGGATTTCTTTTCCACGTTCATTGGAGACTGAGGGTTGCCACCTTCTTTACGACTTGGATGAAGACCAAGATACTGTGCATTCCTTTAGTCATTGTTTTTATCCGGAGAGAAGCATCATTTCCAGAGAGTGAGAATAATAATTAGTAATTTTCCACCTCCCATGCATGTCCAGTCATGATTATTTTATGGGCAGCTCCAGCGGATTTTTTTTTTCTCCAAAGGGTTTTCCTATAATACGTTGAGTTTTAATCTCTTTCTACCACTAAATGTTTTTTTTTTTTTGTTTTTTTTTTAAATCTCCCGTATTACAGCCTTGGGTGCATATATATATACTGGAAAACACATGGAGCCAATTGAAATATGTCTGTTTCCCTTTACAATAGTAGAATGAATGTCTGGAAGAAGGATTTCAAGTTTCAATATATGAAATTGGATTATTTGCACTTGTTACTCCCATTGACGATTCCGGTCTTACGTTTGGTTTTCTCACGAACGAAGTACATGTTAATCGACAGATCTTGGAATAATAATAATTTTCACAATTGGATGTGTTTAAATAAAATGTTCCTGTGCTGAGATAATCTTATAAAGGTGCCCCTGCTGTGTACTGTGTAATGCCTGTGTCTGACCGTACAGGGACATGGTCTGATCATACCACAGCTCCTGGGTAGGGTGGAGAGAAAAAGAGAGGATACAGACAGGACAGCACAGGCTGCTTTAAACATGTCCCTGCCTGTTTACAAACTTGTTTTACCTCACAAAAAAAAATAATTTGTCCTGTCTGTATCCTCTCCTTTGCTTGGCCCCTGCCCAGGAGCTGTGGTGTGATCAGACCATGTCCCTGTACGGTCAGACACAGCCATTACACAGTACACAGCAGGGGCACATTTATAAGATTATCTCAGCACAGGAACTTTTTATTTAAACACATCCAATTGTGGAAATTATTATTATTCCAAGATCTATTGATTAAATTCTACTGTGCTCATGGGAAAACCTTTTTAAGGACAACATGTATGGACATATGTTGTTTCTTTATATTTACACAACCATAGAATAGCCCATAAGGAAACACTGTATAGATACAGATCAATATAGACAGTCTGCACTTGATAAAGCGCTATGGACGTGCAACGCTGGACTGAAAAGTCAGCAAACTTTCTCTAGATTGGAAGCATCTAGTGAAAAAAAGATTGTATTTCATTATAATCCCTGGTCTTTCTGGGAGTCCAGTGGGCGGACCTATGTAACGAGTGACCGCCTTTTCTCTATAACTGTGCATCAATAACTGCCAATCACTGAACAGGACCGCCTACTGGACCTCCAGTCATAAAAAGTGCAGGGATATTAATAAGTGATGGCAAATCTTTTCTAAAAAATCCTAGCAAGCTCCTCTAGCTTTATACTGTAGGACTCCATGAACAATGTGACTGGATCCCTTTAAATAAGTAAGAAGTTGCATGAATACATCCTCCACTGTACAAATAGCTGGGAAGTTAATAATGACCCTCCTAATTTCTATTTTGTTCCTAAAGGTAGGGCCAAACATTGAATCTGTGCTGTATCTGTAGCCATACTTCTTGCAGCTGATATGGGACCCATTATAAAGTAGGATGTAATTTACACTGTGCCAGAAATTCTAATATGGCGACATACTGGCAGGTCTATCACTTGGCAAACAATGAGGAAAAAAATAATATTTCTGCAATACACTGTGATGTGCCAGGTTGATATTAATTTAATCACTGCTTTCCACTTTTGGGGGATGTTTGGCTATGGAGGAAATCTCATATTGGAGATGATTCGATGATGTTGAATGGGATCCAGATGATCCGTTCACAGATTTAATTCTGAATCAGTCTTTTTAACTCCTAAACAACCAGGGAATTTTAGTTTTTGCCTTTTTTGAATTTTTTTTTTTTAATTTCCTCCCCTTGTTCAAAGAGCCATACGTTTTTATTTTCCTGTCAACATAGCCATGAGAAGGCTTGTGTTTTGCATTTTTTTTCAGATTTGAATGCCACTGTTCATTTTATCACATACTGTAAAGAAAAACAAGAAGCATATTACAAGTGCGGCGAAATTGGGAAAAGAAGCATAATTCCACCATTGTTTTATGGGTTCTGATTTTATTGGATACATTGGCAGTAAAAATTGATTGTGGATGTCAGTAACATTATGGCAATACTAAACAGGTTCTGTTTTTTTTATATTTTAATGTTCATTTTTTTTTAAATTTGCATGTAAGAAAAGAACTATTTTATTTGTGATGCCATTTTCTGAGCCTCATAACTTTATTTCGTTTTCTGACTAGTCCTAGAGCTGGGTGAGGGATTTTTTTTTTGTGGGCTGAGATGATGTTTTTATTACATATGTATTTTATTTGTAATATATCATTTTAGGGTTCGTAGGACATTTTGATTGCTTTTAATTGTATTTTGTGGGTATGTTCAGCGACTCGCTCAGTTTTATATATTGATAGATTGTGCTATTTTGACATGGTAATATCAAATATGTTTGTGTGGGTTGATATGAATTTTTACATTTTTTATTTGTTTTATTTTAGAGCTTTTTAAAGCATTTTTTGCTTGTTTTTAGACCCCTTGGAGGATTTGACCCTGCAATCATTTGATCACTTATGTTATATACTGCAATATAATGGTATTGCAATATACAGAGAAATTGTGATTCTCCAATCTCCTATGAAGCTCAGCCTTTGACTGAGCTTCATAGGAGGACCAAGATGACAATTATTGGGGCCTTCAGTTGGCCCCCGGCTGCCTTGGTAATCCAGTGGTTCACCGTCGATTGCGTCGTTGGATGGCAGATGGGAAGCTGGAACATTTGGGCACTGGCAATGATATTCTTTAAGTTTCATTATTAGCGATTGATAGCGCCATTTAAATGGTTAAACTTAGCCGGTTGGAGCAAGCTAGGCTTGTTTTGGATTGCAAGGAAAATAAAGCATTACAAGTTGCTCATAATTTCTCAGAGGAGGAAAGGAAAAATGTTAGTGGCACTTATTGGAGGTACCCTGTAACTCAATTTATAAGGTACCTGCCCCCATCAGGGTAGAACACAATTTTGGCACTTAGAATACAAAAGCAGCATGAAGGGCATCTTATTCATTCAACCAAAAACCCTTCTCTAAACTGATGAGAAGCAAGTACCCCAAAACAGCTGTCTGGCTTAGCTAACATCCCTATCATGTTTCGAGGCTTGATAAAGTGTCAGATATTCACTTGTAGGGTACCTTCCATCTGCAAGTTAATTTTCTTTCCTCACAGGAAATTACAGTAATTATCATGAATTAATTGCCTATTTTTCTTCAGGCGAGCTTTTCTTTGTTCATTAAGGGGTGCAAAATTTTTGGGCACCCATGAAATAATTTTTGGGCAGCCAAAATATCCATTTTTCAATGAGAAATTAAGATCTTCCAAAGTCAAGAGCCACAAAATATCTTGGCTAAACTCATGAATCCACACAGGGGGAATATCCTCAGTTGGATCAATAGTCCCAATGGGAAAGAGGGCTAGATGGTGGTCTTTGAAGGAAAGAGGACTAGGTGGTGGTCTGTGAAGGAAAGAGGGCTAGATGGAGATCTTTGAAGGAAAGAGGGCTAGATGGTGGTCTTTGAAGGAAAGATGGCTAGGTGGTGGTCTTTGAAGAAAATAGGGCTAGATGGTGGTCTTCGAAGGAAAGAAGACTAGGTGGTGGTCTGTGAAGGAAAGAGGGCTAGATGACGGTCTTTGAAGGAAAGAGGGCTAGATGGTGGTCTTTGAAGGAAAGAAGACTAGGTGGTGGTCTGTGAAGGAAAGAGGGCTAGATGACGGTCTTTGAAGGAAAGATGGCTAGGTGGTGGTCTGTGAATGAAAGAGGGCTAGATACTGTAGTGGTCTTTGAAGGAAAGATGGCTAGGTGGTGGTCTTTGAAGAAAAGAGGGCTAGATGGTGGTCTTTGAAGGAAAGAAGACTAGGTGGTGGTCTGTGAAGGAAAGAGGGCTAGATGGCGGTCTTTGAAGGAAAGAGGGCTAGATAGTGATCTTTGAAGGAAAGATGGCTAGGTGGTGGTCTTTGAAGGAAAGAGGACTAGGTGGTGGTCTGTGAAGGAAAGAGGGCTAGATGGTGGTCTTTGAAGGAAAGAGGACTAGGTGGTGGTCTGTGAAGGAAAGAGGGCTAGATGGCGATCTTTGAAGGAAAGAGGGCTAGATGGTGGTCTTTGAAGGAAAGATGGCTAGGTGGTGGTCTGTGAATGAAAGAGGGCTAGATAGTGGTCTTTGAAGGAAAGATGGCTAGGTGGTGGTCTTTGAAGAAAAGAGGGCTAGATGGTGGTCTTTGAAGGAAAGAAGACTAGGTGGTGGTCTGTGAAGGAAAGAGGGCTAGATGGCAGTCTTTGAAGGAAAGAGGGCTAGATAGTGATCTTTGAAGGAAAGATGGCTAGGTGGTGGTCTTTGAAGGAAAGAGGACTAGGTGGTGGTCTGTGAAGGAAAGAGGGCTAGATGGTGGTCTTTGAAGGAAAGAGGACTATGTGGTGGTCTGTGAAGGAAAGAGGGCTAGATGGTGGTCTTTGAAGGAAAGATGGCTAGGTGGTGGTCTTTGAAGGAAAGAGGACTAGGTGGTGGTCTTTAAAGGGTTTAAATCTACATGGAGTATGGAACCCAACTTGTGATTTTGGATATTGCCATTGTATTGAATTGTCTTGATCTTGACTGTTGGGTAGAAACAGAACACACACATTTGTGAGGTTCTATAGTGTTATGTGTCCGATGTTGCAGACCTTAAACTTTAAGTTTACGACACAGACTCAGATACATAATAATGGCAGGGCAAGGATGACGAATTCAAGGGTCAAACCGTTCTTCTTTAGATGGCACATTATCTCATTTCACCAGGTGCTATTACTAATTCGGTAGCAGCTACTTTTACGACCTGAAATGTAGGATACAATATGAGAAAAACAATGCAGTCTGTAGCTTCATTATGTATCATAGTTGGCCAATCAATATCCATGTATACATTAATTAGATGAGATGGTTCAGAACAGCCTTAATAAATCAGTGTGTTGTGCCAGTAAAACAGTGTAACATGGACACGCATGAAGGCTTCTAATGGGCGATCTGTCATGTAAATCCTGCAAACACAACATAAAGCAGAAAAAGTAAATAATGCCGTAAAAAATGTAAAAGACAACCCAATATTCACAGTGCACACTTACTGTCAGTTATAGGAATTTCCATTAAAGAGAATATGTCATAAGGAAATTACTTATTATTTCAATCAAGTTTTGAATATTTTTGCAAATTGTTTGTTACTTTTTTTGAACTTTTGATTTTTTTTTACTTACAGTTTATACTATGGTCATTTAGCCTAAAGGGGTTGTTTCCTTTCAGAAAATCTTAGTCCCCAACCACAGTTCATAACAAAAAAACAAGCCATGCTTTACTCACTGACCCCAGGTCCAGTGCTGCATTTCACTGTTACTGGTGTCCAGTATTGGCTTCAGTGCCGAGATAGCATTGAACCAATCAGTGAGCTCAGCAGCTCTACGTGTCCGGATAGAATGCCCTCCGCTCAGAGCTGCTGAGCTCACTGATTGGCTGCCATGCTGACTTCGGCGGCACAACCAATATTGGAAACTGGAACCAGCACAAGAAACTCAACGTTCAGCCTGAGAATAGTGGGCGATAGGTGATTTTGGTTTTTTTTATAAAAAATTGCAGCCGGCGACCAAGATTTTCCGAAAAGGGACAACCCCTTTAATAACAGGCTGACATTTTCTGTTCTATTCTGGGCCTTTAAGAAGTTGTTTCATTCTCATCACAGGCATTATAACAATGAAGGTTATCACTTATCTACAGATGACAAAGGATCCATCATTCACACGAGGTTATGATCAAAGCTCAACTCTTCCACCCTCCCTGCGCAATGACCTCTGCGCACATCACGAAATATGCCCGCATCTTTTTCCCATAGAAATCAATGAAAGTAATCTACAGACTATTGTTTTTGATGGTCCATATGGAGGCTGTAAGGGTTTAGTTTCTAAATGTTGCTAACAGCAAATCGGGCCACCCCCATAATCATGTACAGAAAACAATAAATCGTCTATCAACATAAAACGAAAACTAACAAAAGAATATTTATCAGTATTTGATTTAAAATTAGTAAAAAAAAATCTCGGTGACACATTTCTTTTTAGTGTAGGTTTATGTTTCACATATTATTGCCTATGAAAATCTCCAAATGACATGGACTTTCTAATCAATCATCACTAGTGATGAGCGATCGTGCTCGGATAAGGTGTTATCTTAGGATGCTCGGGTGCTAACCGACTGTCTTCGGCGTGCTCGAAAAGTATGTTCTAGTCTCCATGGCTGCATGTCTCGTGGATGTTCAAAACCCTTAACACATGAAGAAATTTCCAGTGTGTTAGACAATCCCTGCATGTGCTTCGTCTGTCGAACAGCCGTGACGAGACATGCAACCGCTGGGACCCGAACATATTTTTCGAGCACGCCGATGACACTCTGTTAGCACCCGAGCATGCTCAGATAACACCTTATCCGAGTATGTTCACTTATCACTAGTCATCACCTGAAAAATGTTTTCAACCTTGGATTGACATTGGCTTTATTGCCTATTTTGCCGTTTTAGTTATTTTCTTGTAGTTTTTCTTGTGTTTTGTTATAGAACAAAATTCTCTAGGAACCTGTATACTTACCCCTATCAAAAAGGTGTGCAATAAATGTGCCATAAATACTAGTATATTTTCTACTACTTTGAATCAGCTGTTAATATCCCCTGCAGATATAATCATACCCAATGCCTGAATTAGGTATTTATGTTATTACACTATATAGCTATTTTTTTTTTTAATCTACATATCAAAGTTACAATATAAAACATTAGACATAGAAACGTATTATTATTTATTTTTTAACGCCTTTTTGCTTCTAACCCTTATTACTTCCACAACCTTCTACCCAGGCCCGCGAAACTAAAAAAACAACAAAAAATGAAAAGGGATTTTATAACATTCTCATTCCTTAGTTGAAATATTAATTAATGTTTGTTTTTTTTCTAATCCTTTAAAGTTATTCAACCACAGATTACAACTTGTACCAGGGTGGGATTTTTTTGGACTGCAACCTAGATCTTTCATATAAAATCGAATGATTAATGCGCCTCGATCCAGAAAGAGAGGAGAGACGATTTATGGGACATTCTAACCTCAGAAATGTTTTTTTAAGTCACCAGCAGTAGTTTTATTATACCTTTCTTTTGTTCTAAAGTAAATTGTAAATGATAAAAATGTCCAAAAAAAATGCACAAAGCGGAGTCCAAAATAAGCTGCACCTGAAATGGACTCTCCATACATTGTAAGATATTCTGACAATATAATTTAAAGGGAACCTGTCCCCGGGATTTCCCCATATAAAGTAACGTCACCACCATTAAGGCCTCTTTTACCGCATTCTGGAATTCTGTAAAAAAATCCCTGAACCTCTCTGCGGTCCAGTCAGATCAGATGGCTGTCGCTGTCTTGGTCCTGTGCCTCCTTTCTTCTTGTGATCGATGTCCTCCTTCCATGCTTTGGGTGGATGATGCATCCTACATCATCCACACAGTGTCCCCCAATCATCATGATGATGATGTAGGATCAGGTACGGACTGGGGCTGAAATTCAGTCCTGGCATCTTGAGAACACCAATTATGTTAACAATGTGGCAGGCAAGGCGGTCCATGACCAGACAGGCCCTTCCGGCAATTGCCAGAATTGCCAGATGGCCAGTCCAGCCCTGTGTAGGACGCATCATCCACACCAAGTAGGGAAAGAGGACTGTGTCTGATGGAAGAGAGGAGGCACTGGGTTAAGGTCAGAGACAACTATCGGACCGGTCTGTGCTATCTGTGGGTATAATAAAGATCTTTTTTTAAGATCTGCAAATAGGACCGGGGACTTTTTCTTTTTTACAGTATTCTAGCATGCTGTATAAAAGGCCTTAATGGTGGCGACCATACTTTATATGGGGGGAACCTGGTGTCACCAAAGATGGGCTATTAAATTTGACCCTACCGCATTCAGTTCGGACATAGAGACAAATCTCTGAAAGCTTTTGCATTTTAGCTTTTGCATTTTAGCTTGCGGATTTTGCAGTGGATCCACAGCAGTTTTGACGCTGGGGATTTGCAGCTGTTTCCCTGAGTTTACAGTACCATGTAACTCTATGGAAAACAAAATCCGCAGTGCACATGCTGTGGAAAAAAACACGCGGAAACGTAGCGTTGTTTATTCCGCAGCATGTCAATTCTTTGTGCAGATTCCGCAGCAGGTTACACCTGCTCCATAATAGAAGTCCGCAGGTGTAAAACCGCAGGTGAAATCCGCACAAAATCTACAAAAAAAAAAACCAAGGGAAATCCTCAGTAATTCCGCAGGTAATCTACAGTGCAGTTTACCTGCAGATTTACCAAAATCAATCCGGAAAAATCCGCAGGACTTTCCGCAACGTGTGCACGTAGCCTAAGCAACAGAGTTTTTTTGTATGGCTTACAAGAAAAAAAAGTGAAAGACTTTATACATAAATATTACGTGCTCAGTTTTCTATTTTTCTACTTTTAATATTCGACCAGCAAAGTAACCACCGGATGTTTTTTATTTCGGGTGCAATGGCCGCGTCCATGTACTTACAGAAAAGAGTAAGTGGAAACATACAAGTAATAGAAACTACTCTGTAACACAGACATTATATACAGTGTAAGTGAAGTTTAGGAAACCTAAAAAAAAAAACACAATAAACCTTCATGTTTAGGAATTATGTTACAAAACGACTTTTTTTTTACTACTAACAGTTTTATCTAGAAAAAGTTTAGTTCCTCTTGAATTCAGAATTCTGATCGGATTGTAAAGTATTATGGTGACTACAGCTATGTTTATTATTTAATGTTTTCGTGAATATTCACATTTCAGTGATGTGTTGAATTTATTTTTCCAAAAGGCATTCTCTCAGATGAGAAGATGGAAAAAAATTCTCAATTTTCAACATTCTATCAGTCCGTGTCATCCAAGTGTAATCCGATGGTTTTCACTCGCTCATTGACTTGCAGGGCCAAGTGTCATCCAAACATCAGATCAAACTTGGGCATGCAGGAAAAAAAAATATGATGTCATAGAATAACATTGCAGCCATGTGCAAAAGCCCTAAGGGACGGTACATTACTTCACTTTTCTTTAACATAGATTTGAATTCCCTGCCTAATCATAAAGCTCAAAAAAAGTTCCCTCTACCTGCAGTGACCTCTAGAGGGTGCTAACGAGATATAAAATTATGGAACTTTTCTTTAACTTAGGGCTCATACTCGTTTGTGAGAAAAATGGATGAGTGCGATCCCATAAAAAATCGGATTGCTCTCGGACCAATGTTATTCAATGGGTGACATCTCATCTGCGATTTTTTTTCTCAGCTGAAATCGTACTGAGAGAAAAAAAATCACATCATGCTGCGATTTGCCGCAATTCTCGGACAAGACTCGCCAATGCAAGTCAATGGGTGCGAGAAAAAAAATTGCATGGTAGTCGGGCCATGCGAGTTCTGTCCGATTTTTACACACCAGTATCCTTTGAAAAGCCGGCAACTCATCTGCGGCATACAGTGAAATCACAGAATGACAGGTTAGAATAGAATAGATAAATATATACACATAGAATAGATAGATATATACAGTAGATGTCAGTGAAACACATATATGTATTTATATGAGATAGATAGATAGATAGATAGATAGATAGATAGATAGATAGATAGATAGATAGATAGATAGATAGATCGAAGAAAAGCCGGCAATTCATATGCCGCATACAGTAAAATCACAGAATGGCAGGTTAGAATAGAATAGAAAGAATAGATATATACACATAGAATAGATAGATATTAAGATGTCAGTGACAGAAAAAGAGTGGGTACATCCAGATAATGTATACAAAAGTTATGTACTTCAAATATCTTGCTATCACATGCTGGTACAATCACTATTGAGGCAGAATAAATAAATAATCCCAGAAATAAATGGGGTAGCCAGTAATGGATAGGGAGAGGTAGGTAACTACAGTCTTTATAAACAATCAATGACAATAAAGGAAACACAAGATGTAATTTGTGCTAGATAATGAATCTAGGTATGCCTGTGAAAAACTGGCATCATAGCAAGAAAGATTTGGAAAAGTGTAGTTGCCACATTAATAATAAGTTGTTCAGAAGTAAAATGCTACCAGTTTCAAACATGAAAACAACCAAACATATAGTGATGAAACAGTAGAGGAGTACATGATCATAGGTATTTTACCTCAGAGATAGTCACTGGGGACCCACCACACCCGACGCGCGTTTCGCACTGAAATGCTTCTTCCAGGTGTTAGGTCTTAGCCGCCCCAGAAAAGGCACATCTATAATTTCTGGTTGCAAGCAATTACTTTCATAAGTCACATACTTAGTGACAGGAAGTTTACCTGTGTGCAATCTAAGTGTCACATGTCAGTCAGTATATACACTTTAGCTATTCTGAGAGACCACAGAGGCTGCAACACCATTAAGCAAGAAGTGCCACTAACCAGACACCATGAAGACCAAGGAGATCTCCAAACAAGTCAGATAGAAAGTTGTTGAGAAGGACAAGTCAGGGTTGGGTTACAAAATACATCCCAATCTCTGATGATCCCCCAAAGCTCCATCAAATCCATTATCATCAAATGGAAAGAACATGGTACCACAACAATCCTGCCAAGAGAGGGCCGTCTGCCAAAACTCTCTGCCTGGAAAAAGAGGGTATTGATCAGAGAGGCAGCATAGCGACCAAAGGTAGCCCTGAAGGAGCTCTGTGTACATTGTCTATAGACAGTGAGCTGCTTATCACAGGAGGGGGCAGACTCAGACAAGTGCCAGCATTAGCTAGTCACAGCAATGATAATGTCCTAGTGACGAAACTTTCAATGTAAGTAAACAACAGCACACAGAGTGATGTGTGACACATCGTTGAATTCTGCGTTTTAACCCCTAGTTCATGCTGTCCTCAGGTGATATAACCCGTTGACAGATTGCCTTTAATGTGTGCACATACCCTAATGTAGAATTTTGTGCAAAGTGCAACATTTTATGTATAGCCAAAACAGCTGTGACACAAATGTATGTGCTGCATATCTTTTTTTAAAGGGAATCTGTCACCCCCAAAATCGAGGGTGAGGTAAGCCCCCGATGTATCCTAAATGATGAGAAAAAGAGGTTAGATTATACTCACCCAGGGGCGGTCCCGCTGTGGTCTGGCGCCTCCTGTCTTCATCAGATGACGTCCTCTTCTTGTCTTCCTGCCGCGGCTCCGGCGCAGGCGTACTTTGTCTGCCCTGTTGAGGACAGAGCAAAGTACTGCAGTGCGCAGGCGCTGGGCCTCTCTGACCTTTCCCGGCACCTGCGCACTGCAGTACTTTGCTCTGCTCTCAACAGGGCAGACAAAGAACTGCTGCGCTAGAGCCGCAGCGTGAAGACCAGAAGAGGATGTCATCGTAAAAAGATGGGAGGCCCCAGACCGCGACGCCCATCGGATCGGACCGCCCGCCCAGGTGAGCATAATCTAACCTCTTTTTCTCATCCTTTAGGACACATCGGCGGCTTATCTGCAGCATTACAGAATGCTGTAGATAAGCCCCTGATGCCGGTGGGCTTAGCTCACTGTTGATTTTGGGGGTGACAGATTCCCTTTAAGACTAATTGTCTAGAATATGCAAATTTTATGTTGAAATGCAATTATAAATATGTCATCCGCCATGCCAATTAATGAAGCATGCCCCATTTTCTTCTCATTTTTAAGTTTTGGCTCAGGTACTAAAAACTGGTGCAATAAATGGTGAAAACATGAATATATTTGACTTAAGCATTGATGACAATGAAATCTTGCAGTTTGTTCTAAACTGTTGGCGCAAACACCATGACAAATCTCCCCCACTCTGTTTTTCTGTCCAACAGGAGTAATTTTCAAATGGGTGGTCATCTCGTTAAAATAGTACTATTTTTTATAATAATCTTAAAGCACCACTCCAGTGTTTTCTTTTATTTCAGCGCTGGAATGGCGCTATCAATCTAAATTCCCTGACTCTAGTCTTATTCTTACCAACTGCCGTCTTCAGCTCTTTCCGACACCATTCCAGTCCTGCACCTCCATATTGTGACTGCAACTTCTGACTGACCGGAAGTGAGAGGTAACGGTCACAAGCTTTCAATGCTAGCCTATGAGAGCCTTCTCCTGGCCTTGTTTTGACGCTCATAGATTTACATAGCATTGTGACCTTCGGATCGCCTGGCAAACACTGGAGCAATCCGGCAGGTCACAACCTGCAGAAGAAGACCGGACTGGCGCAATAAAAGTTGAAGATGGCGGATGGTAAGTATAAGACTAAGGGCAGGGAACAATACAGTAATTAGTAGCGCCACTCCAGCTCTACAATAAAAAAAATGGTGTTTTAAAAGAAAAAGTAAGGGATGTAAAAATGGGTTGTGACCAGGGGCATAACTACAACATGTGCAGGGGTTGCAATCGCACCCGGGCCCTGGAGCCTAGGGGCCCTAAAAGTCCCTTTAGCTGATAGAAAAAGACTATTGCTATTAAAGATTTAAAATATTTGGTGGCCCCGTTGGAGCTTTCGCATCGGGGCCCATGAGTTTCAAGTTGCGCTACTGGTTTTGACCATACCTTTACTCCTGGTCTTCGCACAGTTCTACTGAAGTCGTCTACTTATGGTCTATGGTAGTCTCATTTTGGTTAATTAGGGCTATGGGGGGAGGATCCTGGTGTAATATCTCCCATATGGGAAGTAACATAGGGATGTAATCTGTACATCTGAGCACGGCTACATTTCCATTACATTACATTAATGTCTTGTCTGAAACTGGAAAATCCTGATACTGATAAGGCAAACCTAGAGGCTGGAGTGGCTTTTAGTTGTGACCTTTCCCAAGATTAAGTAACTGATATATTAGTTATTGACAATAATGAAGGGTGTCTGGAACATATCAGAGCAGGGTGGGGGATATATAATATGCCGAACATCAATCCAGCAAATCCCCCCATTCATGAAATTGCAGATTGCCACCTCTTAGAGCACATCACTATACTTATCCTTCTAGAGCATGACCTCATGAGACATCGAGTTGCAGCGAGCGGGAGGCTGTGATCCTGCAGATCAGTTGAGCATTCTCCTCTCATTTACATGATAGATATTGATATGGAAATCTGCGCTCCCAGCAAGAAAAAAATCTAGTCTTCACAGGTGATTTGAATAAAAAGAATATTTATTTTGCATAGTAAAAAAAAAATAGGTGTAAAGAAATACGTTCAGGGGGAGGCCAAGGTGATAGAGGTCTGGCTTGCCACACAAAGGGTGCACAATTTGACTCAAAATTCTTACTCACAGCCTCGAGGCTTTTGCGCATGTCCAAACTCAACTGTTATTGTATATTAAGATGAGTCAGTTTTGTAGAAACAATTTCAAGGATAATTTTTTGCACAAAAGGCAACTACTTGGGCAACCCCTTTTCATTCCTCCTGTAAAAAAACGTATACTCACCTTCAGTGCCCGCGCCATTCCAGCGATGACGGCACTCCCATTCCCAAGGCTCATGTGCTGGCGTCACTGTCCCCGCCTTCAGACAAATCCATCATCAAGAGGAAGTCAGAGCGCAGCCTTGGCTTCCTTTTGATGTTCAAAATGTCCGAAGGCGGGGATAGTGAAGATGGCGCTGATTGGGTGCAGGGTTCGTGTGATGTCACAACCTCATGTAAATCTCAGAAACGCGAGTGCCGACATCGCTGGAATGGCGCCGGCACCAGAGGTGAGTATAGGTGTTTCTATTTTAACGGGGCCAAATATGAGGAATGAAAAGAGTTGTCCAAGTAGTGGACAACCCCTACAAACTGTTCTTATGAAAGGCATTTGTCTTTCAGTTACAGATAGTGATGAGCGAGTATACTCGTTGCTCGGGTTTCCACGAGCACGCTCGGGTGATCTCCGAGTATTTGTTAGTGTTCGGAGATTTAGTTTTCCTCGCCTCAGCTGAATGATTTACAGCTACTAGCCAGCCTGAATACATGTGGGGGTTGCCTGGTTGCTAGGGAATCCATACATGTACTCAGCCTGGCCAGTAGCTGTAAATCATTCAGCTGAGGCGAGGAAAACTAAATCTCCGAGCAGTTACAAATGTTACAGCGTGCTCTGGAAAACCTGAGCAACGAGTATACTCGCTCATCACTAGTTACAGATTAGAAGTCTCGGCGCTAAATTTCTAATTTTTGAAACATTCAGCACAATTAATAGAGAAATGTACAATACAGCATAATTCACACTGGGGTCACAAAACTGTATTTTCCCTCATCTGCAAAAACCGGTCCAGTTATGCTAATTACACTCTGATTAGACTCTGATAAGAGTGTGATTGGAGTTTGATCACAGTGTGATCTGAATAAAATATATATATACAGATAAGAAATAAACACAGATAATTCTCTAATAATTTCTATTATCATCCGTAGGGTGATGATCCCTATGTACGCTGTTTAGCAGAGATCCAGTATCTTCTCTCACATAGTAATTCAATCGTGTTTGTTGTGGCCTATTTTCTGCCTTTTTATAGCCAGACATGCAGTGGACAGATGTTTCTTGTAAGTTTCTTGTAAGTAGACAATCTTTATTTTGGTAGAATGGTCCCTCGACGATAAACTGATTACAAGTTATCTTGCTATTAGGACACGTAGCAATCAGCCGTAATCCGTGGGGTATCCCAGCCTTAAGTGTTTCATGCAGCGCCACCACAGGAGACATGAAGTACTACACTGTGTTCTTGGAAATCAGTAGGCTTTCTGTATGAAGCCGGTCCTCCGGAACAAGAGAACCTTTTTATAGAAACTCTCTGAATTGGGTAACAGTGTTCTGGATAGAGGCTCTCTTCAATTTCATTAAAGGTATTTTTGCAATGGATTTGCAATCCCTTTTAATTCCCATTTAAAAAATGGCCGGCTGTACAATTAAAACACTGAAATACTCTGGAATTTAAAAAAAAAAATTACTTTAAAGATCTGGTTGGTGGGCCATAGCCAGAGAAGGTGTCTCCCATAAGGAGAGATCTGTCAATCAGGTACAGCGGCACTGGGAGGAGCTGGCCAGGGGAGGTGCCGGACTAGTCTCATTTCTGGCTATGGTCCCCAGATCTTTAAAGTATATTTTTGCTGAGGATTTTATACAAAAATATACCCAACTACAATTGTGCTACCAGGCTCTGATTCATGCTGCCTGTAGTTTAGGCAGGAGCAATCAAGTGATAGATTCTCTTTAATGTCTGGTAGTAGAACTCCAAGGACAATCAAGTTTTGAACACAGGTTTCAGCATAAAAATGAGGAGCTGTGAATGACAATCAATAGAATGAACCTAGGGTACAATGTGGCTAAAACACCCGACGGCTTATAATATGACCATTGGTTGATGGCGAAGCTGTTTAACTGCCAAAATCGCCTTTCCTCGACACGTAATGAATGCCCTTGGTCCTGCTGGAGGACAGGAGTTGAGGAGTTAGATGTGAACAGTAGACAACCCAAGCATGAGAACATTAACAACACAACAGATACATCTGATGGCAACTATTCAAGAAATTAGGCAAATTTAGAAATCACCTAGATTTTTTTTTAAGGGGCACGTCATGAAACGTCCTGCTGATCATTGGGAGGACTCTTAAATAACTGCTTCTACAGTACCTTAGTAAAAAGTAGCCAGCGCTCCTTTAAAAAGTCTACAAAAAGTGCGAGTGTATTATTGACCCACCTCAATGCCACATTTCGGCTCCAGAAAAAAAAAGTGCTGGGCCACTGCAGTACTAGCTACATATTGAATACACATCGTTCATGTTCTTACATCTGGATGCCGCTAGAGTTTATTACAGCGGATTGGTCGGGATTCTGAGGGTCTGAAACTGATGACCTAGTGATTTACTGATGAGCTACTGACTTATTGGGTAGCTTCCTCCAGTTGGTGATATTAGCAAGGTACAATATTTGACTTTCCTTCTGAAAGAAAATCAATTTTTATACCTTCTTTCACAATGAGCATGGGAAAAACAAGTATATAAATTCTCTTTCAGAAGGAAAGAAAACTACTGTTTCTTGCTAATGTCACCAACTAAAAGAAGCTTCCAAGTAAGTCGATGTCTGACCTACTAACAAGCCTCGTAACATAACTGGGAATATTAGGAAGGTCAGAAACACGCCTATAGACAGCTGTTTCAGGAACCCCGGAACAGCTGTCTGTAGATGGCTCATTAAAAGGTTGTATATTAACTTAAAGGGGTTGTCTGGTCTCAAAGTACAAGTTTGGAGTCACTCTATGTGAATACTAATGGACACATTCCGACTAGACTATATCCGGCCTCGCTCAACTCACTTGCATTGAGGGAGGCCAGATACAGTCTAGTCGGCATGTGACTGCATGTATGCAAATCATATACTTGCAGTCAAGCCTGCTGCTCTCCCGAGAATCCTTCCAGCGCTATGTGAGGGTTCACAAGTCTGCAGTCACTTAGAGTGACAGCAGACGTGTAGTTTAAGGCTGGTTTCACATTTGCATCTATGCGCGCAGTGTTTGATCCACATAGATCCGCATGCTTCATGCGTGCATATATTTAACATGCGTTTGTATGCGTTCGCATGCTTTTGCGTACGCATGCGTTGTTTCGCGGTGTGTGTCTGGGAGTGGCAAACACACCATGTTGCATTTTTGGAAGCGTCAAAAATCCGTGAAATATGCGCAGGCATGCACACTTGGATGAGTGCATTAAAAAACGCATTACTGTCTATAGGAACGCATGCGTACTCATATCCTTGCGGACGCATGCGTTTGATGCCCTTGCGTACTTCGGACTGCACATGTCCAGGAACTGATTGGAAATATCGAACACATGCGCATAAAAAGATGCAAACGCAGGCAAAAAACGCCTACAAACGCATGCACACGCAGTCAATATATATGGATCCAGCTATCATTAATCTAATGGGGCCTTTACAATGTAGCTACCTCCAATATATGACCCTATCAAGATGCAAAAGTTTTGTTGTTTTTCCATCTGAAAGAGCAAATTTGCATTCTCATTACTCAAGTTTGCCCCGGGTGCTCAGGTATGACATGTTCGAGTCCCCATAGCCGCAAGTTTAGAAAGCCACAAAAAATGCAGGGACTGCCCATTTTTGTCAGTCAATCCCCGCATGTTTTGTGACAGTCTAACAGCGCGAAACATGTGGTTGCAGGGACTCGAACCTGTCACCCGAGCACCCGCGATACTTGGTGCATACCCGAGCACCCTGGGCAAACTCGAGTAACGAGGACTTGCGCTCATCACTAGTCCTTAACTTTAAATCCCCAAATGGAGTTTATAAAAATAAGTTTTATGAAGCAGCCTCTTTTTATATTACATGTAGACCTGTGCGCATATTAAAAAAAGCCTTAAAAAGCTTTCGAGACAAAGTGTGGCGTGCAAATATTAATAACCATAATAGAAGAGCTATAAAAGCTTAGGGTCAAAAATCTAAAAATCTAAACATAAAAGCTTTAATGAAGATATACAGCATGCTTCAGAAAGGCACGCTTACTAAGTGATGCCATGCACGTTACTTGCTAACGAGGCGCATCTCCTTTAATGCATATCCCCAAGCGGGTGAAATATTCAAATCGGTTATTAAGTAATTCCGGCACTGCTCTCACTTAGTACATTGCCCCTCCAGTAAGGACAGGGAAGCCAGATAGCAAGAATGAGCACAGACACAAGAAAAGATATAGACATAGCTATCTGGCACCGAGAGAGCCATGCCCTAATGCTACTAGTATTGCGCTAACTGGCTCCAGGTTCCATTTAATTATACACAGAGCATGAACATGAGTCCCATAGCACATCATCCTTCTGGAAATGCATTAAGGGCTTATCCAATCAATTTTCTCCTACTGCATCTTAAAATAAGATCGTTGCTTTTCTTAACCTACTGCTACTGCATTAAGGTCACTGCACATTAACAAAGTGACACTGCTTTGAATTAACTGGTTTATATATATATATATATATATATATATATATATATATATATATATATATATATAAACCAGTTAATTATATATTTTTTTATTTTTTTTATTTTATAAAATAAAAACATATATATATATACACACATATATATATATATATATACATATATATATATATATATATATATATATATATATCATAATTAACTGGTTTATATGTTATACATATATAGATATACACTCACCGGCCACTTTATTAGGTACACCATGCTAGTAACGGGTTGGACCCCTTTTGCCTTCAGAACTGCCTCAATTCTTCGTGGCATAGATTCAACAAGGTGCTGGAAGCATTCCTCAGAGATTTTGGTCCATATTGACATGATGGCATCACACAGTTGCCGCAGATTTGTCGGCTGCACATCCCAAAGATGCTCCATACAAGGCAGGATGGATCCATGCTTTCATGTTGTTTACGCCAAATTCTGACCCTACCATCCGAATGTCGCAGCAGAAATCGAGACTCATCAGACCAAGCAACGTTTTTCCAATCTTCTACTGTCCAATTTCGATGAGCTTGTACAAATTGTAGCCTCAGTTTCCTGTTCTTAGCTGAAAGGAGTGGTACCCGGTGTGGTCTTCTGCTGCTGTAGCCCATCTGCCTCAAAGTTCGACGCACTGTGCATTCAGAGATGCTCTTAGGCCTACCTTGGTTGTAACGGGTGGCGATTTGAGTCACTGTTGCCTTTCTATCAGCTCGAACCAGTCTGCCCATTCTCCTCTGACCTCTGGCATCAACAAGGCATTTCCGCCCACAGAACTGCCGCTCACTGGATTTTTTTTCTTTTTCGGACCATTCTCTGTAAACCCTAGAGATGGTTGTGCGTGAAAATCCCAGTAAATCAGCAGTTTCTGAAATACTCAGACCAGCCCTTCTGGCACCAACAACCATGCCACGTTCAAAGGCACTCAAATCACCTTTCTTCCCCATACTGATGCTCGGTTTGAACTGCAGGAGATTGTCTTGACCATGTCTACATGCCTAAATGCACTGAGTTGCCGCCATGTGATTGGCTGATTAGAAATTAAGTGTTAACAAGAAGTTGGACAGGTGTACCTAATAAAGTGGCCAGTGAGTGTATATATATATGTTTTTTTTTAATTTATTTTTTTATCAATGTCATTTAACCACGAAGGTTGCTTATGTAGCACATTAACGGAAAGCTCCGCAATGGTTGTGATATCGCAGTTATATTTTCATTTACATGGGCAGATTTACTCCACTGGATTTGCAGATTGATTGCACTTAGGCCCCGGTCTTTTCGCCAGCTCGGTCTCTCTCTTTGCATCATTTTGCACGGTCACACATGGATTTACTCTGAACATTGCTTCGGCGGTGCTGTTTTTAAGAGACTGCACATTAACACAATGGCATTACAAGTCACTTCCAGTATATTTAATGGCTTTGATCCTGGTCTATAGCGCAGGATTCAATTTGCCCGCTTGTACTTACACCGTAGGTGCTGCACTCCAGGTCTTACAATTGCATTAAGGTCCCCCAGCGCTGCATTATGAAGACTGCATAAAGTCTTCATCACTGCTCACATTTACAATATGGAAGGTCAGTTGAATTGGTTTCTATGCAACAAAAGTAACGCTGCTCATGGATGGGTGATTTGGGGGTGATGTTTGCAGGGGTGGTGGATTTTCCTTGTTGCTATGGAAACATGGTTATATGTGATTGTGTATGTATTCTTCAGGGGCCTTTCGGTGTTTATCATTTTTCCACTGCTAATGTTTAATGTATTCGGCCATTAATGTATTAGATTTCAGAGCTCTAACAGAAGCAGTTGTAGCACGTACTGGACAACTTTTTGAAATAGACTTGGAGATTTTAGAGTGTTTTTTTCCACCCCGTGAGTGTGTGGGTAAAGTGACCGATTGTAGTAGCTGTGGACCAGCTGGTACTCCCCTTTACAAAGTGTTGTCAGGTGTGGGGTGCTTCACACCCACTTGTAGACCGCAGGCCTCCACTTTCTTAAGGCCTTCATCTTCTGGAGCCTCCACACATAACTTAGGGGACACCCAGTTCGGTAAAACGCACAGAAGTTTACTGGACAGTTGTTACATGTGGTATCGGGCACAAAACGTCTCAATTATTGTTTCCTTAATACAACACATTTTCATCATTACTATCCGTTCCTCCTGGACTATCCCTACCTTTACTGGCTCTGTCAGCCTCAGGGATATCCCGTCCAGTTCCCCAGTACTCCCGGGATCTGTTATCTTCCCTTCACGCTGTTCTACATCCATCTTCTCCTGTACGCCAGAGGATAAGACACTCTTTGTAGTACTTGTATCAAGCCTTAAGCTTCGGACGTTGCAGGAATGTCCACAACGGATCCCAGTAAGGCCTCCCACAGCCCTGAACGATAGATCCATACTTCCACTATCACTATTCCACTTGAACTTGACCTTGGTTAATGAACATCCCTATATGACTGCTTATCAGGAAGTAGTTCCTTTTTATTGTGGCTTGCCCCTCTCACCATGGGTTAGTCTCTAACTTTAAATATGTCTGTCCCTACATCTGTTACCTGACAGATATACTTTTACAATCATTATGCATTGCATTTGCATACATCAAACATATTACCCTTATAATGCTTACCAAAGTCTATCTTATCCTATAGTCACTACCTTATGTTCTAAAAGCTAACCTATGTCTTACTCTATATTTTATACAGCATCATATTACAGTCTATATTATAATACACATTAAAAACTTCAGGTCATAGTTCACACTTCACATGACACGATATATGAATATAAACGCTTGACACTATTCACATGACGCGATTGGTGTCTGTAGGGGTAGGAATGCGACAGCGTAGTCCATCACTCTTACATGTGTCTAGATGCTGAAGCCAAGGGCTCATTTACACTGGTTGGCCCTCTAAATGACCGCCAGTGAGCTATATAGAAATCTATGGTTGGTCGTTTAATAGCCCGTTTAGAAAGGTTGACCAAGATTCTGATGCTTACATAAGGATCGCAAGTAGACTGTCATTTCTCTCGGCAGCACATAGGGATTACTTCCAAACAAGCTTAAAAATCATTTCACCCAATGAACAAGCATTTTGCTCACTCATCGGGTGATTGGCAGCCTGTTTCCACTGCCAATTACAGTGCTCGATTATCGGGAACGAGTAGTTCATGCTGCAGTTTTTTCCACGCAGACCTTTAATCAGTGTGGAAAACCGATCGTGTGCACTGGCACATTGGCTGTAATGGATGCGTGTGTTCTCCACGTGCGATATGTGGTGCACACATCCGTTTAATGCACGATTCTGAATGAGCCCTAAAAGCAAGAAATAAAAAATTATGGAGTAGAAGGTATAGAATTGCATCAAAATTTGCTAATTCTAGCATTAATACACATGACCACTCTCCATGCCCATCTTTCTCATACTTTTTAAATTTGGTGTGTGCAGCAAATAGTTGCTATTTTTGCACAATTTGTGACTTTTAAACCTCAGTTTGCAATGAAAATTGGTGGAAAAGCAATTTAGTAAATAAGGGCTTTTTGTTAAAGACGTCCAAAAAGATTTGTATTTCTCTGGATTGGTATCCGCCATGATTCTCCTTTGCAGATGGATCAGGGGAGTACAAACTTCCACTGTCAGCACTCAGATGCCATCACGATATCATGAAATTCCCAGTTACCTGGTCCCGTGGCAGTGAAGTACTGAAGTGGCTGCTGGACAAGGGTAGGGCAAATCTTTTTGCTCATCTCTAGTTTTATATCTCAGGTAAAAGAGGAAAAAGTTGTTCCAGATGGATTACTCCTTTTGGAAAACTTGCTGCTCAAGGAGTCAGATCTAACTGGTTAAACATCCAATTATAAATTCTGTGTGGCTACCCATTTTTCTGGAATAGGACACTGCAAATGAAACTTTGGATTACTTGGTGACCATTCAGATACATGGTGGACCATCTAATACACGGTTGAACTGAGTTCTCCAGAGCATTTGCTCCTTTTTACAGTAGTTCTCTGCTATCTATATATCTATATATATAAAGCTGAGTGTATGTGTGTGTATGTATCAAGCCACACCCACTCCACATAGCCACACCCACTCCACATAGCCACACCCACTCCACATGGCCACACTCACTCCACACGCAAAGCCCCGTCCACACGGCCCACGTTGTTAGCGCACACAGGTGGAGACACATTCACGTCGAAGGCCACCCTGCAAAACTCACTGGCTGTGACATCCCAGCCGCTGCAAGCTACAATCAGGGCCGCCGCCTTCAGAGTATCAGTGTGTGGCAGGCACAGGCCACATCTAGCTCCGTCATGTCTAGAATGGAGTTGTTCCTGTGAGGCATGACGTCAAGGGAAAGGGAGGAGCCTCATGGATTACACCGCTGTGCTCATAACAGGAAGTTGCTGTGCACGTCTGAGGGGAAGAGAGGAGTGAGGTGAAAATGAGAGGAGTGAGGGGAAAATGAGAGGAGTGAGGGGAAAATGAGAGGAGTGAGGGGGAAAATAATGGAGTGAGGAGAAAATAGTGGAGAGAGGGGGAAAATAGTGGAGTGAGGGGAACATGAGAAATGTGAGGTGAAAATGAGAAGTGTGAGGTGAAAATGAGAGGCGTGAGGTGAAAATAGTGGAGTAATTGGTGAATCAGACCTCAAACCAGTCATTTTCCGAAGACTTCCTTTTTCTTCTACATACCCTAATGTTCCCAAAGGTCCATATAATCCAAGCTGAACACTGCATTCCCAGGGAGTCTGCCAGGGGCCGGAGAAAAGGTCATCGAGGTATGGCCCTGGGATTTTAAGTTTCCCCACATTGTTTTAAGGGAACATGTTATCGGAAAATGACCTGGTGTTTAAATCAGGCTTTTACAATGTCGTAAATGTCTTTTTTTTTCTTATAAAATTTTTCGTTCACTTTTCCATATTTCTATCTATATAAAAAACACTGATCTCTAAGTCTGATGCTTGTCTGTAAGTTGTATTGAAGTATTTAGTAAGCATGCTCTCATTGTGGTGAAGGGAGGTGAGGTGTGCTTCGATCATCATCGACCGAGAATGGCGGATCCTGTGTAATCTACTGTGTGGAAGTGTTACCTGTAATTGTAATCCTGTCTGTGATGATAATTAGACTAATAAAAATCCCTCTGTACAGAACAGGAAGCGTGAGTCTAGCATTAGGCTTAGTAGCCAGTGGGAAAACTGAAAGGTTGCAAAACTTGTGAATTTCATCATGTAAGTCATGATGTGGAAGATTGAAAAGTTAAATATTCCTTTAGTGTGCTATTCCCATCTCCAAGATCCTATATGTAGTAAGGGTAGTAATAATAATAATAATAATAATAATAATAATAGCAAATAACTCCAAATAGAAATGTAGGAAAGTTCTTCTGATAAGCTACATCGCTTAACCTATGTGCTCGGCATTGTAGTAGCTTAGAAATCTATGCTTAAGACCACTAACAATTAAATGTCACTATATGAGTGGTCATAACCATGGATACTTAAGCTACTGCAATGCCCTGCACATGGGGTAAGCGATATAGCTAATCAGAAGAACTATACTACATTCCCAATTGGAGGTAATTGCTATTATTATCACACCTGCTACATATTGGGATAAGATCATGGAGATGGGAATACCCATTTAACGCAAAAACCTGTTTTAAGCAATAGGTCATTTTCTGAGGATAACATTTCTTTTAAGGAGGGAAACGTGCTGGGAGACAGATAAATATCCGGATTATGCATTTTTCACCTTAAGTGCAGTTATTTTGCTACTGTGAAAGGTGTCAACGCACATGAAATAGAAAAGACACATTTTATTATTTTTCTGAAAATGAAAGCTTCAAGAACTGGAGCCAGTACTAAGAAAAGATGGAATCTATAAAGTTAATATAAATTAGGAGTCTAATGCTGAGAATGCACCGATGTCACAGATGGAGATGAGAGAATCAATAAGAAAAAAATGAATTCTAGTTCCCCATGCTTGAACAGTTTGTCCAATTTAATACCATGAATTCCCAAATGAAAAGCCATTGATATAAAGCAATACAGGTAATTTCATTCACCTGTTTCATAACCTCTTGGCTCTTACACAACATAGAAAAGAACGGGCAACAATTCCAAATTGTAACAGTTGCATCCTAAAACCAAAGAAGATTGTGGTATGAGAAATGTTTGCTCATTCCTCCAATTTCCAGTAGACTGAACGTTTGGATCCATAATGTCACCCAGTAGTAGGAGTTAAAAGTAATTTGTCAGCAGGTTTTGGCTGTGTAATCTGACATCAGCATGAAATAGGGACAGAGACACTGATTCCATCGCTACACACGTGGTCAAAATTGTTGGTACCCCTTGTTTAATGACAGAAAAACCCACAATGGTCACAGAAATAACTTGAATCTGACAAAAGTAATAAAAAATAAAAATTCTATGAAAATGAACAAATGAAAGTCAGACATTGTTTTTCAGCCATGCTTCCACAGAATTTTATTTTATAATAGAAAGGTCATGTCCCTGACTTTCAGTGTGCTAGCCCACATCTTTCCTGGCAGATGATGGCTGATTTAATCAGCCATCATGTGCCATTAATAGACTTGCAGTTCCGCCGAAGGCTATTAACCTCTTATAAGCTGCTGTCAATCTCTAGCGGCAGTCAACACGCAATGGCAGGAGGAGGGCGCCTCATTCTACCTACCCAACAGCATACCCGTGACATGATCGCAGGGCGCCGATGGGTTGCCATAAAAGTCCATGGTCTACTGAGGACCCTTATATTTGTCAACCCAGTTCTTTAATCGCCCCTATTAGCCTAACAGCACAATATTTTTGTGGGTTCAGCTGTAGAAGACTACATGGGTTATCACTCTCCAAAATATCTAGTTTTGAAATTCAGAGGTAAGAGACTATATATGTGTCAGTACTGGACCTCACTTGTTCTAATCATGATGTTTTTTACGTTTCTTATTGACTCTATACAACTGAACCGTGGCAGTGATGGCCGGCACAGTCATAGGATATGCCATTCATTACTTATCCAACAGCTCTGACTCCCTTTATTTCTCATAATGAAGAAGCTGGCTTAGTGGTTACGTGCTTTTTCCTGCACATTCCTGCATCCTTTGAATGAAGCTGTATGGCAATTTCTCTACGTACCAGTTGAATTGGAGCAATGTTATGCAGGAAAATAAAGGGATTTATTTATTTTAAGTGCTTATATAATACACCATTAATTTCCACAGCACTTTATAGACATCATCATCACTGTGCCCATTGGGGCTCACAATCTTAATTCCACATCAGTATGTCTTTCGAGTGGAAACTCATGCAAATATACAAACTCCTTGCAGATGTTATCCTGGGTGGGATTTAAACTCAGGACAACAGTACTGCAGTGCTAACCACTGAGCCAACATGCTGCCCAGATTATAGGTGGGGATCACAAAGGGTGTGACACCCATCATAAGTTCACTCAGGATTGCTACACCCGTATTCTACAAATATCAGTCACATTCATCTGATTCTTTTATTCTTTTATAATAACTTGATACAAGGGTTGCGTCCCCCGGAAAACTTATAATAAAATGAGATAGTCACCCCAAGCACAACTGTCTGTACACCCCTATAGGTTTATTTTAAGGAGTAACATGTAGTGAGACCTTTTTCTCAGTGCTCTTTTTTGTGGTCCCCTGGCCAGTTTTTGCCATTATTTGCTCCCCTACGTATTCATTTTCTTTTTTTTTAAATAGACCATATGGATCCAGAGCTATGGAGCCTAAGGATACTCCCACAGGGAATCCTGTTAGCCATGCCCACTTGTACAGATTATAAAAAAATTGCACTGAATAAAAAGGACCATATATAGAGAAAAAATAAAGCAAAAACTAGAATAATTAGGAGGGTAGGGAATAAAATAAGAGAAAACACTGGACACTTCTGGCATGGTGACAGAATTGAATTCCCTTTTTTTTCACAGAGGTACAGGGGGCACTAATGTGGTAACAATATTGATGGGACTAACAAAAAAATATAATAAGAAGTAATCTATGAACTTAAAGATTGAAGAGGTTGTCCACTATGGGGACAACCCTTCTCAATCCCTGTTTCCCCCCTTGTAAACACATTTACTCACCTCTGGTGCCGATGCTGTTCCAGCGGTTTCGGTAATGGCTCTCCCGGGGATTGTGTGATGTTATTATGTCATGCAATTCTTGTGGCCAATCAGGTGACACTTCACTTTCCCCACCTTAGGACAAATCACATACATCCGGAGGAAATAAGTTCTCGGGAGAGACAGTGCTGTCACCGCTGGAACAGCACCAGCATCGAAGGTGAGTATAAGTGTTATTATTTTACTGGGGAAGGGGAACTGAAGTGAATTGTTCCAGTAGTGGACAATCCATTTAATTGACACAACTTCAGGCTTCTAAAAGCAGAAGGGAATCCGTCATATTGTGGCATTAGGAAGCAGCAACTTCCATTCTAATGCCACTAGGTAGTAACAAGGTTATGATGGTGAGAAGAATTACTTTACACCCAAGGTTGGGCGGTTTACATGTGTTTGCGGAACTGACATACTAATATTGATTTTCACATATATAATTCAGTCTGATATTATTCTAGTGTTTATTGGGTGTTGAAGCAATAATAGCCTTCCATATGATAGGTACTAAGCTACATCTCACTTGTCTGATTGTAGAAAGGAGAACAAGCCGTCAGCAACAACCAGCAATGGAGAACACGTAAAGATGACCTGTCACTTGCTATTAATATGTCTTTTTTTAGCTGGTGTAAAAGCCGCTGTTCTCCTGAGTCCTGATATGTGGCAATTTCGTCCCAGTATATAACGCTAGTTTTTTAGCCAACTGGGTGTGGTCCCAATGAAAATGCGCACAGACAGTAGTTGAAGATCACGCCGACATGTAACAAGACTAAATTTATATGCAAGGGAGAAGAAAATGGAGAGGTACAGCAACGAAAGAGATGCAATTCTGGATTGAGAACTACGCATCTACGCAATGAAAAAAATATGTATCTCTGGTAAGTGACAGGTTGTCTTTAATTAACTTAATGTCTACGCAAAAGCAAAAAACGTAATTGTAAAGTGTCTTGTTATTTGGAGACATTTGGCAAACATAATGCAGCTTTTAAAGGGAATCTGTCAGCAGGTTTTGCTATATAATCTGAGAGAAGCATAATGTAGGGGCAGAGACCCTGATTCCAGCTATGTGTCACTTGCTTAGCAGCTTGCTGTGGTTTTAATACAATCAGTGTTTTATCAGAAGGAGATTATCAATGCAGGACTAGGTGTCTTGTGTGGGCCAGTCCGGCTAATCTGTGTAACCCGCCCCCACCACTGATTGGCAGCTTATTGACAATGCACAGTGTATGCATAAATCTGCCAATCAGTGGTGTGGGCGGGGTTATACACAGCTCAGCATTGTGTAACACCAATGGCTGTGTAACACCATGTCGCAGACGGTGGTCATTTAGTAACCCTTCGTTGACAGGTCCACCGTGCTTCCATGCACACAGGACAATCATTAATACATCGTTTTCTGCAGCACATGTTCTGTTCACACAGGATGACGTGCTGCCAAGAATGATGACTTGTAAGCAAGCGTAAAAATCAAGTGTTTTTCTCATTTGTTGGATGATTGGTGACATATACAGGCAGACTAATAATTGGGAAACGTTTGTTCCTAGGATGGTCGTTCCCGGCTATTGGCCATTGTTAATACACCCTATTACTGTAGTTCATCGATTTTAGATTTTTTACCTTTATATGTTTCTCTATGGTAAGCATTCTTCTGTTAACTTGATAATTATGGATTTTGCGCATTGATTTAGCACTTTTTTTTTCTCCCTTGTCAAGTATTCTTCTGCTTGTCTAATATGGCAGCGTTTTCAGCACTCGATATAAGTAGTACTTTCATATTCCATTTCGACACTCTTGCAATTGTTTATTTTTTTGTGCTAGAAAACTCTCCTAGTACCAAGGAGTGGAGCAATATTAGTTTTTCTGTATAGTAATGGATGACATAGTAAACGTGCGGTTTCTTCTATCTTCTGGACTGGTCCAGAATATTCACTATCCCTGCACTTGAGATCCAAGTATAGACGTGCCAGTAATCAGGACTATGTGGATATAATCTTCATAAGGCAATGCGCTGCATTTTGTATCCATCTGTCTAAAACACCGACCTAACTATAAAAAGCTCAAAAATCCTATGTAATAATTTAGGATGGTCTGTAGTGTCTCCAGACTATGAATGCTGTATATCATCTGTAGACAGGTCTGCAGAATTTGGCAGAACGGACCGACTGGACGAACTGACTTATTATTTTCTGCCGTTGACTTTTATGATATTAGATATTATCATAAAATAACCATGTAATCATAAACTTCACCTCTGAGGTTTCATCAACGGCTATGTTATAAAAAAATATATATTAAATTGTCTAAAATAATAGTTTTATTAACAATTATTCATATTTTTTAAACAGTTAAATTGTGCGTCTATAAACTTCTAAACTCCTATGAAAACCGGAAAAGGTCCCCGTAGTAAGTAGCCGAAGGTTCAGTACCTTGAATGAGGCCCTACATACCATTGAAGTTTAAGTCTACGTGAAGTTGAGGACCACCTCAGGTCAACCCAATCTCCTTTCTTGCCTTTCTTGTAGGCTTTGTAGATCTACAGATAATTTCCTCTCTTAACAATCATAGTTAAGTAGAGATGAGTGGAAAATTTTCCATTCAAATTCGTTGGGTTCTCCAAATTTTTTTCCAAAATTCGATTGGCGGGAAATAATTTGTTTTGATCGCAACCCTGAAAAGCATGAGGAGGAGAGAGAAAGAGGGAGAAAGAGAAAGAACAAGAGAGAGCTGTCTGTTCTGCTTACCCAGTGAATCTGGAGATGGAATCCAACTCTGTCGTAGTCAACACCAGTTCTGGGCCCACCAGGAAGCGCCTGATGTCCAATGACCCAAATGGTGTACTAACCATTAATGTAAAAGCTATGACAATCCACTTGATAAATAGAGATGTGATGTCATAGCTTATGGGCATTATGGGGAAGCCCACTCAGCCATACAAAGAGACAATAGTCCGGTATCTCATACTTCACTAGTGTAGGGAATGGTGCTAGTTAAACTTATTTTTGCAATTCTTAAATCTAATCTCAAAGTGTTCAAATTCGAGTAGAACCACGAATTTCAGTAAATTCAACTGGAACTTGATTTTTCTCTAATCTCTAGTAATAAGATAACCACCACATATTGATAGGCATAGCTGGCAAACATCTGATTTTCCTAGTGAAGCTGTGGCCAAACAGATATTTCCTTGCAGACACTTTCGCCTATATAAAGTTGAATCTATACAATAGGGCTTGTAGACAGGGGTTGTCTTCATAAGAAAACACTATTAAGCACGTTACAGCATAGGAAGGGGAAGTTATTAAGAGGGGACCATATTTATGTATTTTATTTTATTTTACTCATTATCCCCATTGGCTCTCACAATCTAAATATATAGTTTCTTTTCCTTGTGGCTGCTTTGCCATTAATTGCTCAAAACTTGTTAAAATTTTTCCCGATGTTTTCCAAATTTGAGGTATCTTCTAATATCACACTTCTTTCTGGAAATGTAACGACGTCCCCCCTATATAAGGGATTTTGTGATTTATTTACGACTTTTTTTTTAAGAAACTCCCAATACAGAAATCTGGCTACAATATCATTTGCATAGTTAACGGTGTCCCCATCTGCTTTATTAAGTACTTGCATTACCCATGAAATAACAATTCTGGAGCATCTTTTCTTAGAACTGCACCTTGTGTCGTTTCTCTGTTATTCCTCCAGAGACTGTAAATAATTTGACACTTGGGTGTTAACATTACCCTTGTCATAGAGGCCGGTCCCTACACAATTTGTCATTGTCACTATTAATTGGACAGTAACACCCAATTGTCAATTTATTCATTAGTTTGTGGGAGGAATAACAAAAGAATGGCAAAACACACGGGAGGAGATTTATTAAAAATGAGGTCTTAAAATTAAACTTTGTCAGAATGCACCAAATTTTTTCAGCTTATTAAATTTGGTAACTTCTTGGACGATTGCAAAACTTTTTTGGGAATTTATAATTCTCTGTTATGGCAGATTTTTAGGCTTCAAAAAGCTGTAAATGTGGTACCAGAGGGATTTGTACAAGGAAAAGTATAATGGGGGCATTATACAAAGTATGGGCCCTGGATGGGGGGCATTATACCAGGATGGGGTTATTACACCAGGAAGGGGCCCAGATGTTAATGATAATGCTGTTATCAACTTGCTATCCTCACCCCCACTTGTTTCACCCAGCCGAGAGAAAAGTCACAAAATTCTAAGAAAAGCTTCAGAATGTTAGAATTGATATTTCTTTTAAGAATACTAAATTGCATAAAAAAATAAAATAAAAAGAGGCGACAGTTGTATTTTAAACATAGATAGTCAAAAGTGCATATTGATTGCCATGGGGAAAGGAGATAAGAAGATGGTGCATGTCAAAATCCAAGATATTCAACCCTTGTTTGCCCCAAAGCAGACAATGAGGTACCAGTTATCAGATAGCTGGCTGTAAGCAGTTACATAATGTGTATGGATAGTTTGCTAAAGGTACCTTCACACGAAGCGACGCTGCAGCGATAGCGACAACGATGCCGATCGCTGCAGCGTCGCTGTTTGATCGCTGGGGAGCTGTCACACAGACCGCTCTCCAGCGACCAACGATGCCGAGGTCCCCGGGTAACCAGGGTAAACATCGGGTTGCTAAGCGCAGGGCCGCGCTTAGTAACCCGATGTTTACCCTGGTTACCAGCGTAAAAGTAAAAAAAACAAACAGTACATACTCACCTGCGCGTCCCCCAGCGTCTGCTTCCTGCACTGACTGAGCTCCGGCCCTAACAGCAGAGCGGTGACGTCACCGCTGTGCTTTCACTTTCACTTTAGGGCCGGCGCTCAGTAAGTGTCAGGAAGCAGACGCTGGGGGACGCGCAGGTGAGTATGTACTGTTTGTTTTTTTTACTTTTACGCTGGTAACCAGGGTAAACATCGGGTTACTAAGCGCGGCCCTGCGCTTGGTAACCCGATGTTTACCCTGGTTACCAGTGTAAAACATCGCTGGTATCGTTGCTTTTGCTTTCAAACACAACGATACACGGCGATCGGACGACCAAATAAAGTTCTGGACTTTATTCAGCGACCAGCGACATCACAGCAGGATCCTGATCGCTGCTGCGTGTCAAACTAAACGATATCGCTAGCGAGGACGCTGCAACGTCACGGATCGCTAGCGATATCGTTACAAAGTCGTTTCGTGTGAAGGTACCTTAAAAGGGTTATCTCACAAATAACACTTATCAGCTATCCACAGCAAAGGTGATAAATGTATGATCTCTGGGGGTCTCTTCAATGGGCCCTTCACTGATCAGGAGAACCAGGTTACATTGACATCAAAATGAATGAAGCTGTAGTGTACATCAGGGGCAGACATATCATTGGTGCAACAGGGGCCCATGAGGTAAGGGGGTCCATTTGGAGCGCCCCCACACCGCCGCAGGGCCGAGGGGTACCCGGAGCCGGGCCTCTAGTTCTCAGTCTCGGGGTTGTCACGGTGGCTAGACCCGGTCCGTGGCCCTGTCCGTCAGTGGGGGACGTCCGGTGAAATAGGTGGTAGTAATGGTAGCGATGTAGCGGTGCGGTTGTGGGGTGTAAGTCACGGTAAATAACGAGGACACCAGGTTGCAGTCTCTTTACCTCTTTACTGGAGATCTCTGAGTCCTCAGTCCAGAACACGGTTCACCAGGCTACGCAAGTCCGGCCGGTCCAATGGCACCTCCAGAGTTCTCCTCTCAGGTGGAAATCTGTGCCTTCCTTCTAGCGCTATGTGTTGTAGTCCTTCCCTGCTGTGCTTACGGAAAGTAACCCCACAACGGTTGTGTCTGTTTCTTAAGTTCCCTCACAACTCGATTTGATGTTCCTCTGTAATCCACCCCTTCCCTGTATTCAGGTTGGAATGGCACCCGTTTGTCAGGTAGGCCTGGAGTTCTTCCGGGACCCTAGAGTCGCCCCTCTCCCGCAATTGCCCCCCAAGACTTCATAGGTGATATGTGGTAGACAGCCCGCCTGAGACCGACTGTCCTGCCGCTGTTTGGAGTATGGCTTGAAGCTGTATTCTAATCCACTCCCTCGGCGTTCCGGCCACCGGTATTGCGCCTCAGCAGGGTGCTGCCTCTTTCAACAAAACCCCTGCTGGTATTCTCCTTCTGCTTGATCTCGTTTCTCACTCAGCACAATCTATCTCGCTTCTAGTCCTTTCTTGAGTCCCGCCGCTTCCAGGAGCTTGCGCGGACCCGTTACGTTCTTTCAATGCCAAGCCTCTGCCAGGATCCCACCCCTGGCAGAGACCCTACAGTCTCTCCCTTCACAACACCCCCTGCCACAGGGTGTTGCTCCGTTCAATCCCGTCAGCGTTCTCTCTAACTTCCTGCCTGACCCCCAGTTTACCCACTATGGTGGGGAGTGGCCTAATGAATAGCACCCTTAGCTCCCCCCGGAGGCCCAGCTGTGAAACATATTGGTGTCTGTGATACCTGATTGGAGGAACTCCTTCGGTGCCATCGAACGTACCATGGCTCCCCTTAGTGGCGGAGCCACAGTACTGCAACGACCAGGACTCTGGGGCGCTGCACTCCCCCCTGGTTAAACACAGTACTCCGGGACTGGGAAGAAAAACAACAATACAGATTAGCAAAAAGACATACAATTTTGTTGAGTGCAAAACAATAAGTATACTTGAACAGGCTTCCCTTTATGGGAGGTGAGGACACTTTTAACGTTACAAACATAGTCAACATTATAAATTACAGGCTATGCATAACTCCTGTTACCCAACCGGGTATTCTACTTAGTGCAAATTCTGGAACAATAAATTAACATTGCCTTTAAGAAACATACACTCTTAGTTTACCAAAGGCCTTCCTATAATCACATTACAGGGTAAGGTAACTTCACATTCTCCTACTTTGAACCTGCAGGACCGCCTGTCCCTATGGCACCAGACCTACTGCCTCTCCTTTCTTTTACAGGACCGCCCCGTTCAGCCAGGGCCTACTGCCTTTCGCTACTATACATAGTATAGACATAACATTCCTTTCGTTTAAAGAACTCTGAGCCCGCTCTACTCGGCTCCTTTAAGGACTCACTCTCTAACCCCTACGGGTTCGCTTTCTGTCCTTAGTAACAAAGTAACTTTCTATGGGGACGCAGGGTTGACCTTCTATCCTCACCTTCATCATTACTTCCTTACTTTCAGCTATGCAGATCTCTATCTCTACCCCTGCGGGCTCTCTGCATCTTTTCCTTTCACAAAACATTATTTTCAGATTTCACAATTCAAACAATTTAAACACATATAACTTTTCATGTAAAACAGTTACATTTCTTTTCAAAGCATCATCATGGCATTACTGTTCTGCAACAGTATCTTTCTCAAGTTCAATTCTTCACATCCCCTTTAAGAGGGGACCAAGTCTTTCTGAGGTAGCTCGTCTTCTCAGCCTACCAGTCCATGCAAAGGTTCCAGCATTGATATCTTCGCAAAGTGTCTTTTAGCTAAAACCAGTAGGAAAGGTATCTTCGCAAAGTGTCTTTTAACTAAAACCAGTAGGAGGCACCCTTAAGAAGGTGCAACTATTTACAAGGAAGTTCGAATCATGCACAGTCCATGATTTCTGCAGTTCTTTAAACTTGTGCAAAACTTCAAGAAAACAACAATAGTGACCCCGGGTCAACAAAGGGGTCACCTTTTAAAGTTTACCCTGGACGGGTTGTAGCAGCAACTTAAAAGAACAAACAGTAACTATTTACATTTCCACAAAGCGAAATCTTACTCTTCTTTCAGAAGTTTCCATGAGGCGCCACCTGGCGGGCGGACCCCTGCAATTCAGGTTTCAGGTCCACTCCCGCTGCCAGATACACCCCATGGGTTCGGGTCTGTTGCACGACCAGGTCGTGCGCGGCGATCAAGGTCTGTGTCCCCACTTCTCTCTGTGCTGGTACATCCAGAACATCGGTCACTTGAAGGGGCACCTCCTTAGGCACGACGGTGGTGGCGGCGATCGGGTGGCAGATCGCAAGTTCTGTGGTCAGGCAGGTGGGGCCGACCAGGGTGGTTACAGATCGGTCACACGGCGGCACTTTGGCCACAGGGGCTGGTTTCTCTTTCTTGTAGACGTTCAGAGCGAACCACCCCTTTTCCCCAAGATGCCGGGTGTAGGTAACACTGTCTCCCGGATAGAGGTCTCGATCGGGGTGACCCTCTCTAAGGTGTGACTCGACATCCCGTCGGTTAACAAAGACCTCCGCGTATAGCCCCGGTTCTTTAATGAAGCCCCAGCCTCCTTGGAGTTTAAAGACGGTGATGATGCCCTGCCTGCGCGGGGCCTGGTGAGTGGTGGGGTCCTTACGGGCCCGGTCCTTGACCGCCAAATCTTTTTGATGGTAGGCCTCCCGTTTAGCCTGATGTGTTTCCTCTTCCTCTCGCCACCGCTGTTCTAGCTGGATCTGGCATTCTTCCCAGCTTAGGGCCTGTACCATTTCTCCCTTCTGGGTCCCCACCCCGGGGAACCCCATGAGATTGGATCCAGGGTTCACCCAGCGGCACACCGTGCGTTCCGCGCTGACCTCACACGGCAAGGGAGTGGGGGTGATAGGGGCTCGCATACGGTGTTCCATGCCCGTGGCTTCTTCCCATGGTAACAGGCGCTGAAGTCTATGGGTCCCCGGGAGAGGTGGTGCTGCTACGGGACCCACTAACACACCCTCTGCTGGTGGGGCAGGATCGGCGGACTCACCCACGGGTACGATTCCACTTTCCGCAACAGGTCCCGCTGGTTCTTCCGATGTCCGGGAATCCACTGCCGGTCCCACCTGATGCGGGGCCTGGACTCTTACATGCAGTTGGAGGAGCTGGTTATATAAATCCTCCATCTCGGCTCTCAGGAATTTGGTGTTATCCACGGAGGACAGGCTGCTGGGCTCACCCGGGTAGTCAGGGGAGACTTCCACTTCAACCCCGCTGTCGGGTTCGGAGCTGCTGGCCATAGCGTCCTCCACGTGGGTCGCTTCCTGGTCTTTTTCCCGCTCTCTCCTGCGTGAGCAGTTTCGTTTTCTCTGCCTCCGCCCCCCATTAAGGATTAGGAGGCGGATCTCTGCTGCTGACGGACACGTCCTCACTGCACAGAAATATTTAGACTGGGCGGCCATTATTCTTCGCGCTCTCCAGCTCGTCTACGCCCACTCCACGCCCCTCTTCTCTTCCTGCGCTCTCCTCAGCGCTGCAATGGCGGCGGATTTTGGCGGCAACTGGCGCAGCACAGTCTTTGTAATAAAGTACAGTCCAAGCACAACAAATCACAGTCTCTAGGCACACATGACCTGATTCTTCAGGCTTAAGTAGATCCTGTTCGTGACGCCAAGTTTGGAGCGCCCCCACACCGCCGCAGGGCCGAGGGGTACCCGGAGCCGGGCCTCTAGTTCTCAGTCTCGGGGTTGTCACGGTGGCTAGACCCGGTCCGTGGCCCTGTCCGTCAGTGGGGGACGTCCGGTGAAATAGGTGGTAGTAATGGTAGCGATGTAGCGGTGCGGTTGTGGGGTGTAAGTCACGGTAAATAACGAGGACACCAGGTTGCAGTCTCTTTACCTCTTTACTGGAGATCTCTGAGTCCTCAGTCCAGAACACGGTTCACCAGGCTACGCAAGTCCGGCCGGTCCAATGGCACCTCCAGAGTTCTCCTCTCAGGTGGAAATCTGTGCCTTCCTTCTAGCGCTATGTGTTGTAGTCCTTCCCTGCTGTGCTTACGGAAAGTAACCCCACAACGGTTGTGTCTGTTTCTTAAGTTCCCTCACAACTCGATTTGATGTTCCTCTGTAATCCACCCCTTCCCTGTATTCAGGTTGGAATGGCACCCGTTTGTCAGGTAGGCCTGGAGTTCTTCCGGGACCCTAGAGTCGCCCCTCTCCCGCAATTGCCCCCCAAGACTTCATAGGTGATATGTGGTAGACAGCCCGCCTGAGACCGACTGTCCTGCCGCTGTTTGGAGTATGGCTTGAAGCTGTATTCTAATCCACTCCCTCGGCGTTCCGGCCACCGGTATTGCGCCTCAGCAGGGTGCTGCCTCTTTCAACAAAACCCCTGCTGGTATTCTCCTTCTGCTTGATCTCGTTTCTCACTCAGCACAATCTATCTCGCTTCTAGTCCTTTCTTGAGTCCCGCCGCTTCCAGGAGCTTGCGCGGACCCGTTACGTTCTTTCAATGCCAAGCCTCTGCCAGGATCCCACCCCTGGCAGAGACCCTACAGTCTCTCCCTTCACAACACCCCCTGCCACAGGGTGTTGCTCCGTTCAATCCCGTCAGCGTTCTCTCTAACTTCCTGCCTGACCCCCAGTTTACCCACTATGGTGGGGAGTGGCCTAATGAATAGCACCCTTAGCTCCCCCCGGAGGCCCAGCTGTGAAACATATTGGTGTCTGTGATACCTGATTGGAGGAACTCCTTCGGTGCCATCGAACGTACCATGGCTCCCCTTAGTGGCGGAGCCACAGTACTGCAACGACCAGGACTCTGGGGCGCTGCACATTTCTACCTCCAAAGCAGATGTAATATTCAGGGCCGGTGTTAGGGCAATAATAATAATAATATTCTTTATTTATATAGCGCCAACATATTCCGCAGCGCTTTACAGTTTAACAGCTTCAAACACAACAGTCATAAGTAACAATGTTAACAATGCAATAATTAAAGCAACACAAGACGACGCTGCTCGTGAGAGCTTACAATCTACAGTGAGGTGGGGAACTACAAAGTACAGGTGTGTATTTACAATGATGTATTTACAATGATGGTCCAGCCATCTTCAGGGATTGAGGGATAGATGGAAGTAGTGACTGAGCTACACACAAACAAAGTAACTGATTCGTGAACATGGTAGGCCGCTCTGAACAAATGTGTTTTGAGCGAGCGCCTAAAACTATGCAAGTTGTGGATGGTCCTAATATCTTGGGGTAGAGCATTCCAGAGGATTGGCGCAGCACGGGAGAAGTCTTGGAGTCGGGAGTGGGAGGTACGGATTAGTGCAGAGGTTAGTCGAAAGTCATTTGCAGAGTGCAGAGGTCGGCTAGGCCGATAGACAGAAATGAGGGAGGAGATGTAAGGGGGTGCCGCACTGTGGAGAGCTTTGTGGGTGAGAACAAGTACTTTGAATTGTATCCTGTAATGAATGGGCAGCCAGTGTAATGACTGGCGAAGAGCGGACGCGTTTGAGTAACGATTAGCCAGATGGACAACCCTTGCTGCTGCATTAAGGATAGACTGGAGAGGGGAAAGTCGAGTGAGGGGGAGGCCAATTAATAGAGCATTGCAGTAGTCCAGGCGGGAGTGGATCGGGGGGACAGTGGGGTTTTTGTTGTTTCTATAGTGAGAAAAGGGCGGATTCTAGAGATGTTCTTTAGGTGTAAGTGGCATGAGCGGGCAAGAGATTAGCGGGCAAGGCAGACTAGGCAGCTGCCTGGGGCCCCCACTCCCTTGGGGGCCCCCAGCATCTACAGCAGAAGCTTCACTGATAATAGAATTATGTAGAGACTGGTTAAGGACCTGTAGTGACATCACAATCAGGTGACCTGCCATGTGACTGTGATGTCACCACAGGCCATGTACTATGGGAATGTTTGTAGCAGTAAAATAGAAGCGTGCAGTGAACCTCCCCCATCAGCGTGATAGAAGTGCTCATTGGCCAGTGCCCCTGTCCTCCTGCAGGGAGCCAATGAGGGGAAGGGAGAGAGAGACCCAGCACCTACCAACCTGAGCTGGCGGATAAGTAGAAGAGCACCGTCTCACTGTGTGTGCTGCTGCTGCTGGTGATGGTGGCTCCTGTCCTGCTGTCAGCTCCTCCTGCTCTTGTCGGCAGCCCCAGCAGAGCAGAGGGCAGGAAGGTGTCTGCTGTGACAGCGCTGCTGGGAGCAGAAGGAGCTGCACCTGATAGTGTGGAACATCTCATTCCCTCCAGCATAAAGCATGTATCTGAGGTGTGTGCAGTGTATGTATGTGTGGTGTGTATAGTGTGTGGCATGTGTAGTGTGTGCTGTCTATGAGCTATGTGTATGTGTTTATGTGAATCACATGTATCAAATGAGCATTTGTTGTGCAGCATGTGTGTGTACAAGTGCGTGCCATGTGTGTGTGTATAAGTGCGTGCCATGTATATGTGTGTATATAAGTGCGTGCCATGTATGTGTGTATATAAGTGTGTGACGTATGTTTGTGTACAAGCAGCGTCGGACTGGAGCACCTTGGGCCCACCAGAGAAAATCATTCTTGGGGCCCACTATGTAGCTACATAGATATAGATACTGCACCAATTGTGCAGTAAAAAGCGCTAATATCAGGGTATAATATAAGGTAGTTCACGTCTTAATTATGTAGCAAGGGTTGGGGTAGCCCCCTCACAGAATATAATTTAGCCCCCTCATAAAATATAACGCAGTCCCCACCATAGAATATAATGTAGCACCCTCATAGGGTATAATGCAGCCCCCCTCATATAGTATAATGCAGCCCCACCACAGAATATAATGCAGCCCCCCCATAGAGTATACTGTAGCCCCCTCACATAGTATGATGTAGCCCCATAATATAATGCAGTCCCCCCACAGAATATAATGTAGCCCCCTCATAAAGTATAATGCAGCCCTTCTCCACCCCCATCATTGTCTTCATCACCACCTCTATCATTGCCTTCTCCCCCACCACCCCTATCATTCTCCCCCACCACCTCCATCACTGCCCATTCCACCACCTGCATCATTGCCTTCTCCCCCACCATCATTGTCCAATTCATCACCTCCATCATCACCTCCATCATTGCCTCCCCCCACCACCATCATTGCCTATCACCTCCATCATTGCCTCCCCCACCACCATCATTGCCCATCACCTCCATCATTGCCTCCCCCACCACCATTGCCCATTTCATCACCTCCATCACTGCCTCCCACCACCACCATTGCCCATCACCTCCATCATTGCCTCTCCCCCACCACCATCATAGCCTCCCCCCACCACCATTGCCCATTTCATCACCTCTATCATTGCCTCCCACCACCACCATAGCCCATCAACTCCATTATTGCTTCCCCCACCACCATCATTGTCCATCACCTCCAGCAATTGCCTATCACCTCCATCATTGCCACCCATACCATCATTACCTATCACCTCCATCATTGCCTCCCCCACCATCATTGCCTCCCCTCACCCTCATTGCCCATCACCTCCATCATTCCCTCCCTCATCATGATTGCCCATCGCCTCCATCATTGTCTCCCCCACCATCATTGCCCATCACTTCCATCATCGCCTCCCCTCACCTCCATCATTGTCTTCCCTCCCACCATCATTGCCCATCACCTCCATCATTGTCACCCCCCACCATCATTGCCCATCACCTCCATCATTGTCTCCCCCCACCAATATCATTGTCCTTCACCACACACACAGCTCACCGCAGCAGCAGCAGCTCATCACACACACACTCTCACACACACACACACACACACTCTCACACACACACACACACACTCTCACACACACACACTCACACACACACACACATACACTCACACACACACACACACACACTCATACACACACACTCTCACACACACACTCACACACACACTCTCACACACACACTCTCTCACACACACTCACACACACACTCACACACACACTCACACACACACTCACACACACAGACACTCTCACACACACACTCTCTCATACACACACACATGCAGGCACACAGCACAGCTCACCTCCCCGCAGCAGCAGCTCATTCCAGCAGCCTCTTCCTCGCTGGATTCCTGGAAGCTTTCTGACTGAGACAGCAGCACGCTGGATGATGACGTCATCCAGCTGGGCTGTCTCAGACAGGAAGCAGGACGCTGGGAGGTGAGCTGCTCTGTGAGTCTGTGTGCCTGCGTGTGTATGTGTGCGGTGCTGTGTGTGTGGGTGTGCGGTACTTTGTGAGTGTGTGTGGTGGTGGGGCTTTACATGCGGGCAGTGTTAGCTGTAGTGATGTGTCATTTGCGAACGAGCCGACACAAAGAGCCGGCTCCCTGCTGTGAACGATGGGAGCCGGCACGCCAGTGAGAGCCACTAAAATTCCTGAATGGCTCTCACTGGGCGTAAAATCCCGGACTTCGGCATGTGTAACTCCGCCCACCTCAGCAAAACCCCGCCCACTCTTCAATTTAATTGGCTCTAAGAAGTGGGCGGAGTTTCTGCGGTAGATGGGCGGAGTTTCGGACGCCTGAACAGATAGTCAATAGGGATCCATTTAGGATCCAAAAAGAGCCGTTTTGTGAGCCGAAAGAGCCGGCTCTTTTTGGTGAGCGGAGCCATGAGAGCCAGATCACCAAAAAGAGCCGGACTGCCCATCACTAGTTAGCTGCAGCCTGCGGCTAACGCTGCCCGCTATTAAAGAGAAATGGTATTCACGCCTTTCCACGCCCATAGGGGCGTGGGGAAGCGTGAATATTTATTTGGCTTTAGCAGCGGGGACAGGATCCTGTCTCCAGCTGCTGCTACTGGCACAGGGCGGGCCCCCTTGACTCAGGGGCCCTCTAGCCACTGGCAAGGGGCCCCTGGAGCAGTGGGGGCCCTAGGCAGCTGCTGGCCAGTATGCCAGCAGGTGTCAGTGCCTGGGCCCACCGGAGAATCCTCCTGTTCTCCGGTGGGCCAGTCTGAGCCTGTGTATAAGTGCGTGCCATGTATGTGTGTGTATATAAGTGTGTGACATATATGTGTGTGTATAAGTGTGTGCCATGTACATGTATGTGTGTGCCATGTATGTATGTGTATGTAGAAGTGCGTGCCATGTATGTATGTGTGTGTGTATAAGTGCGTGACATATAAGTGTGTGTATAAGTGCGTGCCATGTACAAGTATGTATGTGTGTGCCATGTACATGTATGTATGTGTGTGCCATGTACATGTATGTATATGTACAGTGCCTACAAGTAGTATTCAACCCCCTGCAGATTTAGCAGGTTTACACATTTGGAATTAACTTGGCATTGTGACATTTGGACTGTAGATCAGCCTGGAAGTGTGAAATGCACTGCAGCAAAAAAGAATGTTATTTCTTTGTTTATTTTTTTTTTAAATTGGGAAAAGTTTTTTCAGAGGGTCATTTATTATTCAACCCCTCAACCCACCAGAATTCTGTTTGGTTCCCCTAAAGTATTAAGAAGTAGTTCAGGCACAAAGAACAATGAGCTTCACATGTTTGGATTAATTATCTCTTTTTCCAGCCTTTTCTGACTATTTAAGACCCTCCCTGTTGTGAATTTGGTTTTTGGGCTCCCCCGGTGGTCACTGGTGGTACTGGACTTGTGTGCTTCACTTTCTCTGTTCACCTGTTTCCATCAGGATATGGGTGTATCCTATTTAGCCTTGCTGCTCAGTTATTCTAGTGCCGGCCATCAATGTAACCAGAGCCTTTCTGTTGCATGTTCCTGCTTCTAGACTACTATCAGCTAAGTTGGACTCTTAGTCCTAAGTTTGTTTTGCATTTTTGTTCCAGTTCACAGTTATGTTATTTTTCTGTCGCTGGAAGCTCTTGTGGGCCGAAATTGCCACTCCGGTGTCATGAGTTGACACATGAGTCTTAAAGTAATTTCGGGATGGTATTTTCATAGGGTTTTCAGCTGACCGTGAAGTTCCCTATTGTATCTTCTTGCTATCTAGTAAGCGGACCTCGCTTTGCTGAACCTACCTTCATACTACGTATGTCTTTTCCTCTGAACTCACCGTCAATATATGTGGGGGGCTTCTGTCTCCTTTTTGGGGGAGTTTCCCTAGAGGTAAGCCAGGTCTGTCTTTTCCTCTATTAGGGTTAGTTAGTCCTCCGGCTGGCGCTGGGCGTCTAGGGATAAAACGTAGGTACGCCACCCGGCCATTGTTAGTTGTGTGGTAGGTTTAGCTCACGGTCAGCTCGAGATTCCATCACCCAGGAGCTAGTCTGTAGTTTAAGTTCTCTGACGTTTCCTTGCCATTGGGAACCATGACAGTATGGCCGGCCAAGGGTTAAAACCGTTGGCAGAAGAAAGGAGAGAAAAAGAAGTCTGCAGATTTTTTTTTTTTCTGAGCTTGCTTTTTAGTTGACTCAGTTGCATTTCTGCTCTAATTGCAGCCTTTGTCTCTCTCTCTCCTTCTAATCCTTGAATGGCTCTGATCTCACCTGATTAAAATGGATCCTCAGAGTTTGGATACAGGTTTGAATAATCTTGCTATGAAGGTTCAAAATTTACAGGATTTTGTTATTCATGCTCCTATATCTGAACCTAGAATTCCTATACCAGAATTTTTCTCCGGGGATAGATCTTGTTTCCTGAATTTCAAAAATAATTGTAAATTATTTCTTTCCCTGAGATCTCGCTCCGCTGGAGATCCCGCACAGCAGGTTAAGATAATAATTTCCTTGCTGCGGGGTGACCCTCAAAACTGGGCATTTGCATTGGCACCCGGGGATCCTGCGTTGCTCAATGTGGATGCGTTTTTTCTGGCTTTGGGGTTGCTTTATGAGGAACCTAACTTAGAGATTCAGGCTGAAAAAGCCTTGATGGCCCTATCTCAAGGGCAAGATGAAGCTGAAATATACTGCCAAAAATTTCGTAAATGGTCTGTGCTTACTCAGTGGAATGAGTGCGCCCTGGCGGCGAATTTCAGAGAGGGTCTCTCTGATGCCATTAAAGATGTTATGGTGGGGTTCCCTGCACCTACAGGTCTGAATGAGTCCATGACAATGGCTATTCGGATTGATCGGTGTTTACGGGAGCGCAAACCTGTGCACCATTTGGCGGTGTCTTCTGAGAAGGCTCCAGAAAATATGCAATGTGATAGAATTCTGTCCAGAAGCGAACGGCAGAATTTTAGGCGAAAGAATGGGTTGTGCTTCTATTGTGGTGATTCAACTCATGTTATATCAGCATGCTCTAAACGTACAAAAAAGGTTGATAAGTCTATTTCAATTTGCACTTTACAGTCTAAGTTTATTCTGTCTGTGACCTTGATTTGTTCATTATCGTCAATTACCGCGGATGCCTATGTCGACTCTGGCGCCGCTTTGAGTCTAATGGATTGGTCCTTTGCCAGGCGCTGTGGGTTTGATCTAGAGTCTCTAGAAGTTCCTATACCTCTGAAGGGTATTGACTCTACACCATTGGCTAGTAATAAACCACAATACCGGACACAAGTGACTATGCGTATGAATCCAGACCATCAGGAGATGATTCGCTTCCTTGTGTTGTACAATCTACATGACGTTTTGGTGCTCGGATTACCATGGTTACAATCTCATAACCCAGTCCTTGACTGGAAAGCTATGTCTGTGTTAAGCTGGGGATGTCAGGGGGCTCATGGGGACGTACCTTTGGTTTCCATTTCGTCATCTATTCCCTCTGAGATTCCGGAATTTTTGTCTGATTATCGTGATGTTTTTGAGGAGCCTAAGCTTGGTTCACTACCTCCTCACAGAGATTGCGATTGTACCATAGATCTGATTCCGGGCAGTAAATTTCCAAAGGGTCGTTTATTTAATCTATCTGTACCTGAACATGCTGCTATGCGAGAATATATTAAGGAGTCCCTGGAAAAGAGACATATTCGTCCTTCTTCATCTCCCTTAGGAGCCGGTTTTTTCTTTGTATCTAAAAAAGATGGCTCTTTGAGGCCGTGTATTGATTATCGACTCTTGAATAAAATTACAGTCAAATATCAGTATCCTCTGCCACTGCTGACTGATTTGTTTGCTCGAATAAAGGGGGCTAAGTGGTTCTCTAAGATTGATCTCCGTGGGGCGTATAATTTGGTGCGAATTAAGCAGGGGGATGAGTGGAAAACCGCATTTAATATGCCCGAGGGCCATTTTGAGTATTTAGTAATGCCTTTTGGTCTTTCAAATGCCCCTTCAGTCTTTCAGTCCTTTATGCATGACATTTTCCGTGAATATTTGGATAAATTTATGATCGTGTATCTGGATGATATTTTGATTTTTTCGGATGACTGGGATTCTCATGTCCAACAGGTCAGGAGGGTTTTTCAGGTTTTGCGGGCTAATTCCTTGTGTGTGAAGGGTTCTAAGTGTATTTTTGGGGTTCAAAAGATTTCTTTTTTGGGGTACATTTTTTCCCCGTCTTCCATTGAGATGGATCCTGTCAAGGTTCGGGCTATTTGTGATTGGACGCAACCTTCTTCTCTTAAGAGCCTTCAGAAATTTTTGGGCTTTGCTAATTTTTATCGTCGATTTATAACTGGTTTTTCTGATGTTGCTAAACCTTTGACTGATTTGACCAAAAAGGGTGCTGATGTTGCTGATTGGTCCCCTGCTGCTGTGGAGGCCTTTCGGGAGCTTAAGCGCCGCTTTTCTTCCGCCCCTGTGTTGCGTCAGCCTGATGTTACTCTTCCTTTTCAGGTTGAGGTCGATGCTTCCGAGATCGGAGCTGGGGCGGTCTTGTCGCAGAAAAGTTCCGACTGCTCCGTGATGAGACCTTGTGCGTTCTTTTCTCGAAAATTTTCGCCCGCCGAGCGGAATTATGATATTGGTAATCGGGAGCTTTTGGCTATGAAGTGGGCTTTTGAGGGGTGGCGTCATTGGCTTGAGGGGGCTAGACATCAAGTGGTGGTATTGACCGATCACAAGAATTTGATTTATCTTGAGTCTGCCAGGCGCCTGAATCCTAGACAGGCGCGCTGGTCGTTGTTTTTCTCTTGATTTAATTTTGTGGTCTCATACTTACCGGGTTCTAAAAATGTGAAGGCGGATGCCCTTTCTAGGAGTTTTGAGCCTGATTCCCCTGGTGATTCTGAACCTACAGGTATCCTTGAGGATGGGGTGATGTTGTCTGCTGTTTCCCCAGACCTGCGACGGGCTTTGCAGGAGTTTCAGGCGGATAGACCTGATCGTTGCCCGCCTGGTAGACTGTTTGTTCCTGATGATTGGACCAGTAGAGTCATCTCGGAGGTTCATTCTTCTGTGTTGGCAGGTCATCCCGGGATCTTTGGTACCAGGGATTTGGTGGCTAGGTCCTTCTGGTGGCCTTCCCTGTCTCGAGATGTACGAGTTTTTGTGCAGTCTTGTGATGTTTGTGCTCGGGCCAAACCTTGTTGTTCTCGGGCCAGCGGATTGTTGTTATCTTTGCCTATTCCGAAGAGGCCTTGGACTCACATCTCTATGGATTTTATTTCTGATCTCCCTGTTTCTCAGAAAATGTCTGTCATCTGGGTGGTGTGTGACCGTTTCTCAAAGATGGTCCATTTGGTGCCCTTGCCTAAGTTACCTTCCTCATCCGAGTTGGTTCCTCTGTTTTTTCAAAATGTGGTTCGCTTGCATGGTATTCCGGAGAATATCGTTTCTGACAGGGGGACCCAGTTCGTGTCTAGATTTTGGCGGGCGTTCTGTGCTAGGATGGGCATTGATTTGTCTTTTTCGTCTGCGTTCCATCCTCAGACTAATGGCCAGACTGAGCGAACTAATCAGACCTTGGAGACTTATTTGAGGTGTTTTGTGTCTGCGGATCAGGATGACTGGGTTGCCTTTTTGCTGTTGGCGGAGTTTGCCCTCAATAATCGGGCTAGTTCTGCCACTCTGGTTTCTCCTTTCTTTTGCAATGCGGGGTTTCATCCTCGTTTTTCTTCCGGTCAGGTGGAGTCTTCGGATTGTCCTGGAGTGGATACTGTGGTGGATAGGTTGCATCGGATTTGGGGACAGGTGGTGGACAATTTGGAGTTGTCCCAGGAGAAGACTCGGCATTTTGCTAACCGCCGTCGTCGTGTTGGTCCTCGTCTTCGTGTTGGGGACTTGGTGTGGTTGTCTTCTCGTTTTGTCCCTATGAGGGTTTCTTCTCCTAAGTTTAAGCCTCGGTTCATCGGCCCGTATAAGATTTTGGAGATTCTTAACCCCGTGTCCTTTCGATTGGACCTCCCAGCATCTTTTTCTATCCATAATGTCTTCCATCGGTCATTATTGCGCAGGTATGAGGTACCGGTTGTGCCTTCCGTTGAGCCTCCCGCTCCGGTGTTGGTTGAGGGTGAATTGGAGTACGTTGTGGAGAAGATCTTGGACTCCCGTGTTTCCAGATGGAAACTTCAGTATCTGGTCAAGTGGAAGGGCTACGGTCAAGAGGATAATTCTTGGGTGATAGCCTCTGATGTTCATGCCTCTGATTTGGTCCGTGCCTTTCATAGGGCTCATCCTGATCGCCCTGGTGGTTCTTGTGAGGGTTCGGTGCCCCCTCCTTGAGGGGGGGGGTACTGTTGTGAATTTGGTTTTTGGGCTCCCCCGGTGGTCACTGGTGGTACTGGACTTGTGTGCTTCACTTTCTCTGTTCACCTGTTTCCATCAGGATATGGGTGTATCCTATTTAGCCTTGCTGCTCAGTTATTCTAGTGCCGGCCATCAATGTAACCAGAGCCTTTCTGTTGCATGTTCCTGCTTCTAGACTACTATCAGCTAAGTTGGACTCTTAGTCCTAAGTTTGTTTAGCATTTTTGTTCCAGTTCACAGTTATGTTATTTTTCTGTCGCTGGAAGCTCTTGTGGGCCGAAATTGCCACTCCGGTGTCATGAGTTGACACATGAGTCTTAAAGTAATTTCGGGATGGTATTTTCATAGGGTTTTCAGCTGACCGTGAAGTTCCCTATTGTATCTTCTTGCTATCTAGTAAGCGGACCTCGCTTTGCTGAACCTACCTTCATACTACGTATGTCTTTTCCTCTGAACTCACCGTCAATATATGTGGGGGGCTTCTGTCTCCTTTTTGGGGGAGTTTCCCTAGAGGTAAGCCAGGTCTGTCTTTTCCTCTATTAGGGTTAGTTAGTCCTCCGGCTGGCGCTGGGCGTCTAGGGATAAAACGTAGGTACGCCACCCGGCCATTGTTAGTTGTGTGGTAGGTTTAGCTCACGGTCAGCTCGAGATTCCATCACCCAGGAGCTAGTCTGTAGTTTAAGTTCTCTGACGTTTCCTTGCCATTGGGAACCATGACACCTCCCCAAACTTGTGAACAGCACTCAAACATGGTCAACATGGGAAAGACAAAGGAGCATTCCAAGGCCATCAGAGACAAGATCGTGGAGGGTCACAAGGCTGGCAAGGGTTACAAAACCCTTTCCAAGGAGTTGGGCCTACCTGTCTCCACTGTTGGGAGCATCATCCGGAAGTGGAAGGCTTATGGAACTACTGTTAGCCTTCCACGGCCTGGACAGCCTTTGAAAGTTTCCTCCCGTGCCGAGGCCAGGCTTGTCCGAAGAGTCAAGGCTAACCCAAGGACAACAAGGAAGGAGCTCCGGGAAGATTTCATGGCAGTGGGGACATTGGTTTCAGTCAATACCATAAGTAACGTACTCCACCGCAATGGTCTCCGTTCCAGACGAGCCCGTAAGGTACCTTTACTTTCAAAGCGTCATGTCAAGACTCGTCTACAGTTTGCTCATAATCACTTGGAGGACTCTGAGACTGACTGGTTCAAGGTTCTCTGGTCTGATGAGACCAAGATCAAGATCTTTGGTGCCAACCACACACGTGACGTTTGGAGACTGGATGGCACTGCATACGACCCCAAGAATACCATCCCTACAGTCAAGCATGGTGGTGGCAGCATCATGCTGTGGGGCTGTTTCTCAGCCAAGGGGCCTGGCCATCTGGTCCGCATCCATGGGAAGATGGATAGCACGGCCTACCTGGAGATTTTGGCCAAGAACCTCCGCTCCTCCATCAAGGATCTTAAGATGGGTCGTCATTTAATCTTCCAACAAGACAACGACCCAAAGCACACAGCCAAGAAAACCAAGGCCTGGTTCAAGAGGCAAAAAATCAAGGTGTTGCAGTGGCCTAGTCAGTCTCCTGACCTTAACCCAATTGAAAACTTGTGGAAGGAGCTCAAGATTAAAGACCACATGAGACACCCAAAGAACCTAGATAACTTGGAGAAGATCTGCATGGAGGAGTGGGCCAAGATAACTCCAGAGACCTGTGCCGGCCTGATCAGGTCTTATAAAAGACGATTATTAGCTGTAATTGCAAACAAAGGTTATTCCACAAAATATTAAACCTAGGGGTTGAATAATAATTGACCCACACTTTTATGTTTAAAATTTATAAAAATTTAACTGAGCAACAAAACTTTTTGGTTTGTAAGATTTATGCATCTGTTAATAAATCCTGCTCTTGTTTGAAGTTTGAAGGCTCTAACTTATTTGCATCTTATTAAACCTGCTAAATCTGCAGGGGGTTGAATACTACTTTTAGGCACTGTATGTGTGTATAAGTGTGTGTGAATAAGCATGTGCCATGTATGTGTGTGTTTAAGTGTGTGCATGTTTATATACAATTTTATTGCATTCTTCTAACTTGAATATATGTTATTAGTATATGTAGATGCCTGGGTATAAACACACAGTGAAAGTGTGTGTGCGCCATGCACATTTTTAAACACTGGCTGAACAGACGAGAGTGTATATATATATATATATATATATATATATATATATATATATATATATATATATATATATATATATACAGCCCTGCTGCTTATAACATGATACTATATGGGGCAGATTGATCTACTAGTGTTCTGCCCCCATCATTCCTCAGACGGTGTAAAGAGGCCGAGAAACAAGAGCCAAACGACTTCAATATTGTCGATCACACGCATTGAACGGTCTGAACTCAACGCATGTAAATGCAACCAAAATGTTTGAGCGTCATGGTGCAATATGTGAGCATTGGGGGGCCTCATTTTAAACTTTTGCCTAAGGCCCCACTTTGCTAAAACCGGCCCTGGTAATATTGCATTTTTAGGAGCTCTTGGCTTACAAAGGGCCCATATATTGTTCTTGTACAGGATGCCTTTTCTGTCCACCAGTGGTGTGCATGGATGACCAACGTTCTACTCATCATCTTTGGTGGTCACACTATCGATCCCTTAAACCCATAGAATTGAATAGACGATGGTCATACATGCCCACTACTATTCCATTCACATGAGGGACATGGACTTCATCTCAGGGGTTTGATCCGCACTGCTTAGAATGGTGACAAACTGTGGGCTCTCCTGTCCGAGGAGTGGGATGTGGTGGCATGAAGCATCATCGCAAGAGTGTCCAATTTTAGGTACTCTCCCACAATTTAACACTCATGTATCTCACAATAGTGTATTATAAATTTGAATAATACTTTTAGTCTTGTAATTGTACAGAATTTTGGCACATGTATTTTGGCATTGTGGCGTTTTCGGTATATTTGTTGATCTGTTCTTCTAATTCAATGTTCTTGTATCAGGGACACAACGAGTCATCTAATACCTTTTTTTTCTGGACCTCATATTCAGATGTTTATAATATTGACCTCGGGCTGCCGTTGTATGTCTGGATTTGCTTTTCTATTTCGCCTTTGCGCTTGTAATCCCTACATTTGTGGATTTCGTCCATCACACTGGTTGCATGAATTCCCTCGTACAGCTCGTAATCAGAGATTATAAGAAAATAATCTATCGTTTCCATTCTGTAAAATTCCAATAAATGCTACCACATTTACATTCTAGGGCTTCTCATTTATCGCCACGCTTTGTGAATCTGTCACGTTCTGTCTCGTATCCGGCCTCTATTGTTTAATTGACGTTTTCCTTCTCCTTGGCCTTTCGCTTTCCCAGCCGTATTCCTATCGCTCTCTCTTTCTTTTCCTCATTAGACACCCCCTTTCTGCTCTTTTTCCCCACTGGTACGAGGCAGTAGAATAGCGGGAAGCTGTCTTTCAGCATCATGTATAAAAATGACACATCTTTTCCCACTCCCTCCTTCGCATTCCTACACAAGGACCCCCCACCTTCGTTTCTACCGGTATAATCCACATTTTAGTATGGCACAATGTTCTGCAGGTCCCTCAGCATTGGAATTAACCCACAGCAACACGTTATAATCACAGCCCCGCAACCCCTCCTCCTGCCGCGCTGCACCCAGCTCTAATTAACAGCCTCGTTAGGAGATGGAGGAGCATTACCATATGAAAACACGATGCACTGTTTGTTTTAGTCTGTGTGGGTGCGAGGGAGGGAGTGTGCTTGTCTGAGGAGGGGGCGGCCATGTGTTTCGGGGAGACTCTTAACTTTTTCAATGCCATATTGACCTTTTTTTCATTTCTTTGGCAGTATGTTATGCATTTTAAGAAACATTTTTTTTTAAAAAAAAAAGGACATCATGATGCGATGTCTTTGAATTTCTTCAGCTTGTCCATTATGATAGTCTACTAAATCCGCTTTTAATGATTCCATACAGTAGAGAATTTTCTCTCTTCCACGCGCCGTGCACATGTCTCCCTCCAGGTTTTGTCCCCATCGCTCTCATTCTTCCTCTATTTATATCAGCATACTGCTGATTCCCTGCTTCTGCCATTCTTCACACCTTCTCCTTCTCGCCACCACACACCTCAGCTGCTGTCGTCGTTCCCTTCAATTCTCTGGCACATTCATTCTTTTGCCTAAATTCCTTTCTATGTTCCCTTCACGTTTGATCATTTTGTATGCCCATCGCAGAATACCACTCCCTCTACACCTTCTCCCCATATCTCTGAGCGTTGCCCCCCACACACACAAAAAAATCACAGAGATGATTACCTGCTGAAGCCTCCAAACAAATGCACCAGCAGGGCGCATCGGATCCGATTAATGATGGCAAAAACACAGGTGCAAAAAATCACTTTCTCTGCATTGCCTGTGTGAATAATGCCACATACAGAATATTATCTCTTATCTTTTTGTGCACTAATGCCAAACAGCCAACACTGGATTGAAAGTGGTTGTTTCATCGGTATTTTTTGCACCTGTGTTTTTGCCATCATTAATCGAGTCCGATGCGCCCTGCTGGTGCATTTGTTTGGAGGCTTCAGCAGGTAATCATCTCTGCTTTTTTCTCTGTGATTTTTTTCCAATTTTCTGGAGGATTTTTAAGTCCTCTTTTTGTGTCTGTGAGCTTTTCCCCCACACACACATCTGCTTCTTTTTTGTTCTGCTCACACTCTCCTCCTCCTCCACCCTCTGCTCTCTCATTCCTTTATTCTCTCCTCCATCAAGTGTGCCACACTCTGTGGTTTATTCGCTCAAAGCATGGAAGCTTTTTCTTCTCTTTAGGAGGAAGGGAAAGTATACCTGCAAACAGAAAAATGCACATATGTTTTTATACAAAATATAGGAATTACCAGCTGTCGCACATTTTCCTTTTGCCCCTTCACTAGATTTTCCTCTAGTCACCATACAGTATTGAATTTAGAGTTAAGCTTTTAGGCACAGAATGGTCCCCCCTTAAGAGTTGTCCAGTTCTTTATATTGATTGCCTATCCTCAGGATAGGTCATCTATATCAGATCGGTGAGGGTACGACACCTTGGACCTCCACCAGTCCTGGTTCCTGGTGCTGACATGAATCTGCAGTACCCTGCTGTGACAACTATACAGTTGACAGAGAGGTGTAGTTCTGCTACGCAACTGGGCTCATAGGCTGGCACCAGGAACCGTTGATCGGCGAGCATGAAGAATGTCACACCCCTAAAGATGTGATATAGATTACTAGGGCTGACTGGTATAAAAAAGCATCCCTGGCACACAAACCTCACCAGATAACATACGATAACAACCTTCCTCCCATCAAGGCGCAATGCAAGGTTCATCAAATCTTGCTTTACAGTAAGTAAGGGTTTTTTGAGGATCAGCATGTGAATGGAGCTGCAGTGCACTTGATTGACCATTGCTTCATTCACATGGGGCACTTTAGAGCCCCAATTCTCTGGATCATAGGGATCCCAGCTGTCAGAGCCCCAACGATCAGAACGTTATCCCCTATCCCAAAGATAGGGGATAACTTCCAAACTTGGGATAAGCCCTTTAAACAGGTTGCTTAGGATTTTTATTTGCCCACAGGCTTGCGCACATAGAAAATAATACACACCAATACTGACCCTCCCCAAGTCAAATTCTGCCTGTCAAGAGGGTACACAAAAGTAAGTACACCCCTCACAAATTTGTAAATATTTTGTTACATCTTTTCATGGGACAACTCTGATCATATGACACTTTGATACAATGTAAAGTAATCAGTGTACAGCTTGGATAACAGTGTAAATTTGGTGGCTCAACACACAGCCATTAATGTCTAAACTGCTGGAAACAAAAGTGATTACACCCCTAAGTGAAAATGACCAAAGCGTCAATATTTTGTGTGGCCACCATTATTTTCAAGCACTCCCTTAACTTTCTTGGGGATGGAGTTCACTAGAGCTTCACAGTTTGCGAATGGAAACCTCTTCCACTCCTCCATGACATCACGGAGATGGTGGATGTTAGAGACCTTGTGCTCCTCCACCTTCCATATGAGGATGCCCCACAGATGCTCAATAGGGTTTATATCTGGAGACATGCTTGTCCAGTCCAGCACCTTTACCCTCAGTTTCTTTAGCAAGGCAGTGGTTATCTTGGAAGTGTGTTTGGGGTCGTTATCATGTTGGAATATTGCTCTGAAGCCGAGTTTTGGAAGGAAGAGGATCATGCTCTGCTTAGGTAGATCAAAATACATGTTGGCATTCATGGTTCCCTCAATGAACTGTAGCTCCCCACTGCTGGCAGCACTCATGCAGCCCCAAACCATGTCACTCCCACCACCATGCTTGACTGTAGGCAAGACACTCTTGTCTTTGTACTTCTCACTTGATTTCCGCCACCTACACTTAACACCATCTGAACCAGATAAGATTATCTTGGTCTCATCAGTCCACAGGACATGGTTCCAGTAATTCATGTCCGTAGTCTGATTGTCTTCAGCAAAGTGTTTTTGGGCTTTCTTGGGCAGCATCTTTAAAAGAGGCATCCTTCTGAGAAGCCAGCCATGCAGACCAACTTGATGCAGTGTGTGGCGTATGTTCTGAGCACTGACCGGCTGACCCTCACCCCTGTAACCTCTGCCGCAATGTTGGCAGCACTCATACATCTATTTTGAAAAGACAACCTCTAAATATGACGCTGAGCATGTGCACTCAACTTTTTTGGTCGACCATGCTGAGGCCAGTTCTGAGTGCAACTTGACTTGCTAAAGTGCTGAATCGTCTTGACCACCGTGCTACAGATCAGTTTCAGGTTGTTGGCAATCTTCTTATAGCCTAGGCCATCTTTATGTAGAGCAATAATTCTTTTTTTTCAGATCCTCACAGAGTTCTTTGCCATGAGATGCCATGTTGATCTTCCAGTGACCAGTAGGAATGAGTGTGATAGCGATAGCACCAAATGTAATACACCTGCTGCCAGGTTGGAGCAAGAGAGTAGAGGGCATTAAAGAATGTCCTGCTAATGCTGGCACTTACTCAAGTGGTGTATATGCCACTGCAGCGTACTGAACATTGCATGCGTGTGTTTGCACAGGTGAATTCATGCATGTACACTTTGATTAGGAAGAAAAATTAAAGGGCAGGCAACCAACTATGTAGCTGAGTGCTACAGTCCACCAGGAATTTATCCAGCTATGCAGATGGCCAATCCTGGCCTGTTGATGACCTATCCTAAGGATAGGCCATCAATATATAGTAGTGCACAACCACTTTAAAGTGAATGTTCGCACTTCATTTTTTTTTCTTTTAATTTTAAACCAGACCTGTCGTTTCAAGTAACTTTTTAAAATAAGTTGTCCTGTGTGTTCATAAAGATAAACCCAATTTCTGGCCATTAGGTGACTTGTAGCCTGCATTTTTCACCAGTTTTCTCCTTTGTAGACATCATCTCTAATCATTGGTTTTCTCTGACCTAATCAGTGTAGATATCTGCTGTGATGCCCTTTATACACAGGCATGAGTGATTCCTTCTGTTCTTTCTCTGCAGCACACATTCACTGGCAGAAACATGAAAGATTGTTACACACTAGTACTGAGCTGTGTGGCTGAGCATCCAGCACTAAAGTGAAATACAATTGCTGAAAGCTGCAGCAAGATCTGTCTGTGTCTGCCTGGTCTCGCTTTGTGCTGAGATCTCTTCACTCCTTCTCCACACTCCCCTCTCCACAGAGCCTTATACAAGGTATAAACTGATACTTCAATAAGATGGCAATGTGTCTTGGTTTGACCAATGATTTTTCAAAGTAAATGATGAGTTCAGGTGTTATGGTGAGGTGGAAAAGTGTTATTAAGTGTTTTAGATACTTTTTGAGCTGTACTCAAAATGGGGCAAGTACTAACAAAAAAGTGTGCAACTTAGGATATAGGAAAAATATAAATCTTTGTACCGTGATAGCCAGTAGGTAGAAAAATATAAAAGTTTGAGAGTCCTCAGTGGTTGACACCTTTTAATGGCTAACTGAAAAGATGGTAACAATGTGCAAGCATTCGAGACTACTTAGGTCTCTTCATTAGGCATAGGTTAACACAAAATCTGAAGAATCACATATTTATACACAACAGAACACAGAAATAATGCAATAGATAAGATAAGTGACATGAAGCAGAACTATCAATATGGGAGAGGGAAAATCTGTTGTGGCCATAAATATTAGAACAGTTCATAGATAAGGAGTCTGATTGAGGTCTGGTCCAAGAATGTGATGCCCCCATATAGTCTGAAGAGCACATTCCTTAGTTGATGTAGAAAGAAATAAATCCTTGTGACACATTCATTCCTGCACTGAATGTGTCTAAGGTTGTCATAAGATTGCACTCCCAAATGTTTCTGTTTCTTGTATTAAAAGGTAACTTCAAATCTCAGAGAGTTCAAATAATTTGGGAATACAAACTCATGAGAACCTTTGACACACTCAGAGCAGGAATAAATGTGTCTTATGGATTTATGTCTTTCTACATCAACTAAGGAATATGCTTTTCAGACCTTTTCAGACCTTTTGGGGCATCATAACCATGGACCAGACCTCAATTACAGGACAATAAAACTTTCAGACTCCTTATCTATGAACTGTTCTAATATTTATGGCCACAATTGCTTCTCCCTCTCCTATATTGATAGTTCTGCTTCACATCACTTATCGTTTTTCCTGTATAAATATGTGATTCTTCAGGTTGTGTGTTATTTTATGCCTGATGAAGAGACCTGAGTAGTCTTGAAAGCTTGAAATGTGTTATCATCTTTTCAGTTAGCCATTAAAAGGTATCAACCACTGAGGATTCTCAAATTTTAATATTTTTCTAGCTTAGGATATTCATTCTCTATAGGACTGTCGAACATAGGCACATGTGCGCTTTTCAAATAGGAATCCATGTTCACCTCCCGGACCAATGCCACTCTTCAGCACTTGGTACAATGTCCACTGCAGGTCTTCTGCCAGCAACATCACATGACCTCTGCAACCAATCCACGTCCTATTCAGATGAAATGTGAAAGCTGCAGCCAATCAGATACTTTTAATTGGTTGCAGCAGCCATGTGACAGCTATTTTCCTTGGATGTTGGTACCAGGATTCCAATGGGAGGCACAGGACAGTGGGCACATGAATGGCACTGATCCAGCAGGTGAGCATAGGTTACTTTTACTTCTTACATCTCTCTGGATCCACTAAAGCAAGGAATTTCCCCTCTCACCTTCTCATTAAAAATATCCTTGGTGTTTAAATGTCATCATAAAAATGATGTAATATTGTAAGATTTATTATCCCATATTTGATTATATGTATATTTATATATATATATATATATATATATATATATATATTTTTTTTTTTTTTTGCAAGTTCCATGGCATACTTTCTCCTGTCATGCAGCAATAAAAGATCAATATTCTTTTGTTTTTAATTTTATTTTATGTAGAGAGAAAGAAAAAATAGTATAGGATAAAAATCTCCAGTTCAGTAGAATCGGACTGGCAATGTGCCATTCAATCTCTTTAATGCAAAGCGACATTTACCACTGAAGCGATATTGGAGCTCTGAAAGAGAACAACTACCAATGTAAAAATATATTAAAATCAGTGCAGAAATTTTAACCTGAAAATGATAAGGTGTCAAAAGATCATCTCTCTTAAACTCATGTGTTGCATTCCGGCAGGAAAACTTTTCAAAGGCAGTTCCCTTATTTCTGTCCCCAATTGCGGTCCTGTTCTTACTTTTAATATTTCTTATCCATTGCAGAACCTCATATAAAGTCTATGTAGAATTGACGCCATTGTGCCCCTCTCTTGGCATGATAAGAGCAGTATCATCCAGTAACCTCTGAAGCCTTTCTTATGTCCTACTAATTCCTGCCTTCTGTCCTTCTAATTCTTTCCTTCTGGTTTTTCCTCATTCCCACGTTAGTGCAAATTATGTATGAATACAGAATTCCTAGATAAGTTTTCATTATTTTCACTCTCGCAGGTTCCCTTTTTTATCCAGGTTGTATTCTTTCTAGAGGTAATTCTAACCTTGGTGCTGCAGAAAGTTACAGATCACATATTGTATTACAATATTACAATGAATCTGAACCTTGCGGGACTGCGATATATATACATAGGGGGTGAGGTGAGGAGGTGGTGTGTAAGTGGGAGTCGCTGAATGTCTGCTCTGTTAGGTATGACGAGATCCAAGATAGGGCCAAGTCAGTGATGCCAAGAGATGAAAGGGTCTGTGGTAATAGGGAATGGTCCACTGTGTCAAAGGCAGAGGACAGGTCCAGGAGGAGGAGGAGGACAGAGTAGTGTTACTTGACTTTCCCTTTCAGTAGGACATTGGTGACTTTTGTTAGGGCAGTTTCAAAGGAGTGACGCGGTCGGAAACCAGATTATAAGCGGTTGAAGAGGGAGCAGGAAGAGAGGTGAGAGGACTGATTGACATGGACATGTTGTTCCAGTAGTTTTCAGGCATAGGAGAGAAGTGATATGCGGCGATAGCTAGATACAGAGGATGGGTCAAGAGAGGGATTTTTAAGGATGGGTGTTATTGAGGCATGTTTGAAGTATGAGGAGAAAACACCAGTTGTTAGTGATAGGTTGAAGAGATGGGTTAGGGTTGGGATAAAGACTGTGGTGAGGTTTGGGATGAAGTGGGATGGGATCGGGTCAAGTACACAGGTGGTGAGATGTGATCTTGAGAGTAGGGAAGAAAGTTGGTCTTCTGTAATGGTGGAGAAGCTGGTTTTGGAGCAGGAGGGTCTCTGGGGATTGTAGGCCAAAGCTTTCTCTGATGTTATCAATCTTCTGTTTGAAGAATGAGGCAAAGTCTTCAGCTGTGATAAGTGGAGAGGGATGAGGTGCTGGGGGACAGAGGAGAGAGTTGAAGGTGTTGAATAGCTGTTTAGGATTGTGGGACAGGGAGGATATGAGAGATGATAATTAGTTTGGCTTTGCTGCAGCGAGTGTGGCCTTGAAAGTAGTGAGGGATTGTTTGAATGCGATGAACTCTTCTTTAGAGTATGATCTTTTCCATCTCCCATCAGCAACACTGGAAGCCCACCTCAGTACTTTGGTCAGGCTGGTGTGCCAGGGTTTTCTGTTGATTTTGCGAGCTTTGGTATGTGTGAAAGGAGCTACCGATTCAAGAGCTGCAGCTATTGTGGTGTTATATATATTGGCAGCGGCATCCTTTCATTCTCATGAGAGATGAGTCACCTCTAGATGCTATAATGTCTCAGTTGAGAAAGCATGCACACTCGGACGCTCTGAGCATGAATGTGTTTAGGGGAGATGGGAGAAAGAACTTTTGACTAAGGGCTCATACCCATCACCGCTCAAAACAACAGTCTGATTTCAGTCCAGAAAAGCGGGATGAGCGTCATGCAAGTGTCATGAGATTTTCATGTGGGTACAATCTTATTTTTAACAGTTAGCATCCGATTTTCATCCGATTTAAATGCGAACCGATTGCAATGAAATTTTAACATGAGCTTTTTACATAGAGCAATTCTCTGTGTAATCTATATAATTGTCTAAGGTCTACTTCCGTCTTTCTGTCCTTCTGTCTGTCTGTCACGGAAATCCAAGTCGCTGATTGGTCGTGGCAAAACGCCCACGACCATTGCCATGACCAATCAGCGATGGCCATAGTCTGGCAGCGAAATGACCGCTGCTTTACTGCCCTGCAGTCAGCGCTGAGCGCTCACACAGGGTTAATGCCAGCGTTAACAGACTGCGGTGTAACGCACTCCGTTAACGCAGCTATTAATCCTGTGTGACCAACATCTTACTATTGATGCTGCGTATGCAGCATCAATAGTAAAAAGATCTAATGTTACAAATAATAATATTTAAAAAAAAGGTTATTCTCACCTTCCGACATCGCCCGCTGTCCTCGGCAGTGCAAGCGGCAGATTCCGGTGCCAAGGATGCTATGCGAGAAGGACCTGCCATGACTAGTGTTGAGCGATACCGTCCGATACTTGAAAGTATCGGCCGATACCGGCAAAGTATCGGATCTGATCCGATACCGATACCCGATACCAATACAAGTCAATGGGACTCAAGTATTGGAAGGTATCCCTGATGGTTCCCAGGGTCTGAAGGAGAGGAAACTCTCCTTCAGGCCCTGGGATCCATATTAATGTGTAAAATAAAGAATTAAAATAAAAAATATTGATATACTCACCTCTCCGACGCAGCCTGGACCTTACCGCTGTGAACCGGCAGCCTTCTTTGCTTAAAATGAGCGCGTTTATGGCCTTCCATGACGTCACGGCTTCTGATTGGTTGCGTGCCGCTCATGTGACCGCCACGCGACCAATCACAAGCCGTGACGTAATTCTCAGGTCCTAAATTCCACCATCTAGTTTACATATATTTTTCCAAGTTAATATTCTTCAAGATATAAACTCTGACAGTGGCATTTAACATGCACGTGCAGGAAGCACGTCATTACCTCCTCCCATCGGCGCCCGTGTCACATGACTGTGGGTTGCCGATGGGTTGGCATGACATCCTGCGGTCAGCAGGAGACCCCTTTGGTTGTCATAGCCAGATAGCTTGTGAGGTGAGGTATTCTGCTACATGCAGGCGATCTGATCATCGCCTGCATGTAGCAGGGCTGATCGGGTTATGGCAGCTTTTAGTCTCCCATGGAGACTATTCAAGCATGCCAAAAGTAAAAGAAAAATGTTTTGAAAAATATATATATATATAAAAATATACATAAGTTCAAATCACCTCCCTTTTGCCCCATTCAAAATAAAACAATAAAAAAATCAAATATACACATATTTGGTATTATCGCATTCAGAATCTCCCGACCTATCAATATATAAAAAGAATTAATCCAATTGGTAAACGGGGTAGCGAGAAAAAAATCGAAATGCCAGTATTATGGTTTTTTGGTCACTGCTACATTGCAATAAAATGCAATAACAGGCGATCAAAAGATCGTATCTAGACCAAAATGGTATCAATAAAAACATCAGATCGGCTTGTCAAAAATAAGCCCTCACCCGGTCCCAGACCCCCAATAATGGAAACGCTATGGGTTTCGTAAAATGACAACATTTTTTTTCTTACAACATTTGGATTTTTTTTCACCATTTAAATAAAAAAGAACCTAGACATGTTTGGTGTCTATGAACTCGTAATGACCTGGAGAATCATAATGTCAGATCAGTTTTAGCATTTATTTAACACTGTAAAATAAAATCCAAAAGACAATTGTGGAATTGCACTTTTTTTTGCAATTTTTGCACTTTCACAGCATTTGGAATTTTTTTTTTCCTGTTTTAAAGTAAATAATATGGTAAAATCAATGGTGCCATTCAAAGGTACAACTCATCCCGCAAAAATCAAGCCCTCACATGGCCATATTGATGAAAAATATAAAAGGTAGGGCCGTGGGAAGAAGGGGAGCAAAAAAAATGGAAACACAAAAACGGAAATTCCCCTGGTCCTTAAGGGGTTAAATACATATACAGTTAGCTGCACACATACTTTAATAATTATATATCTCACTGATATCTTTATATCTACCTATTCTATGTCTATATATTTACTCTATCTATTCTATTCTAACCTATCACGCTGTGATTTTGCTGTACGCGTCAGATGAATTGCCGGGTTTTCAAGGACATGGGTTTGTAAAAATCAGACAGCACTCTGATTGGTCCGAGTGCCTTGCGATTTTTTTTCTTGCGCCCATTGACTTGCATTGGCGAGTCTCGTCCGAGATACGAGGACAATGCAGCGATTTTTTTCTCAGCCCGATTTCAGCTGAGAAAAAAATCGCACATGAGCACTGACTCATAGATTAACATTGCTCAGAGTGCAATATGATTTTTTTTATAGTATCGCACTCGCCAATTAGTATTAGTATTGCACTCACCAAGCGGTTTTTCACTGCGGATTTTGCAAATCCGCTGCGGAAAATTCCGCATTGGAATCCGCAACGTGTGCACTTAGCCTTAGAGTCCGAGCATTCTATACCCTCTTTGTTTTACTGTCTATTGCTGGCTGCAGAATGAGTAAACTGAGCATCCGATAGTGAGCTCGTTCTGACAGTTTGACAATAGTTTGTAACTCTCATCTGTCTATTTCTGAGCTGCTTTTAGCTGATTTATGACCGCAGACTGCATGAAAGTTGAACGTGCAATGGAAACAAAAAGCCTCTAAAAGTCAAACACTGCAACATTTTTAATTTAATTCTTTAAGGCAATGTTCACGACTAGTTTTTTCAGGCGGACAGATATGAAGAGTTTATGAAGCAGAAACTGCTACAGGAAATTAACCTTTTTTTAAGGAGTTTTTTTTTATTCCTGAATCATTTTCCACAGATGGTTTTTGTCATGAGTTGGTTTTCAAAAAATTTTCTCCAAATAACTTCTGAGTAGCAAAGTGGATTGTCATAGAAATAAATGCCTATGCACATGGAGTCTTTTTGCTGAGTTTTTGGAGCAGAAGATGAGCAGACGTTTTGCGATTTGGAGCAGGATTTCTAGATTTTCCGCTCCAAAAACTCCTTAAAAATCTGTGTGCACATAGCCAACAAGAAGGGGTTACCAACCACATTTGAAGCATATTTGAAGGATTTATCATGCATGCGAGTAAGAGCATTTCTTTTTGCTGAACTTTTGGAGCTGAACTGAGTGGAAACTCCAATTTTTTGATGAGTTTTGATTTTTGAGGAGGATTCGGAGTGTTTGCGTTCAATTTCTGCTCCAGAAAGTCCCCCCCAAAACTCAAGCCTCTGCTGAAGTAAGATTTGACGGTGTCGGGGTTCCCACGCCCGGTCCGGCCCCGTCCCGCCCCAGCTCTGACAAAGTGGTCGTGAATGGCGTGAATGGCAGAAGTTGCATTTTTTGGGTAATATCTTATTGTTCATCAGTTGGGTTCAACTTTCACAGCAAATCCGTGATTTGCATTTTGCTGAAAAGGTTTTGTTTATTTTTAAGGATGAGTTCATCTTATATTTTTAGACATGAAGCTGTTTAGTCATAAAATAAAGAAGAAGTTACTGGATGTAAAGTTCCTTTCTTCTGTGCCTGACTTCATTCTGGTTGTCCTGGCTACAGTCAGGATCATATATTTGCATATATTTTTATTTATTATGCTTATTTATATAGGGCCACCTTTCAGACATCATTATCACTGTCCCCATCGGGGCTCATAATCTAATTTCCCTATCAATATGTCTCCGGAGTGTGGGAAGAATCCGGAGAACCCAGAGGAAACGCACGCAAGCACGGGAAGATGTTGACATGTCGGTGAATCTCCCCTATATTCTGTTGTGAATGTAGCAATATGCACATAAAATCATGACATTTTATAAAGTTATTAACCATAAAGATTTTTTTTTATTACAAAAGATAATTAAAAAGAACACAATTACAGTAGTTGGAAAGTTTCCTCCATTTTTTATTTTGCCTGCTACGCGGGTGATGCAGATGTTCGAAATTGCTGTAGGCACTTAGAGACCTGGAAAAGATTGTGCAACAGAAATTAGGTTTATATCTAATGTCTGACATATGATACTACCAAGTGATATTGGAGCTGGAGTCACCATGTGCACGCTGTGGGTGCAGTAAAGGTACCGTCACACTAAGCGACTTTGCAGCGAGAACGACAACGATCCGTGACGTTGCAGCATCCTGGATAGCGATATCGTTGTGTTTGACATGCAGCAGCGATCTGGATCCCGCTGTGATATCGCTGGTCGTTGCTGAAAGTTCAGAACTTGATTTGGTCGTCAGATCGGCGTGTATCGTCGTGTTTGACAGCAAAAGCAACGATGCCAGCAATGTTAAACATGGAGCTAACGACCTGTAAGAACGATAAGTGCGTCACCGTTACGTCACAGGATCGCTCCTGCGTCGTTGTGGAGCTGCTGTGTTTGACATCTCTACAGCGATCTAAACAGCGACGCTGCAGCGATCGGATCGTTGTCGTTCTCGCTGCAAAGTCGCTTAGTGTGACGGTACCTTAAGACAGCCGGATAAATCAGACTGAGATCGGAACTCAGTGTACTGGCCGTCAGGTCTCCTGACTGAGACGTACTGGCCAGCGGGTCTCCTGACTGAGACGGACTGGCCAGCGGGTCTCCTGACTGAGACTGACTGGCCGGCGGGTCTCCTGACTGAGACGGACTGGCCGGCAGGTCTCCTGACTGAGACGGACTGGCCGGCGGTTCTCCTGACCCAAGTGTGTATAGGAAAACACAAAGCTGTCACCTTGGGTCACGAGACCCACGGTCAGTCAATGCTTTGGGATACAATTACTATCCCATTTATAGGGCTATCTGACTGTGCCTTGTATGTGAGCATCCCAGGTTTTTTAAGGGCCAATAAAATCCAAGGGAGCATCAACTTGAGCAATACTTCCTTTATTTTGGAGGAAAAACAGAAATTTGTCTGCATGAAGATGCTTCTAAAATTATTTTTGCTTCTCAATAAGTCATTAATTGATCCTATTGATTTGGCCTTGGACTCTTTTGCACTTTTAAATCCTTAGCAGTAGATCCCATCCTGCTCAACCCCCATGCAATCAGGGTTTTAGCTATCTTTAGCAACAACCACAACCACCAACAGTCCAAAGAGCATAACGTGATCGATGCAAATGCAGAAGAACAATGTACCTGAGCAAGGAATTACATCTACAGTATTCCAAAAAGTATGTATTGTAATAAACTGTTTTAGCATTCATTGTCCTCCCACTATCAGTCTCAGTATTGCTTCCTCTATTTGGATTGTTGGTAGATGACGATGAGATTGCTCAAGTAGTCCTTGGATTAGAGATGCTAATTACAGGCAAGGAATAATGCCTTTTTAAAGGGTTTTGGTGATACTTTTATTATTATTAAATCCGGCAATGTTTTTTTATATACTTATCACAATCTAAATCACAAATAAAAAATAGAAATCGTGCTATTTTCACACAGACCTCTGGGGCTTCTTTACACTATAACATACTAATGATTCAGGAAACAACACATGTACAAAGACAAAAACACCCGACCCTATCTTTTGTATTGAAGTACCTAATGAAGGGAGGAGGAGCAGGGTAAGTTGTGACATTGTGATATTTAATATTAGTAAAATTAGTACATTTTATCATTATTGTGTTGCTCCTTCTATATCGCTATGGGTATATGATATGTACAGTATGTCTGAAGGGATCATATATATTTTACATGAGGATTACTGTTGGTTATAAGTTGTGACATCATCTGTTGTGATTGTCAGATCCTGTGTTATCATCTGTGTATAGAGATTTTACCTGTCTGTGTAATCCTGGCTCTGATGATAAGGATCCTGCTGAAAACACTTCCTGAAAGCAAAGGAAGTATAAGTCAAAAATGCCGCAGTGGGCGCCGTGAAAATTTCAAGATTACTCTTTTTTTAAATAACAATATTAATATGAAAAAAAAGAACTATTGCCAACATTTCTAAAAAAAATTACACGTAACACAAAAAGACTATGTATAGATAATATACGGATATTTTACGCTGCTAGAAAATCCATAGAAGTTCTCATCACATTTTTTTGCTCACATCCCTTTGCTAGCTTTGGTCTAGGGTTCAACCGATCATTTACTTGCTGAGTCCCTCACTATGGGGCAACGCTCTGTAGATCATCCTTAAAAAATTCAGACCAGGTTGTAAATGTGAAAGTCTGGGATCAAACTTGTGATCAGTTTAACCCACCTTTGATTTAGCTAGCAGGATGAAAGTATACCATGGCATCCAAACATTTTTAATGGTCTAGATCTTCCATTTATAATATATACGCAGACCCTTAGACATACCGTATATGACAATTCCACTTCTGACAAAATGGATAAGACAGATTTCTGTGGGGGTTTTCTTCGTATGTTTTTGCTGTGAAGAATATTATGGTAATATATTCCATTCTCGTTATTACAATGATTTGGGGTACACTATTTTTTAGAAAACCATGACAACGAGGTATTCGAGATTCCTCAGAGCTTCTACCTCTCCTCCCTATTTAAGCAATAAATCCTTCTTTTCTTGATCCCCCAATCCTTTTTCCATACTGTAACCCAAATAAAGACATATAACACGTGCTTGTATAAATTGGCCACAGCAGTCGTTGATTTAACACATAACAAACATTTTATGTAATAACAACCCAGGAGGGGCGGTCCTCGAAGCCCCAAACCAGAACCCATTATTATAAGTAGAAAAACACAGCTTGGTCCCGGGCCGAGTCTTGCCTCCAGCCGCTAAGCACCAGCTTGGAGACACCAAAAACAACCCGCCTGGCCGGGATAATTAAATACCAGTCCACATGAATCCACCCGGGGGGAGTCCAGGACCTCTTGCGATACCCCCCCCCCTCAATGCCCTTAGCACAAATAATACAAAACCTATGGAACATTGTCAAGCCTGACCCCAAATAGAAAAGGGAGGGTGGGTGGGAGATTCTTGCTGTTGTGAAGGGGAACCTAAAATGGTTGCCCCACTAAGATGGCTCCCCTTATTTATACAATTAGCCCATAACCCCACCTCTGGCCCCCCCTGGTATCAATCCAAACCTAGCCCCATTCACTACAGTAAATTAACCCTTACAGTGTTTCCTGCTAATTGAACCACAGCTCCTTCAATCACTCTCAACCTTGTCATGTCGTCCTTCCTTCTATGGCCTGCGGCCCAGTACGGCCTCACTTTGCTGTTTTTGATGCAGTTTTTGGGACAAAGTCAAAAGTTTATCCAGCTGAATACCTTTCTTCCTTTGGTTAAAAAAAATGCCGCAGAAATCTGTAGAGTCATGTAAAAAAAATAAAAATAAAATAAAATAATACTAAGTGTGGAATCAAAATGAGCAATGTGAATTTGTTGGAAAATAACTAATGCTAGTAAGGGCAGAACCTTAGGCTCTCATCTATGTAAATGTATTGGGTCTTCTATGTAATACCTTATAAAAACAATCGACAAGTGCTTTATGTTGATCTTGCACATACAAACAAATCTAATTTCCAGTGTAGGAGGCCTCATACACTTTGGATTTCTGTAGGCCAAACCATGATTTGGCCTGCAGATATCTCTCCCAACTCCTCCATACACCGGCACACTCCCTCTGCCGAACATTCCTCTATCCTCCAGTATAAGTAAAAGTGGACAAAATGGAGAGACAAGAAGCGCAAGATATGGTCTTATCTGATCGTAAAAAGGTGTCGGAAGTTAAGAAATGTGCTCACCTGATGGAGATGTGAAAGTTATGACTCCTGTAAAAAGCATGAGAAGGCTGCTCAGGAACCTATTGGTATAGGGTTTGATGCAATAGAATGTGGAATCTGATAAAGTGTCCAAAGAGGTGTGGTATGATTGAGGTTTATTGCGTCAACGCTGTTCAAGGTTTGCAAACCTCTTCATCAGGGCAAAACCACAGTGAGACTGTAAAGTAACAGTAGTGGACAATCTCTTTGAGACCTATTTGTATATATATTTATTTTCAATGTAAAATCATTCCCCATTTCTTTGATGGAAATCGGTGACGATTCATTAAGATTGCCGTTGTGGACACCAGTCTTAATAAAGGGGATTGCAGGCATACGATGCACCTCATCAAGAGTCGTACGCTGCTTAGTGAATTAGGTGTATCTCTTAGCTGGTGTGTGCCATCACCAGAAATGTACTCCAGTCAAGTTACGCCAACAAAGTGGCATCATTTTTCATGAATTTGATAGCCCGGCATAGACACAACCCCTCCCAACCATGTCACAACAATGGAATTCCCGTATTGGCATAGCTATCCACGACTTCCGAGTCGCACAAAAATATTGCGACTTTTGAAGGTGTTTATGCCAGAATTGGTGCCATAGTGTTCAGCTTTATTTATGATGTCATTGTGAAACATGCACTGCCCCCTGACAGAAGATTAAATGTTACTTGTCAACCGGAGAAACATAGCAAGTCATGGCTATTCTAACAGGACTAGACAGGGGCTATCATGTAGTTCTGATGACCAAAGTGCAGTGGTCCTGCGGCGCCCCCGCACCGCCGCAGGGCCGAGGGGTACCCGGAGCCGGGCCTCTAGTTCTCAGTCTCGGGGTTGTCACGGTGGCTAGACCCGGTCCGTGGCCCTGTCCGTCAGTGGGGGACGTCCGGTGTAATAGGTGGTAGTAGCGATACGGTTGTGGGGTGTAAGTCGCGGTAAATAACGAGGACACCAGGTTGCAGTCTCTTTACCTCTTTACTGGAGATCTCTGAGTCCTCAGTCCAGAACATGGTTCACCAGGCTACGCAAGTCCGGCCGGTCCAATGGCACCTCCAGAGTTCTCCTCTCAGGTGGAAATCTGTGCCTTCCTTCTAGCGCTATGTGTTGTAGTCCTTCCCTGCTGTGCTCACGGAAAGTAACCCCACAACGGTTGTGTCTGTTTCTTAAGTTCCCTCACAACTCGATTTGATGTTCCTCTGTAATCCACCCCTTCCCTGTATTCAGGTTGGAATGGCACCCGTTTGTCAGGTAGGCCTGGAGTTCTTCCGGGACCCTAGAGTCGCCCCTCTCCCGCAATTGCCCCCCAAGACTTCATAGGTGATATGTGGTAGACAGCCCGCCTGAGACCGACTGTCCTGCCGCTGTTTGGAGTATGGCTTGAAGCTGTATTCTAATCCACTCCCTCGGCGTTCCGGCCACCGGTATTGCGCCTCAGCAGGGTGCTGCCTCTTTCAACAAAACCCCTGCTGGTATTCTCCTTCTGCTTGATCTCGTTTCTCACTCAGCACAATCTATCTCGCTTCTAGTCCTTTCTGGAGTCCCGCCGCTTCCAGGAGCCTGCGCGGACCCGTTACGTTCTTTCAATGCCAAGCCTCTGCCAGGATCCCACCCCTGGCAGAGACCCTACAGTCTCTCCCTTCACAACACCCCCTGCCACAGGGTGTTGCTCTGTTCAATCCCGTCAGCGTTCTCTCCTAACTTCCTGCCTGACCCCCAGTTTACCCACTATGGTGGGGAGTGGCCTAATGAATAGCACCCTTAGCTCCCCCCGGAGGCCCAGCTGTGAAACATATTGGTGTCTGTGATACCTGATTGGAGGAACTCCTTCAGTGCCATTGAACGTACCATGGCTCCCCTTAGCGGCGAAGCCACAGTACTGCAACGACCAGAACTCTGGGGCGCTGCACTCCCCCCTGGTTAAACACAGTACTCCGGGACTGGGAAGAAAAACAACAATACAGATTAGTAAACAGACATACAATTTTGTTGAGTGCAAAACAATAAGTATACTTGAACAGGCTTCCCTTTATGGGAGGTGAGGACACTTTTAACGTTACAAACATGGTCAACATTATAAATTACAGGCTATACATAACTCCTGTTACCCAACCGGGTATTCTACTTAGTGCAAATTCTGGAACAATAAATTAACATTGCCTTTAAGAAACATACACTCTTAGTTTACCAAAGGCCTTCCTATAATCACATTACAGGGTAAGGTAACTTCACATTCTCCTACTTTGAACCTGCAGGACCGCCTGTCCCTATGGCACCAGACCTACTGCCTCTCCTTTCTTTTACAGGACCGCCCCGTTCAGCCAGGGCCTACTGCCTTTCGCTACTATACATAGTATAGACATAACATTCCTTTCGTTTAAAGAACTCTGAGCCCGCTCTACTCGGCTCCTTTAAGGACTCACTCTCTAACCCCTACGGGTTCGCCTTCTGTCCTTAGTAACAAAGTAACTTTCTATGGGGACGCAGGGTTGACCTTCTATCCTCACCTTCATCATTACTTCCTTACTTTCAGCTATGCAGATCTCTATCTCTACCCCTACGGGCTCTCTGCATCTTTTCTTTCTGCAAAACATTATTTAGATTTCACATTTCAACAAATTCAACACATATAACTTAGCATGTAAAACAGTTACATTTCTTTTTCAAGCTTCATTATCACATTACTGTTCTGCAACAGTATCTTTCTCAAGTTCAATTTCACACATCCCCTTTAAGAGGGGACCAAGTCTTTCTGAGGTAGCTCGTCTTCTCAGCCTACCAGCCCACACAAAGGTTCCGGTATGGTATCTTCGCAAAGTGTCTTTAACTAGAACCGGTAGGAAAGGTATCTTCACAAAGTGTCTTTGGCTCAAACCAATAGGGCAAATATCTTCGCAAAGTGTCTTTGGCTAAAACCAGTAGGGAGCACCTTTAAGAAGGTGCAAACTATTTACAAAAGAAAGTTCGAATCATGCACAGTCCATGATTTCTGCAGTTTGTGTAACTTGGTGCAAAAACTTCAAGAAAAAGAAAAACAAACAAAGGGGATCCCGGGTCAACAAAGGGATCCATTAACCCTGGACAGGTTTAGCAGCAATTCAAAAGAACAAACAGTAACTATTTACATTTTCATGGTATCGAGGTTTATTCTTCTTCTGGTGGCTTGGGTTCTTGAACCCCGGTCACTGCAGTGCCAGCATCCGTGGTTTGAACATGCAGATGAACCCGACTGGCCAATTCCGGGGCTGCGACTAGGCGTACCGTTGCGATGGTGACAAGTTCGGGTGCCCCCGGGACCAGGTCTGGGGCTGCAGGTGCCGCAGGTCCAGACATACACCGCCGAACATTCCGTGCATACCACCCAAGTGGGTTCAAGTGGCGGCTGTAGGTCACAGGATCCCCCTTCTGTAACGGTTCTCCGCTTCGGCCACAACAGGGAGCCCTTACGTTACAATGCGCAACGAAAACATCAGTATCCAGTCCCGGCTCGTGTATGAGGCCCCACCCCCTTTTTACATGGTAGGCCAACACAGTGCCCCGCCTTACCGCGTCTCTGTCATCCCATGCCGGGGGGGGTTGTTGTACTTTCGATGGGCCCATCGACTCAGCTCCTTTCCGTCCTTTCCACTGCAGAATCAAGCACTGTCTATATTGCTCCCATGTAAGCACCGCAAGGGTGGACCCGTTCTCCCGGGATCCATCTGCTCTAAACCAGGGGGTGTCCCACCGAAGAACTACTCCATCTAAGCTCACATCCACGGGCTTCCCCACTCCGGTCGACAGCGGTGGCACCATCCTCCCCAGATCATCAGGGGATAGCACCATTAGCCCTGCCGAGATAAGTCGCTCCCTACTGAGATGGAGGTGGGTCATAGAAGCGGGCTCGTGAAGGGGAGCAGGGACGTCGGCCATACCTGCGCCTGATGTGGTTCCATCGGTGTCGCTCTGGTCCGTTAACGAGGACGCTGGAGTCGGCTGCAGCCCGGACCGGGGCTCCTCCAATGGGATACTCGGACTTCGCTCCGCTTGCTGTGGTTCCTCCTCCTCTAACTCCGAGGTCGGGATTGGTGGACGTAGCTTCGCTGTCGGATCCGCAGGCTTCCGGTCCATCTCCGGTGAAGAAAGGCAGGCCTGAACCGCTTCTTCCTCGCCCAGGCACTCGCCGTTCATCATCACCACCTGATAGTCGCTGGCAGTGCATGCACCTAACTCCGCCATTTCTCTGAGGTCGGGCTTCTTCGTCACCAGCCTCTCGCCGTTGCATATCAAGGGGTGTTTCTCTTCTGCTTTGGGGCAGGTCATTCCTCTGCAGCCAGAAGTGCAGGGGGCGGTAGCCATTTCTCGCGCCACACTGGGAGTCTCCGCCCATAACACGCCCTCCTTCCCCTTGGGTGTAGCAATGGCGGCGCCTTTTGGCGGGAACTTTTGGCGGCTAATGGCGCAGCACAGTCTTACAATAAAGTACAGTCCAAGCACAACAAATCACAGTCTCTAGGCACACATGACCTGATTCTTCAGGCTTAAGTAGATCCTGTTCGTGACGCCAAGTCCTGCGGCGCCCCCGCACCGCCGCAGGGCCGAGGGGTACCCGGAGCCGGGCCTCTAGTTCTCAGTCTCGGGGTTGTCACGGTGGCTAGACCCGGTCCGTGGCCCTGTCCGTCAGTGGGGGACGTCCGGTGTAATAGGTGGTAGTAGCGATACGGTTGTGGGGTGTAAGTCGCGGTAAATAACGAGGACACCAGGTTGCAGTCTCTTTACCTCTTTACTGGAGATCTCTGAGTCCTCAGTCCAGAACACGGTTCACCAGGCTACGCAAGTCCGGCCGGTCCAATGGCACCTCCAGAGTTCTCCTCTCAGGTGGAAATCTGTGCCTTCCTTCTAGCGCTATGTGTTGTAGTCCTTCCCTGCTGTGCTCACGGAAAGTAACCCCACAACGGTTGTGTCTGTTTCTTAAGTTCCCTCACAACTCGATTTGATGTTCCTCTGTAATCCACCCCTTCCCTGTATTCAGGTTGGAATGGCACCCGTTTGTCAGGTAGGCCTGGAGTTCTTCCGGGACCCTAGAGTCGCCCCTCTCCCGCAATTGCCCCCCAAGACTTCATAGGTGATATGTGGTAGACAGCCCGCCTGAGACCGACTGTCCTGCCGCTGTTTGGAGTATGGCTTGAAGCTGTATTCTAATCCACTCCCTCGGCGTTCCGGCCACCGGTATTGCGCCTCAGCAGGGTGCTGCCTCTTTCAACAAAACCCCTGCTGGTATTCTCCTTCTGCTTGATCTCGTTTCTCACTCAGCACAATCTATCTCGCTTCTAGTCCTTTCTGGAGTCCCGCCGCTTCCAGGAGCCTGCGCGGACCCGTTACGTTCTTTCAATGCCAAGCCTCTGCCAGGATCCCACCCCTGGCAGAGACCCTACAGTCTCTCCCTTCACAACACCCCCTGCCACAGGGTGTTGCTCCGTTCAATCCCGTCAGCGTTCTCTCCTAACTTCCTGCCTGACCCCCAGTTTACCCACTATGGTGGGGAGTGGCCTAATGAATAGCACCCTTAGCTCCCCCCGGAGGCCCAGCTGTGAAACATATTGGTGTCTGTGATACCTGATTGGAGGAACTCCTTCAGTGCCATCGAACGTACCATGGCTCCCCTTAGCGGCGAAGCCACAGTACTGCAACGACCAGAACTCTGGGGCGCTGCAGTATCAGAAGGGACATCTCACAGAACATCTGCTTATAGCACCTGTAAGGATAAACTCATACAAGCAGAAATTCTGCCACCATTATATACTTCTGAATTCAGATCGTTTCTGGATTTTTTCAAGCCTAAGGGTAAGTGTACACGACACCAATTTACCTTTGGCGCAGCCGGAGAGTTTCTCTCGGTGAAGCTCCTTCAGGAAACTTACAGTTTGTCTTTTTCCCGAAGCAGCTTAGCTGGTGGCTTTGCCAATTTTTTTTGCAACGCCAATGCCTTTACGCTTCATGAGCGAAGCCAAACAAAGCCGTCTGAAGAATGAACTGGTCACTTCTTTTAACCACCTCAAGATTTCTGAACCTTGAATCGGTTAAAAGAAGTGCACGGCAGTGTCGTTTTGATATCACTGTGCCTTATCTTGTCACCACTTCTGTATTTATCACCCACTCCTGGTTTTGGATGACAAATACTGATGTAAAATACTGACCAAATAATGAACGCGTCTACGTGGCCGTAGGCATATCTTACAACTGCCATTCTTGTGCTGTCCGTAATTAACGGTGCGAAGGATTTCAAAACCTTTAACAGACACATGGACAAACACCAATGGCACACTGATGGTAAAATCGGACACATAAATCAAACACTGATGATACACTGATCCAAAATACTGGTGGTAATAACGGACACACACACTAAACACTGATCCAAATAGTCTATTGGATGTCAATGCATATTTCCTTGAATTTTGCCATCTGGGCATTACATTTATACGTATAGGATGCTATGTACACTACCAGTTCCATATAGACATGCCTAAAATTATATGTACAGAAATAATCAGAGCACATAGATGTCATACTATATTTATTAAATGGTCACTCTTGTTTCACACAACTTATTGTTAAATGAAAAATATAAAAATTATTACCCAAAAATTGCATTTTTCCTCCAAAAATGTGCTATAGCATCTGAATTTTGGAAAAAACTGGGACCATTGCCTGCCTGAGCATGCATGCTCCCGATGTCGACAGGTATAATAGTGAAGCAGGCTCTACATCTGGGTGAAGCATCCAGTTGGTGACGGTCAATAGTGATGAGCGAATATACTCGTTACTCGATATTTCTCGAGCATGCTCGGGGGGTCCTCTGAGTATTTTTTAGTGCTCGGAGATTTAGTTTTTCTTGCCACAGCTGAATGATTTACATCTGTTAGCCAGCGTAAGTACATGTGGGGGTTGCCTGGTTGCTAGGGAATCCCCACATGTACTTATGTTGGCTAACAGATGTAAATCATTCAGCTGCGGCGATAAAAACTAAAACTCCGAGCATTAAAAAATACTCGGAGGACCCCCGAGCATGCTCGGGAAATCTCAAGTAACGAGTATATTCGCTCATCACTAACGGTCAATGCATGAGCGTGCTCCAGCTGGAGGTGCAATGCATAACGTTTAGTAAAGGAAAGGAAGCGAATGGTAGATGATAAATGCCCTACGGCAGAATGGAAATGCCGTACAAAGATTCAATGGCCTACAAAATACATGTACGTAACAGGTATGATTTCAAGGGTGGTCTGTCAGCAAATTTCACAATACGAGCTGCACACATTATTAACCACTAATGGAAGCAGACAATTTTCATTTTCCATTTTTGTTTTTTCCTCCTACTTCTTCTAAAGGCTGAGTCACACATAACGATCTCGTTAACGATATAGTTGCAACGTCACGCTTTTGGTGACGTAAGCATCGATCCCGCTAACGATCTCGTTATGTGTGACAGCGACCAACGATCAGGCCCCTGCTGGGAGATCGTTGGTCGATGGGAATGATCAGGACCATTTTTTGGTCGCTGATCACCCGCTGTCATCGCTGGATCGGCGTGTGTGACGCCGATCCAGCGATGTGTTCACTTGTAACCAGGGTAAATATCGGGTTACTAAGTGCAGGGCAGCGCTTAGTAACCCGATATTTACCCTGGTTACCATTGTAAAGCGCTGCGGAATATGTTGGCGCTATATAAAGATTATTATTATTGTAAAAGTTAGAAAAAAACAGTACATACTCACATTCTGATGTCTGTCACGTCCCCCGGCGTCCACAGGGTTGACTGTGTCAGCGCCGGCCGTAAAGCAGAGCACAGCGGTGACGTCACCGCTGTTACTGCCGGCGCTGACACATTCAGTGCAGGGAAGTAGGGTTGAGCGACCTTTAGTTTTTTAGGGTCGAGTCGGGTTTTGTGAAACCCGACTGTCTTAAAAGTCGAGTCGAGTGAAATCGGCCGACCACCGTGAAAAGTCGGGTTTCGGGCGAAACATGAAACCCAATGAAGGAATTTAATTTTTTTTTTTTCTCTCTCTCTCTCTCTCTCTCTCTCTCTCTTTCTCTCTCTCTCTCTCTCTCTCTCTCTCTCTCTCTCCCCTCCGTCCCAGCACAGCAAATTTCGTATTGCACATTCCAAATCCCTACTGCGCACAAGCGATAACATGACGATAGGCGTTCACTCCCCTAATCCCTATGTCATCACTCTGCCCACGCTCATTCATTGGCTGAAAAATTGGCGCTAAACGTGTCATACGAAACGCGACTTTGGCGCCAAGATCGCGTACCGCATGGCCGACTCCGCACAGGGATCGGGTCGGGTTTCATGAGACGCCGACTTTGCCAAAGGTCGGTGACTTATGAAAATGCACGACCCGTTTCGCTCAACCCTACAGGGAAGCTCTCGGCAGCAGCGCGTGCATTACCAGCGCTCCTGCCGAAAGCAGTTTTAACCCTGTGGACGCCGGAGGATGTGACAGACATCAGAATGTGAGTATGTACTGTTTTTTTTTTTTACTTTTACAATGGTAACCAGGGTAAATATCGGGTTACTAAGCGCGGCCCTGCACTTAGTAACCCGATGTTTACCCTGGTTACCCGGGTGCTGCAGGGGGACTTCGGCATCGTTGAAGACAGTTTCAACGTTGCCGAAGTCGTTCCCCTGATCGTTGGTCACTGGAGAGAGCTGTCTGTGTGACAGCTCCCCAGCGACCACACAACGACTTACCAACGATCACGGCCAGGTCGTATCGCTGGTCGTGATCGTTGGTAAGTCGTTTAGTGTAACGGTACCTTTAGAGCCATAACATTTTTTTTTCTGTCAACAGCTGTATCGGGGATGGTAATAACGGACACACAAACCAAACACTAATCCAAAACAATGAGGACGATATCAGTACCGTTTTTTCACGGACACGTGAATGAGGCCTTAGATAGATTGTAGACGTACTTTCATTGAATTTGTATCGAAGTCCTAAATGCCCGTTTCTTTTCTATGGGCATCTTAAATATTTTAATGTCTGAGAGGTAAATTAACCAGATCATTGTGAGGTTACATAAAAAGGAGGTTGAGGATGATGGAAATGATACTAAAGTACATATAGAAAATGCTTGGTTGGAAAAGAAAATGAAATGGGTAAAGAATTGGAACAAATAGGAATTCCTTACTGTGAATAAAATGTATTCTGAACCTTTTTCTCTTCTGCAAAGCAGTTTTTTTTTACAGTTTTGCTATGGAGATTTATTACAGTTGCAGGTGTAGACTTGCAGCAGTCTCAGAGCCTCCAGGAATATGAGTCATAACACCAAACGTTATTTCCAAAAGATGTTTTCTCCTATAAGCTAATGTGCTATAGACAGGGGAATGGACATTGGATTATTAAGGTCTCATATTTGACACATGCAGACAGATTTTGACTTTTTTTCTATTCCTATTCCATAGAAATAAATGGCTTTATGATTGTATCCATAGAACATTCCTTAGAATCAACATAGACAATATGGAGATGTCACTCTTCCGTGTCCTCTTTTACTTATAGCTCTGACCCTCTTTCATCTGCTATTTGTCTCTCCCTCCCGCCTTTCTTCTCCATCATTTCCCTTATGTTTTCCATACTCGATCTCTATTTGTGTGCCTTGTTCTCACTGTTGGGTACCTCGCGCCTTCTCTCTTGTGGATGCACAATGTTAGAGGTAGCAGCTGGCACCGTGAGATAAGGGCCTAATTAAATCGGCATTGTGTTAGCAAACTTGGGGTGGGGGGAAGAAGCGTAAAGAAATGGCACTCAGTGCCACGCAGTGCCAGAGCAACTGTTTAGCCACACTTGTACCAACTGCTCATTCCTGCTCCCCCTTAAAACATCCATATATCTAAATGTCTAAGCACTTGTCTGACGGCCAGTGAAAAGGCAAATAGCTATGTATTTGTAAAGTGGCACGGGTTGGAAGCCATGGGTGAGGGACTCATCTATTGGGCCCCGGGACTTTACATGAAGATAGGGGTCCAGGCTGGGTGTGTGGACTTGTTCTGTGAGGGTGCTATGTCTGTGCAGGCCGCATATGACCGGTGTCACTGACAGGACCAGATGCTTCACAGTTCAATGAGGAAGACTACTTGTCACAAACTCTTAACTAAATGGTAACTTAGTAGGAAATACATAAAAAAGAGATAGCTGCTACACAGCCTTGTGGACATTTCCTTTACAACTCAATGCATTTTCCACACAGTTTCCTTCTGTCTTTTCTCTGTTGTTCTCTATGTCCACCTTTCTTCTTTGCTCTCTCTCCTTGTCCTGTTTTCACCGTTTCTCACTACTTCACCACAAACCAGCTTGACACTACAACCCTGTTTAGAAAGAGCCTTGTACTCATCCTGCAGTTCCATGTCTTCTCTCCCCTTAGGTCTCTTTCACACTTCCATTTTTTACAATCAGTCACAATCTGTCAAAATGTTCAAAAGACGGATCCTGTGCAGATTGTAAAAAATGGGTGCACAGGGTCCATTTTTTTTGACGGACTCGTCGAAGCAGTTGTTGCCAGAATTAGCTATGTGCACATGTTGTGTATGCGTCTTCGCCACGTTTTTTCGCTGCGAAAACGCATACACAACACAACCCATGTTAAAATAATTTAAAAAATAAGAAATCGTGATATTCTTACCTTCCGGCATCCCCCGCAGCCTTCCCGATGCTCAGGATGCTCCCGGCAGCTCCTGTTCCCAGTGATGCCTTGCGAGACAATGACCTGTGATGACGTAGAGGTCTTGCGAGATTGCTACGTCATCGGGTCATTTCGCAAGGCATCACTGGGAATGGGAGCTGCCGGGAGCATCGCGAGCATCGGGAAGGCTGCGGGGGATGCCGGAAGGTAAGAATATCATGATTTCTTATTTTTTATTATTTTTAACATTATATCTTTTTACCATTGATGCTGCATAGGCAGCATCAATAGTAAAAAGAGAGAGGGAGAGAGCCAGAGAGAATTTCCTGACTGGAAATTCTTCTGCGCATGCTCAGTTTCAAAAGACGACATCCGTCGCTGGATTCCTGCTTCTGACAGTCAGCAACGGTCGCTGGGCGATTTTCCGCCGTACACAAAAACGTTTCTATGTGCGTTGTCTCCGCCAGACGGACAGCGATTGTATGATGGATCCAGTGCACGACGGATGAAATGGAAGGCCATCCATCACAATCCGTTGCTAATACAAGTCTATGAGAAAAAAACGGATCCAGCAGAAACATTTGCTGGATCCGTTTTTTTTTCACAAAATGAAGCATTGTGACGGAAACAGAAAGACGGAAGTGTGAAAGACTCCATAGGCTACTTTCACACTTGCGTCGGTACGGGTCCGTCGCTAAGCGTCGGCGCGACATACCGACGCACATTGAGAAATTTGTGCATGATGTGGGCAGCGGATGCAGTTTTTCAATGCATCCGCTGCCCATTCTGAAGTCCGGGGAGGAGGGGGCGGAGTTTCGGCCACGCATGCGCGGTAGAAAATGGCTGAAGCGACGGACAAAAAAACATTCACTTGAACGTTTTTTCGTGCCGACGGTCCACCGAAACACGACGGATCCGTTGCACGACGGATGCGACGTGTGGCCTTCTGTCGCAATCCGTCGCTAATACAAGTCTATGGGCAAAAAATGCATCCTGCGGGCACATTTGAAGGATCCGTTTTTTGCCCAAAACGACGGATTGCGACGGATTAAAAAAAACGCTAGTGTGAAAGTAGCCTTAGGGAGCCAGTATGGCTGATAATTATCTCACCTGATGCAGACACTCTGGAAATCCCGCCCGGAACATTTTACTTGTCCCACATACTCAGTCCAGTCTAGATCTATAACCTTCAAGAGTTATAAACTCTGGACCTTTCTGCTAGGCACCCTTTCCCAGGACCCGTCTACTGTAGATCACTCTGTCTCTTAGTCACTCTGCTCCAGATCTTGCTGTCTCTTCCTTTCAGTCTCCTCTCTCCTCAGGGACACTCCAGAATGTGCCACTGCACACATTGGACTTTAAAACCTCTTTCTATGGACTCCAGGCCCTATCTGCCTTCCTGACAGAAAAACTGTCGCTTTCCCTTCAACTTAGGTCCTCCTACTCTGGGCTAGTCCCAAACCTTAACTCTCACTATCCCTAATGTCAAACTAAACACATTATCAATATTACTAACACTTTTCACGCATATCACAATTCACATTAAACATCACAGTTTATATTGCCCCACATAATGTTTCACTAGTTTATTTAAGCGGGGACATGGGCAGTATGTCCATCTCCTTACATATTTTCTTTTGGGGGAGAGGCAGTTTAATATTCAGAGTATGGACAAAATAGTCTATTGGGTGTCAATGTATATGGTATTTCCCTGAATTTTGCCATCTATGCATTACATTTATATATATTAGATGTTATGTATGTTACAAGTTCCATAAAGGCATGCCTAAAATTATATATATAGAAATAATCAGAGCACATACTGTAGATGTCATATTATATTTATTAAATGGTCACTCTTGTTTCACACTAAGTTTTGTTATTTTTCGCTTAACAATAATATTAGCATTATTAACCAAAAATGCAATTTTTCATCCAAAAAAGTGCTATAGCAACTGAAACGTCGTAGAAACTGGGACCATTGCCTGCCTGAGCATGCATGCTCCCGATGTGAGATGAAATTTTGTAAAAAAAAAACAAAAAAACACAATTCTGTAATTTCTTTTTAGGCTTCATTTTGTTATGGCTTTATTTGTGTGTAAATCTCCAGGTGAGAACAGCCATACATACTTTTTTACTGTTAAAAGCGGCTTAAAGTTTTTTTCCTGAACTCTGTAAATAAAATCAATTTGATTACTGTTGCAATGTTTCAAGGCTTATAACTTTTTTTTACTTTTCTGTTGATGAAGCTGTATGATGCCTTGTTTTTTCTGTGCTGAGTAGTAGATTTCATTGAGACCATATTGGGTCTTTTCATCCATTTTTATTGCATTTTTATTTGTATGGTGCCGTGACCGAAAATCAGTAATTTTGATATTTGAATTTTTTTTTTCCTTTTCAAATTTCTTGTACATGTTAAATTATTCTATATTTTGATGCTTTGGACTTTTATGGATACCGAACATGCAGTGGTACGATATATATATATATATATATATATATATATATATATATATATATATACACATATATATATACAACATTACTTCAACATTCAGTAAATAGTCCTAATCATAGTTTCCTACGAAGGTCAGACACAGGCTTCATAGGGGTACCAACATGGCAATGACGGGGACCTTTAGTAGGCACATGCTGCCCTCGTAGCCTAACGGCATCCGACGATCAAGTTGCGGGGAGTGATGGCCACCTGAAATGGAAACCCAAGCAGGATTTCAAAAATGCCGCTGTCAGTGATCAACAGTGGCATCTAACAGGTTAACAGCTGCTATCAGAGCTTGTTCCAGTTGCTGCTTTTAAATGCAGATGCCGGCTATAAAGCACAGCCGGTATCTGCATTGTGTTGAGTGGGATCAGCTCCAGAATCCTCCCTGTACACTTACACTCACTTTTTAATGCAATGGTTCATCATGGGTTGGGAAAGGGTGAAATTGGACTCTTAGACCTGATGAGACTGGTTCGCTTACTTAGAAAATATATGTGTGAATAACTATACAATTGTGTTTAAAAGTTTTCCTGTCTAAAATCCAAGTATATTTATTGATAAGTAGTTGGATATGGCTGTCAAATAAATTTTAGTATTTAGCCATCGTCATTTGAGCTACAAGAAATGGGATAGACACCAAGGTGTGCGAAAATTCTTATTTTGTGAGGTTTTTATGTGGGTTTGGGAAGGGAATTAAATTAACATATGGGACTTAATCAATTTATTTTCCTTACTTCCGGATACGGACACATTTGGATATCAGCACCCCACATTGGATCGAGCCGTAAGCATCAGGGCAAAAGGAATGCTCTCAAGAATAGTGTTGCAGATTATGAATTCCTTGTTGAGAAATAGTTAAAAAAAATCGAAAACAATAGACGTTGGGTCTGAACACTATAGGAAAGGCTAACATTGTTTTCTTACTATACTCTGCATCTGCCGTATAGTGTATAGGGGAAAGCACTCATGTAGATCTGCTCTTTAAATATAGGTTAAGTTAATAGACTAGTAAAGGTTATAGTGGCCAATGAATCCATAAATTAGCGGAGGTAAAGTGTATTGTAAGAAGGCACTTACTATACAATAAATGGAAGTATAGAACATTTAGAGGAAAATACACTTAAGGATCCAAGTTGTAATAAAAATTATGTTTATTAGCTAAAATATTAAAACATTAATATAGCTCAAGTAGTCAATGAAGAGAAAAACAAGGGTAAAGAAACAATGAGAACAATGAGCCCAAGGTAATCACTCTTCGCCCATGCTCCTTGCCCTTTAATCCTTTTACTATTCACGCTTTGCCTCATTTTGGTACTACGTCACACATTTGTGGATCCTTTTTTTACTTGTTATCATAGGCATAACATGTGAATCTTTATTTATTATTATGGGCAATTTGGGGCTCTACTTTTTATGAGTTCCACATATTTGGTGATTCTTTTTGTTTGTTTACCCTTGTTTTGCTCTTCATTGACTACTTGAGCTATATTAATGTTTGAATATTTTGGCTAATAAACATAATTTTTAGTACAACTTGGTTCTTTAAGTGTATTTTCCTCTATATGTTCTAGCTGTTCTATTGTACTGAAGCTATTTCACAAATAAATCCCCTCTTATGGGCACGTGAGTCTTCACCACCTGACATTGTACATTGTGTGTTGTTACTCATATATATCTATGAAATAAACGGAAGTATGTGAGTGGAGAATGAGTCCAGGGTACAATGTGCAAAGTCAATGGTATTGACCGTTGACCTCTCTTGTATTTCATTTCCATTATGTATTATAGATACTAAGAAAGTACATTTATAACCAAGCGCCCTAGCAGCACATTGGAACACAAGTCAGTGAGGCTTTTAGTCCAAACATTTTTCATTGGAATATCAAAAAAGCCAATCTGTATGACTTTTATAAGATTTGTACCACCAAATGTATTCTATTATCGCTTAGGTATTCAACATCTGTCAATGATAAAGACCTCCATCTGATATGTTCGGAGAGATTGGCACTAGTGAGGAGCGAATGTGCTGGGATAAGGTGCTATCTGAGCATGCTCGGGTGCTAACCGAGTGTCTTTGGCGTGCGCGAATAAAATGTTGGAGTCCCCGTGGCTGCAGGTCTCACAGCTGGTCGACAGCCGCAACGTATGTCGGGATTGCCTGTTTGTTATCAATAAACAAACAGCTGCAAGACGTGCAGCCCTAACTCCCCAGAAAGTAGTCACTTGCCCTAACACTAAACCCCTCCCATTATGGGCTAGTCTCGAACATTATCACTTTCTTACCCTATGCTATCGCACGCTGTACACTACACATGTTACACTTATGCATTTTCATACCACAACACACAATACATACAAAAGATGCAGAACACTATTACTATTAAAATATGCATCATGCGATTGATGTCTTCAGGGGTAGGAATGCGGCAGTCCAATCCACACCTCTTATACCAGCATGAGTCATTCCTGCAAAAGTCTCTGGTACGGGGAGGAGTGAAGCAGCTCGGTCAGGAGTCAAAGAGGATGACTCATGAAGGGAAAAGAGACTTCCTGTTTCTACAAAGAGCAGAGAAAAGAGAAGAATTAACTGGGTAGAAAATGAGCAATTGTAAGTACATAGCGCTATATAGTATGATGATTGCAATATATAAACAGGATAAAAAGTTTGATGTGAGGAGTTCTTCTTTAATACCCATTTTTAAATAACTTGGCATTAATTATAATACTGACAACTCTTTTTTTTTCCATCATTGGTGTAGCAAAGGAATTCTTAGTGATAATTTCTTCCGCAGACAATAGTGTCTCACCGAGGTTCCGGCCGAGCCATAACTTGTAATAGGTTTAACAGTAACATTATAAAGACAATCGGTTGGAGCGACCAACTCAATAAAAAATGATATTAGTATGATGTATGATGCCTTAGGTTACATTAGAGGGTACATTAACACCCACTAACCACAAATAAGACAAGAGGGATTGAAAAGTGTCATTGAGAGATCGTTAATCGTTATCTTTCTTTGACAGATTCTCTTTATAACAAGACAATCTAATTGCAAACAATTAATTTAAGATGAAGTGTCTCCCCCAATTCTGTGGGTAATTTACACCCATTTTCTTACAGGGAGGCATGGTGGCTCCGATGTCAGTGCTGTTTACATTTCCTCATATGTCTAAGATAGGTGTTGACTGAACACTCATTTGACCAACAAGCTACTTCTGTTTACTCTCCCATATACTGTATATGAATGATTGAGACCACAATGTTGTCAGTGTGATATGGTAGTAAGCAGGTTTGCAAAATTTCCAACAAGGCCCCCAACTATCATGAGTCTTGGTGTTAACATATGGGCCAAAGGGACCTTTTGGCCTCACCTAGGAAACCCTTATGCCCAACTATCAACACAGACACAAGACGGACCCAGTATATGGGCCCATACCATCATAATGCTCAATTCCACTGGAGGTTGAAATAAGTCCTCTTATATCTTGGGCTCCTGGTTGCATAAATCATATGCCCAGCCCAACTATAGTCATAACCCTACTGGCGTGGGTTTTCTTCCGTGAGAACACAAATGGAACTGCTGTGGCATAATCTGTCAGAGATAGCTGAGACCACCATACATATTAGGTGACTGAAAGTTGGGTTTGGAAGATTTTTATATAATATTTATGGGTCCTTTTGCCACCAACAAAGTTAGCCTAGAGTGAATGTTCTAGGTTTTTTCCAAGCAAGAAGAAAAAGTAGAAAATCGAAAGAGTTTGGCATTGAATCATCAGCGCCACTCAGGGCATATGCCGGTGTGAGGCATGCCACTATGATAGGTATGCCACTGGGACTTGGTGTGTGATACTGCCTGAAAGATGGGAAGGAGAAACCATTTCTCGTGTGATAATCGGAGTCAAGTGTTGTGTACTGATCTGTTGGATAAAAAAACTTGAAAACCATAGCAACTAGTCAGCCGTCACATGTAAATTTTTCTACTGTGAGTTGAAAACAATGAATCCAATACTTACTCTGAATAGTGTTTGTAATTAACCCTCATTGCATCCAAAATCGCTGGAGTGGAGGAGGGGGAATCATGCTGCAATTAACAAACCAACAATACAGTTTTAATGACTTGCGAGATATTAATGAACGCTAGAGTAACTGCCCAGTTTTTGACATTTTAAACATTTTTGGCCAGCTCTTCTTGTCGTAATAATGTTGGCCTTTTTTTCCGATGTCATTTATACGTCCTCTGTAGACTAGAAGCTAAACATAGCTAGTCAAATTTTGACTTTCTCATTATCTTTTACATAATAGCGTTTGATAATATGATCCTGACTTGCTTATTCATGCTTATAATTAGTGATATGTATAATTGAGGTAAACAGACAAATAGGAGATAAGTGTCCAAGTGGGAAGAAAAATGAGGGTTCTAATCTCAGTAATTGCACGCCTTGGGTTTTATCACTTGTCTAACACGCTTGTACAAAAAAAAAATCCAAATACTAAGATGTTAAAGTCTTTGCTTTATTAGTGATCAATTTTTAATCTTCATACATGGAAGTTAAGGATAGGGGAAGTCAAGACACCGCAGCTGGAGACAATTTTGCAATTAATTGCAATAATGTGATAAGTTGAGAAACCGTATAAAATAAAGAAAAAAGTTATATTATGCAGCATTTTATAGTCATCATCATCATCATCACTGTCCCCATTGGGGCTCACAATCTGATTTGCCTATCAGCATGTCTATGGAGTGTGGAAGGAAACCGGAGTACCCAGAGGAAACCCATGCAAACACAGAGAGAACATACAAACTCCTTGCAGATGTTGTTGGTGGGATTGGAACCCAGGACTCCAGCGAGACAAAGCAATCACTTTCATATGCTGGGGGTCAGCCAAGTCTGAGTGTGTTCCATCATTCTCGCACCCTCAGGGGAGCAGATTAGGATTTTAGAGAAAGTGGGTCACAGGGAAAATTATGCATTTCACTATTTTACATAAATGCTTCTTCATATCGGTTGTATTTTCAAAAGAACAAATATTTGAGATATATACAGTACACAGACAGCCACCTCATGCCCTCTCCTGCTCCCACCTGCTAACACTTTCTCTGCTCCTTCTCACTGCTGGTGATATCTCTCCAAATCCTGGTCCTCCTCACCACATCCCCACAGTCATTTCTACCTCCCATCCACACTCTATCACAAATTTCCGTAACCTCTCTAACCTTATACCCATTTGCCCAGCCCCTGCTTCCCCAGTCCCACTAAAATGAGCTCTATGGAACGCTCACTCTGTCTGCAGTGTTGAGCGATACCTTCCGATACTTGAAAGTATCGGTATCGGATTGTATCGGCCGATATCCGAAAAATATCGGATATCGCCGATACCGATACCCGATACCAATACAAGTCAATGGGACACAAGTATCGGAAGGTATCCTGGATGGTTCCCAGGGTCTGAAGGAGAGGAAACTCTCCTTCAGGCCCTGGGATCCATACTCATGTGTAAAATAAAGAATAAAAATAAAAAATATTGATATACTCACTCCTCCGGCGGCCCCGGCTCTCACCGGTCCAAGCGTCTGCCTCCGTTCATAAGAATGCAGGGAGTGAAAGACCTGCGATGACGTCGCGGCTTGTGATTGGTCGCGTGAGCGGTCACGTGACCACTCCCGCGACCAATCACAAGCCGCGACGTCATCGAAGGTCCTTCACTCGCTCATTCTTAGGAACGGAGGCAGCCGGTTGCAGCGTTTACAACCAGGGCGCGTCAGAGGGTGAGTATATCCCTATTTTTTATTTTTATTCTTTATTTTACACATGATTATGGATCCCAGGGCCTGAAGGAGAGTTTCCTCTCCTCCAGACCCTGGTAACCATACACTGGGAACTTCCGATTCCGATATTACAAAAATATCGGATCTCGGTATCGGAATTCCGATACCGCAAGTATCGGCCGATACCCGATACTTGCGGTATCGGAATGCTCAACACTATCTGTCTGCAACAAGCTTTCCTACACCCATGATCTTTTTGTTACTACCAAACTTTCCTTCCATGCCATCACCGAAACCTGGCTCACCCCTTCTGACACAGCCTCTCCTGCTGCACTTTAGTATGGTGGATTCCACCTTTCTCACAAACCCCGTCACAGCAGCAAGCATTGTGGAGTTGTTTTTCTCTTGCCAGATAACTGCTCCTTCACCCCAATCCAATAACCACCCTCTATCACCCTCCCTTCCTTTGAGGTGCACTCTTTGCACATCTACTCCTCTCCAACCTTCAACTGGCTGTCATTTACCGCCCCACAGGGCCAGCTACGACCTTCTTTAACCACATTACCACCTGTCTACTTAATTTCCTTTCTGCGGACATCCCCACTATCATCATGGGCGACTTCAACATTCCCATTGACACTTCCCTCTCAGCTGCCACTAAGTTCCTATCTCTCACTTCCTCCTTCGGCCTCACTCAATGGTCTTCTGCAGCCACCCACAAAGATGGTCACACACTGGACCTAATCTTCACCTGCCTCTACTCCCTATCTAACTCACCTCTCCCTCTTTCTGACCACAACCTACTCACATTCTCTTCCCTCTCCACTCCTTGTCTACAATCCCCAACCCACAAACTTGCACACCCTAGCAGAAATCTTAAACACCTTGATCTACACTCACTCTCTGAATCCCTCCTCCCTCTCACAGACATAGGTTCCCTACAAAATGCTGATGACGTTACTGCTCTATATAACATCACAATAGCTGTAGCTTTGGAATCTGTTGCCCCTCTCACACAAACCAAAGCTCGCAAAATCAACAGACATCCCTGGCACACCAACCTGACCAAAGAACTGAGGCGAGCTTCCAGGGCTGCTAAGCGGAGATGGAAAAGATCCCACTCCAACGAGCGCTTCATCACATTCAAACAGTCCCTCACTACTTTCAAGGCCACACTTGCCACAGCTAAACAAACCTACTTCTCCTCTCTCATATCCTCCCTGTCTCACAACTCTAAACAGTTATTCAACATCTTCAATTCTCTACTCCGTCCCCCAAAACCTCCTCCCTCCCCACTCATCTCAGCTGAAGACTTTGCCTCATTTTTCAAGCAGAAGATTGATAACATCAGAGACAGTTTTGGTTGACAACCCTCAGAGCCCTTCCTCCCAACTGCCCAGCCCTCCACCTCCAAAACCAACTTCTCCACCATTACAGAAGATCGACTCTTCACTCTACTCTCAAGATCACATCTCACCACCTGTGCACTTGACTCGATCCCATCCCACTTCATCCCAATCCTCGCCACAGTCTTCATCCCAACCCTAACCCATCTCTTCAACCTATCACTAACGTCTGGTGTTTTCCCCTCAAGCTTTAAACATGCCTCAATCACACCTATCCTCAAAAAGCCCTCTCTTGACCCATCATCTGTTTCTAGCTATCGCCCTATATCACTTCTCCCCTATGCCTCAAAACTACTGGAACAACACGTCCATCTTGAACTGTCTTCCCATCTCTCTTCCTGCTCCCCCTTCGACCGCTTACAATCTGGCTTCTGGTCACACCACTTTACAATCTGGCTTCTGGTCACACCACTCCACTGAAACTGCCCTCACTAAGGTCACCAATGACCTATTAACAGCCAAGAGCAAGTGACACTACTCTGTCCTCCTCCTCCTGGACCTGTCCTCTGCCTTTGACATAGTGGACCATTCCCTATTACTACAGACCCTCTCATCCCTTGGCATCACTTAGCCCTATCCTTGATCTCGTCATACCTAACAGACCGGACATTCAGCATCTCCCACTCACACAGCACCTCCTCACCTCGCCCCCTATCTGTCTGAGTCCCGCAAGGTTCAATTCTAGGGCCCCTGCTCTTCTCCATTTACACCTTTGGCCTGGGACAGCTCATAGAATCTCACGGCTTTCAGTATCACCTCTATGCTGATGACACACAGATCTACATCTCTGGACTAGATATCACCACCCTACTAACCAGAATGCCTCAATATATGTTGGCTATTTCATCCTTCTTCGCCGCTAGATTTCTAAAACTTAACATGGACAAAACAGAATTCATCATCTTTGACCCCATCTCACGCGACCCCCCCAACGAACCTATCCATTACAGTAAACGGCTGCCCACTCTCCCCAGTCAAACAAGCTCGCTGCCTCGGAGTAATCCTTGACACTGATCTCTCCTTCAAACCACATATCCAAGCCCTTTACACTTCCTGCCGCCTTCAACTCAAAAATATTTCACGGATCCGTACATTCCTAAACAAAGAATCTGCAAAAACCCTAGTCCTCATCATCTCCCACCTTGACTACTGTAACCTCTTGCTCTGTGGCCTCCCCTCGAACACTCTCACACCCCTCCAATCTATTCTAAACTCTGCTGCCTAACTTATCCCCCTGTCCCCCCGCTATTCCCCGGCCTCTCCCCTCTGTCAATCCCTTCACTTGCTCCCCATTGCTCAGAGACTCCAGACAAAACCCTAACCATGACATACAAAGCCATCCACAACCTGTCTCCTCCATACATCTGTGACCTCATCTCCCGGTATCTTCCTGCACGCAACCTCCGATCCTCACAAGATCTCCTTCTCTACTTCCCTCTTATCTCCTCTTCCCACAATCGCATACAAGATTTCTCTCGCGCATTACCCCTACTCTGGAACTCTCTACCACAACATATCAGACTCTAGCCTACCATCGAAACCTTCAAAAAGAACCTGAAGATCCACCTCTTCCGACAAGCCTACAACCTGCAGTAACCACCAATCGACCAAACCGCTGCACGACCAGCTCTACCTGCGCCTACTGTATTCTCACCCATCCCTTGTAGATTGTGAGTCCTCGCAGGCAGGGTCCTCTCTCCTACAGTACGAGTCGTAACTTGTATTTATTGTTTAAGATTATTGTACTTGTTTTTATTATGTATACCCCTTCTCACATGTAAAGCGCCATGGAATAAATGGCGCTATAATAATAATAATACCTACATACACGGTGCTGCCCAGGGGCGGACATATAGTTGGTGTAGCCTGTGCAGCTGCTACCTAAACGGGTCCACTATCACCTTCAAATCAGAAAACAGCTTCACTCATAGTCAGGACTATTGAACTGCCATGGGCCCATATACTGTTCTTGCACGGGGCAATTTTCTGTGTCCACTACTGGTACTGCAATAAGGGACCGAAATAATACAACTACTGTAAATAGTTCACCAAGAGAATACAACGCGCATAAAATGTCTTTGTGCTTTTGTCCAAATAATACTGCCATATAGTGTCTCATTAAAACTACTGTATCACTTATATATAAGTATATGGTGCTCACATCAGAGGGTGGTAGCGCACTCTTCCGCAGAGGCCCACCGGAGGGTTTTCCTGTTCTCCAGTGGGCCAGTCCAAGCCTGTATTTACCCCATAATGACCCTGGAATCTTAGAGAATGTACTAGTAACAACTAGTACCACCAAAGTCGTGTACCCTATACACTCCTTTACTGCCCTAAAGCAAAATTGATGTAACCATCAACCTTACCTGATTCTAAAGGGGTTTCCAATTTTATAAAATGAGATCATATTACCGGTGTAACAGGCCAGATTAACCCCCCCGCCCAGAATATACCCGGGGTTAAAGTGGCCTAGGCCAGATTATACCCCGGGTATATTCTGGCTTAGCCCAAACTATACCCCGGGGTATAAATTGGACTAGTGCAGTTTATACCCCTCTGGGCCAGATTATACCCCTGGTATATTCTGGCCTAGCCCAAACTATACCCCGGGGTACAAATTGGACTAGTCCAGATTATACCCCTCCTGGTGCTGTAGATCAGATTTTTCAGCCTTTTGAGAACCATTGAGTGACATTCTTAATAACGGGGCCCCAGGCAGCAAACGGTGCCGCAGGCAGCACACAGGGGCCCCAGGCAGCCCACAGGGGCCCAAGGCAGCACACAGGGCCCCAGGCAGCACAGAGGGGCCCCAGGAAGTGCACATGGGCCTCAGGCAGCGCACAGGGCAACAGGCAGCACAGAGGGGCCCCAGGCAGCACAGAGGGGCCACAGGCAGCAAAGAGGGGCCCCAGGAAGAGCACAGGGGCCACAGGAAGTGCACGGGGCCCCAGTCAGCGCACAGGGCAACAGGCAACACAGAGGGGCCCCAGGCAGCACAGAGGAGCCCCAGGCAGCACAGAGGGGCATCAGGAAGTGCACGGGGCCCCAGGCAGCACACAGGGGCCCAAGGCAACACACAGGACCCCAGGCAGCACAGAGGGGCCCCAGGAAGAGCACAGGGGCCCCAGGCAGCACACAGGGCAACAGGCAGCACAGAGGGTCCCCAAGCAGCACAGAGGGGCCCCAGGCAGCGCACAGGGCCCCAGGCAGCACACAGGGGCTCCAGGCAGCTCACAGAGCCCCAAACAGCGCATGGTGCCCCAGGCAGCCCACAGGGGCCCCAGGCAGTGCACAGGGGCCTCAGGCAGCGCACAGGGGCCCAAGGCAGAACACAGGGCCCCAGGCAGCACAGAGGGGCGCCAGGAAGAGCACAGGGCCCCAGGCAGCGCCCAGGGCAACAGGCAGCACAGAGGGGCCCCAGGCAGCACAGAGGGGCCCCAGGAAGAGTACAGGGGCTACAGCATGTTCAATGGGCCCCAGGCAGCGTACAGGGTCCCAGGCAGCATAGAGGGGCCCCAGGAAGAGCACAGGGGCCACAGGAAGAGCACGGGGCCCTAGGCAGCACACAGAGCCCCAGGCAGCGCAGAGGGGCCCCAGGAAAAGCACAGGGGCCCCAGGCAGCACAGAGGGGTCCCAGGCAGCCCACAGGGCCCCAGGCAGCCCACAGGGCTCCAGGCAGTGCACAGGGGCCTCAGGCTGCGCACAGGGGCCTCAGGCAGCACACGGGGCCCCTAGCAGAACACAGGGCCCCAGGCAGCGCACAGGGCCCAAGGCAGCACACAGGGGCCTAGGCAGCACAGATTGGCCCCAGGAAAAGCACAGGGGCCACAGGAAGAGCACAGGGCCCCAGGCAGCACACAGGGGCCCAAGGCAGCCCACAGGGCCCCAGGCAGCACAGATTGGCCCCAGGAAAAGCACAGGGGCCCCAGGCAGCGCACAGGGAAATAGGCAGCACAGAGGGGCCCCAGGCAGCACAGAGGGGCCCCAGGAAGAGCACAGGGGCCACAGGCAGCACACAGGGCCCCAGGCAGCGCACAGGGGCCCAAGGCAGCCCACAGGGCCCAAGGCAGCACAGAGGCGCCCCAGGAAGAGCACAGGGGCCCCAGGCAGCGCACAGGGCCTTAGGCAGCACAGAGGGGCCCTAGGCAGCACAGAGGGGCCCCAGGCAGCACAGAGGGACCCCTGGAAGAGCACAGGGGCCAGAGGAAGTGCACGGGGCCCCAGGCAGCGCACAGGGCAACAGGCAGCACAGAGGGGCCCCAGGCAGCACAGAGGGGTCCCAGGCAGCCCACAGGGCCCCAGGCAGCCCACAGAGCTCCAGGCAGTGCACAGGGGCCTCAGGCTGCGCACAGGGGCCTCAGGCAGCACACGGGGCCCCTGGCAGAACACAGGGCCCCAGGCAGCGCACAGGGCCCAAGGCAGCACACAGGGGCCCAAGGCAGCACACAGGGCCCCAGGCAGCACAGAAGGGCCTTAGGAATAGCACAGGGGCCCCAGAAAGAGCACAGGGCAACAGGCAGCACAGAGGGGCCCCAGGCAGCACAGAGGGGCCCAGGAAGTGCACGGGGCCCCAAACAGTGTACGGTGCCCCAGGCAGCACACAGGACCCCAGGCAGTCCACAGGGACCCCAGGCAGCCCATGGGGCCCAGGCAGCCCACAGGACCCCAGGCAGCCCACAGGGGGTCCCAGATAGCGCACAGGGGGCAGAAACTGAGCAAGGGGGTAAGAGCGCGCACGGGGGGAAATAGACAGAGCGCATGTCCCCTGTGCGCTATCTGGGACCCACTGTACGCTGTCTGGGACCCCCTTTGCGATGTCTGGGGCCCTGCTCTTGAGTATATCACTCAATCCTGTAAGGCTAGTTTCACATTTGCGTACAGCCGTGTGCATGCGTACGCCGTCAGTGAAGCCTTGACCACTGCTGCGCCCCGCCGGTTAAGCTCTGCCCACGTTCTTTTGACGGTGCTGCAACCCGCGGCGAAGGCAACAAGTTGGATTTTCTTGCGCTCAACGAATCGTCAAAACACATGCGGACGCAAACGCAAACATCCGCAGGGCCTGCGTACCCAATGATAAAGATAGGGTACGCAGGCCGCTTGCGTACCTGGGTGGAGCTTAACTGGCGGGCGTGGCAGTGGGCGGGGCTTCACTAAGAACGTACACAGCCGTGCGCAAACTAGCCTAAGATGTCTAGGGCCCCTGTGCAATGTGTGATGTCTGGGGCCCCTGTGCGATGTCTGGGGCCCCGTTCTTGAGTACATCACTCAATGGTTCTCATAAGCGTGAAAAATCTGATCTTTAATATGCTTTAATCTTTAATATACTCAAGAACGGGGCCACAGACATCACACAGGGGGTCCCAAACAGCGCACATGGGATCCCAGACAGCGCGCTGGGCCCCTGTGCGCTGTCTCTGCCCCCAGTGCGCTATCTGAGATCCCATGTGCGCTGTCTCTTCCCCCCCTTGCACACTGTCACTTCCTCCTCCCTTGTGCACTATCTCTGCCCCCTTGTGCGCTGCTTGGGTTCCCGTTCACTGTCTCTTCCCCCTTGCATGCTGTCTCTTCCACTCCCTTGTGCACTGTCTCTGCCACTCCGTGTGCTGCCTGGGGCCCCGTGTGCTGCCTGGGGCCCCTGTGTGCTGCTTGGGACCTCGTGTGTTCCCTGGGGCCCCGTGTGCTGCCTGGGGCCCCTGTGCGCTGCCTGGGGCCCCTGTGCGCTGTCTGGGGCCCCTGTGCGCTGTCTGGGGCCCCGTGCTCTGCCTGGGGCCCCGTGTGCTGCCTGGGGCCCCTGTGTGTTGCCTGGGACCTCGTGTGCTGCCTGGGGCCCCATGTGCTGCCTGGGGCCCCATGTGCTGCCTGGGGCCCCTGTGTGCTGCCTGGGGCACTGGGTGCTGCCTGGGGCCCCGTTATTAAGAATGTCACTCAATAGTTCTCAAAGCCTGAAAAATCTGATCTACAGTAGCTGGGGTATATTCTGACCTGGAGGGGTAGGCCAGAATATACCCGGGGTATAATCTGGCCCAGAGGGTTATAAACTGGACTAGTCCAATTTATACCCCGGGTATAGTTTGGGCTAGGCCAGAATATACCCGGGGTATAATCTGGCCTAGGCCACTTTAACCCCGGGTATATTCTGGGCAGGGGGTTAATCTGGCCTGTTACACCGGGTATTCTATTAATTTATGATCAGTGGGGTCTTATCTCTGATCCCACAATCTTGTTTTTCCTTGGAGAGTGGAACTCTGGCCACCAGGCTGTGCAAGGGAAATGCATGTGATCTTAATGACTGCCCAATGCTGTGATACCTTTAATCTAATAGGTGGGGGTCCAATTCGTCTTCGCTTTTTTGTTTGCGCCTTTTTAAAGTTAATTTTTTCATGCTTTTGTCTCTTTGGGTTTTTTAGTTTGCCATTATGGGTGGTGTTTAGGTTTTAGACTAATTCTTCTTTTGCGTGTTTTCAAAAAAAGACAAGATATATGTGTAAATACACATCCGTGTCCTGTGGAGGAATGTTTTTGTGCAAATTTTTTTTGTACCAAAAAGTCACTAAAAAGGTTGAAGACAAAGATAACAACATGTTTTTTTGACAAATTACACATGAAGAAGATAAGCCATTTTGAAAAAATTGGCACAAAAAAACTGCCACAATTACTACAAGACAAAAATGAAAAGTGACTTAGAAAATGTAAACGATGAATTTGGACTGTTATGTTTTTTGGGATCTATAGCTAAGTCCTTACTAGTGATGAGCGAGGGTGCTTGTTACTTGGGCTTTCCGAGCATGCTCGGGTGTTCTCCGAGTATCTTGGGTGTGCTCAAGATTATGTTGAGTCCCTGCAGCTGCACGATTTGCGGCCGATAGACAACCTGAACACATGCAGGGATTGCCTGTTTATTAGGGAATCTGCACATGTATTCAGGTTGTCTAGCAGCCACAAATCATGCAGCTGCAGAGACAAAATCATAAGCTCGAGCACACCCAAGATACTCGGAGAACACCCGAGCATGCTCGGAAAGTCCGAGTAATGAGCACACTCGCTCATCACTAATCCTTACTTATCTTTTCTCTTGGCAGAATATATCCTGAGATCTGCGGTCCGGGAACACCAGTTTTGAATTAACATAAAAAAACATGATTTTGAGATACTCATTGGAGATATATTTATGCTATATGTGTCTGTGTCTATATTTTGGCACTCTCTGCTTGAGAAGTAAATTTCAGCCTCTCTAATGTTTTGCTCATATGTCGCAGTTATGTACCGAATTTATATTGTAAGAAATTGGAATCTCTAACATTCACGGAATGGTAAAAGTAGATACATTTGTGCATGGTGGTATTTGGTGGACAAAGAATAATAATATAGTAAAATTGGGGATCTGACACCAGATTTTGCTACCCCATCTGAGAGCAGCATGATTTAGGGTCAGAGACCCTGATTCCCTGAATACTGGGCTACTTGCTGCAGTTTTTATATTGTTTTATATGCTGTAGACCTACCAGTTGTCTAAATGCTCATCTCTGTATAACCCCACCCACACTACTGATAGGCAGAAACCTACCAATCAGTGGGTGGTGTGGGCGGGGTTATACAGGGCTCATGAATATGGAGGACTACATGGCAGGAGGTTTACTAGTCATATAGTGAAATTCTCAGTGATCTTACCAAAACTTCAGCAAGCAGCCCAGTAAGTGACACATCGCTGTAATCAGGATCTCTGCCTCTGCATCTTGTAGCACTCACATCAGGTGCAAAAATCTGGTGACAGATTCCCTTTTAGTGAGGAATATTCAGGCATTGTGTTATGCTAATATTTAGATAAAGAATGGGACTAATATTCTGGCACTGAGGACTATATGACTATTGTATGGTTATATTATTTCCCAATATTTCAGGCAAGTTGTTAGATATGATGTGCAACGAAGTTCAAATATGCAGAACATATGGTTGCTGAAATGCACAGTGCAGTGTGGGTGACGTGGAGCCTAATGGCTACATATAATATGACATATAGCTGTATGGACGTCTAATTGCGCTGACCCGCTGGACCCTAGTCTGACACTGCTTGCTGTTGCATCCTTCTATGAGGCCAATGCTGAACTACACTGCACTCTTCTATGTCAATGTGTACTTTCAACGCTTACATCTCATAGATAGTGTCAAGCATAACCCCATCTCATGACAGCGACATAGTGACAGCTACCATATTCAGCCATATAAAATGACAGCTGCTGTCACTTGTAGGGAAGCTGTGAAGATAGCTGTCGCCTGGTTGTACTATTAATAATTTTCTCAGATCGGAGATATGTAGCTGATATTGACTTCAGCAGGATCTGAGTCCTGCTAGATTTATTGGGATCATTTAAGAATGTGCAGGACATTTCTGAGGATACTCAGGACTTAAGCTGGAAACCAAGACTAGCGGTGAATCTTAACTCTATAAAACCTATCTCACCATATACAGGAAGCAGTTGGTTGCCAACACTAAGCACTTCCTACTATGGGCTATTCCCAAACATTAACACTATCTTACACTAACGTCACTTATCTAACTACAGTCACTATCTTCTACTATCTTCTTGTGATGAGCGAGTATGCTCGTTACTCGGGTTTCTCCGCGCATGCTCAGGTGAGCTCCGAGTATTTCCGGGTGCTCCGAGATTTCGTTTATGTCGACGTAGCTGCATGATTTGCGGCTGCTAGACAGTTTGAATACATGTGGGAGTTGCCTGTTTGTTAAACAACCACCACATGTATCCAAACTGTCTAGCAGCCGCAAATCATGCAGCTGCGTCAACATAAATCTCCAAGCACGCTGAAATATTCAGAGACCTCCCGAGCATGCTCGGAGAAACCCAAGTAATAAGCATACTCGCTCATCACTACTATCTACCTAATGTCCTAAGCCCTAGACTATGTCTTACACTGTACATTACCAACATTACTTAGGCATACATATCACATGACACAATATATAGAAAAGACACGTGACACACACATGACACTATTCACATGATGTGATTGATATCTTCAGGGGTTGGAACAAGACAGTCCAGTCCACCTCTTACAATAACACCATTGGTATAGTGCCCCCTAACCCAATAACAATGCACCCACTGAGTGTCCCCGTAAAACAAATAATACCTCTTAAGTGTCCCATTTAGACAGTATTAATGCTCCATCTAAAAGTAATGACCCTCAATTGCTGCATCCCTGAAAAAATACCTTAGTGCCAACCCCCCCTGTTGTGAATTCTGTTGTGGGTTCTGCTCTTGGGCTCCCTCCGGTGGTTATAAGTGGTAGTGCTGCTGTTTGTCCTTCACAGCAGTCATCAGGTGCTTCCACTTTGGACGGGGCTATTTAGTCTGGCTTCACCCTTTAGTGAGTGCCAGTTGCCCATTGTTTTTCTGGAGGATTCACATCTCTGCTTGGTTTCTCCTGCTGGATTGTCCAAATCATCAAAGATAAGTCCTGGCTTTGTTTTTGCAGTCCACATGCGGTGGACTTTATAGTTCAGTGAATTGCTATGTTTTTTCTTGTCCAGCTTTGTCTGTGTAAGGATTTATTCAGCCAAATTGGAAGCTCTGGAGTCGCAGAGTTACCCTCCATGCCTTTAGTTAGGTGTGGAGATTTTTGTATTCTCTGTGGTGGATTTTTGTAGTAATTTAATACTGACTGCACAGTACTCTGTCCTGTCTTTTCTTTCTAGGTAGCGTGGCCTCCTTTGCTAAATTCTGTTTTCAGTCTGTGTTTGTAATTTCCCTCTCCTCTCACAGTCAATATTTGTGGGGGGCTGTCTTTCCTTTGGGGATTTTCTCTGAGGCAAGATAGTTTTCCTGTTTCTTTCTTTAGGGGTAATTAGTCCTCCGGCTGTGACGAGGTGTCGAGGGAGTGACAGGAACATCCCACGGCTACTTATAGTTGCGGTGTTAAGTTCAGGGTCTGCGGTCAGTATAGAGGCCACCTACTCCAGAACTCGTCCATGCTGCTCCTAGGCCACCAGATCATAACACCCCCCACAACAAAATAATAATAATTATAGACCAATAATGCTAAAATCAACTGTAGAAAAAATGTTAAAAGGGCTTGTAAGTGATTATACACAAGAATATGTGGTAGAAAGTAACATTATAAGTGATAGCTAGCTTGGTTTTACTAAGGACAGAAGTTGCAAAACTAACCTCAACTTTCATGAAGAGTGGGAGAAATGGGTAGCTGTGGATATTGTGGTTTTGGATTTTGTAAAGGCATTTGACACTGTTCCACAAAGATGCCTAATGTATCACAGTGCAGTCTATGGAAGATGGTCATAAGTCTCAGGCTGAGTTGAACAAAATGACTGCTTGGGGCATCCACATGGCAGATGAGGTTCAATTTGGAGAAATGTAAAGTCATGCACCTGGGCTCTAATAGTATGCGGGTACTATATGGTTTGGGTGAAGAAAACTAGGAAAGTCACTTGTAGAGAAGGATTTGAGTGTACTTATAGATCATAGACATGATGATATCTATACAGCTGACTCACTCAGACATCTGTTGCACCCAGCTGGGATATATGCACTCACCTGGACCTTTGGCTCTATCAATTCCACTTCTACTTTAATCCTTTATTTTAAGAATTTTGCGCCTAGGCCCACCACCCATGTGCCTTCTCCTCCATGCTATGCCAATGTATAATACATATATTATTAGATTCGAAAGTGAAATGCGCTCGCCATACAACCGCTTTAAAACACGGATCTGCCAGGTCAGACAATTACAATACAAACATAGTCATAGACAATCTGCTCTTTGATCTGTATAGAAGAAGGGGGCATACTCTCTTAATCTTAATTCCCTAAAGTAGCATTGGAAAATGGGTTTTCTAAAGCAGAAAATCCATTTACTATTTCTATTAATCTGCTTTAAATATTTAGTAATAATAAACAACTTACTGAAGCTTTCTATGTGTTAATTCATTTCCTCCTTTAGTAAAAATATGTTGATTTATAAGCCACAGGCTATATTAATCCATAAGATTGCAGCAAATAAACAGGAAGACATATGCATAATGATAAACATTTTTGATCAATAAGGCTGACCTCATGATACATATACATTTAAAAAAAGTTTGTAATACTTTTACAGAACAGCATGCTGTAACATACGATGTATGAAATTATTGCAAAGAAATTAAATACTTAGACTGTTGTGGGGTCTACCTGTAAGAGATGGAATGAGAAAATGACCTTTAGAAGGGGTTTCACATCCTTGGTTGCTGAAATAACCAACCAGGTCTCCCTTGGACCTTGGATACATTTTCTTTTTAGTGTATTTTTCAATATTTTATTTGGAAAAGAAACATTCCGAAAGTAGTAAATTTAAGAATTACCAATTATGTCTCAGGACAGACATTAAAGCATATCACTAGGATTTGCTATCAATTTGCAACCATTGAGAAACCGATCAATATGATCCCAGCTGATCACTTTAATGTAGGCCTTGGTGCTCTGAAAGTGCCACGCTTCTTCATCTCACCGACTTGACCTGGAGGTTGCTTGGTTGTTCGTTGACTGTAATGGGTTGACATCATAGTGGTTGGAGCGCCAGTGATGAGACTATGTTGGCAAAACGTAGTAATAAGCCATCAATGTCTTTCCTGAGAAGACTGTAGTTATCGATAACTCTAGGATAGATAGATAATAGATATTATTATTATTATTCATTTATATAGCACCATTAATTCCATGGTACTGTACATGAGACGGGATTACATCAAAATACAAATATCAGTTACAGTAAACAAACTAATAATGACAGACTGATACAAAGGGGAGAGGACCCTGCCCTTGCGGGCTTACATTCTACAGGATTATGGGGAAGGAGACAGTAGGTCGGGAGGTTGCAGTAGCTCCGATGGTGTTGAGGTGGCCGTGTGATCATTACAAGTTGCAAGCTTCTTTGAAGAGATGGGTTTTCAGGTTCCGCTTGAAGGATCCAAATGTGGTGGATAACCGGACGTTCTGGGGCACAGAATTCCAGAGGATGGGGAATATTCTGGAGAAGTCTTGGAGGCGATTGGGTGAGATAGATAGATAGAAATAGCTGAGATTCCCAATTTGATCTTTGCCGTCTTGGCGTGCGGCATCTAGTCCAGACTTCTGTTTCAGCAGATCTTCTCTTTAGATCCTTGGTCCTATATCTTGGGCACTTCTGTTGCGTACTTAGCACTGTAATGTCATGGTTTCATTTGAGACCTAGTCACAAGGCCTCGCCCAACATCATGACATGTATTGTGTCACGATGTCCTGACTTTGCAGGGCTTAGTAAGCGCCAGAGGCACCGAGGATGTTGGGTTGAGGATGCAGGGAGCAAAGGCGAGGACCAGCTGTCACAGAAGACCAAACCGGACGCTGAACCAGGGCATCACAAATCCTTTTCTCTAATAGATAGAGAAAATAACTCGGCAACCCCAATTTATGTTGTATTTTTATGTATAATCTACAACTAATGGGAACGGGAATTATCAAGAGATCGGATCCAGCAAATAGCCGTTTTCTTGACGTTCTGGGAATGACAGGACAAATTAGTGGAAACATTTAATAGGGAATATTATAGGAGCACGCCTTTATTGTGACATCAAAGAAAAGAAAATAATGGTTTGTATTAAAAAGATTTATTAAAGTGGAAATGAAAAGCTATAGTGAAAAATTATGGTCATAGTTCTAGAATGAGGCACTGTGGTGCATGAAGGACAGGGTAATTGAAAAGTTATCATGACCACTTAAGGAAGATTTGATAGTGGCTGTTTATGGGGAAAGATATAGGAAGATTTATTAGGATCCATTATTTTAGTATCAGATAAGGTGTTTCTTCCTTTCAGTAAATTGAGCAGATGGTATGAGAATGATTGTTAGACCAGCACAGGGAATTTGTATGTGATACTCTATTTTTTGGAGGTGATAGGTGCTTTGATGGACTAGTGGTAGAAGGTATAGTCACAATAATATTCCAAATCTGGCTATTATAAAACATAACATATATTTTACAGGTCCCTAAAACTGTGAACTTTCGGAAAACAGCCTTCCCTTAACTTAAGTTGTCCCCATAAATTTGATAGTATGGCTGATTATACTTTTTGTAGTATTTCATACTGTTCTATTTGCGTTCAAAGATAACCGATGGCAGAGGTGTCAACATTTCTGCCAACCAAACAAGATGGAAGATTTTAGGCATTTTAGATATATGCAATTGAAGCATTAACCAACATATATAAAGAACGTGGTGCCGAACCATGATATGAACAGACTAGACTAGTGCATTCCATAGCGTATCCATACCGGTCAGTGAGTCAGATCTTCAGCCCACAGCGGGACTGGCACCACGCTGACAACTGAAAAGGTAAAGTGCAGGTCATGCCATTCCCTTTGTAAGCTTAGATTAATTATTTTAAAAGATTTTTCTAAAAATACATAGAGTGGAGAACCACTTTAATTAGGAGAAGATGATAAATAATGAATTTTACTTCACTTACAATTTTACACAGTCTTGAGAGATTATTTCATTATTATTTCAAAAGTCTGTAGAATTTTTTTTCCGGTACTGAAGCCTGCACGGAGCCGGAGCTCCTGAGTCACCGAAAAACTCCAACTTGAAGTCAGGTTGTTTAACCGTGACAGATCCTTAAAATGCAACTGTGAATCGGACCGTCAAGACACCTAGCAGGTGCCAATTAGGGAACTAAATCTATTGTGTGCTATATGTATTTAGTTAGAACTTCCTCTTACCACTTTCTTCGCTAATCACAAATGCCAATAATCTCCCATAAGTAGACACTTTCAGGTTATTACCTAAATCCTTATTCAGACGCTTGTGGTGCCTATACATGTTCTTTCTGTGCTTTTTACGGATACAACAGATGCTCATTAAAGTCTATGGTGCAACTTATATGTATGAGTTTTTTGTGGGATGTATTTCGGCAAAAAAATCTTGGAGAAATTTATTTTTTTGATCTGAGTCTTGGATCAAAGTTACCCGTAAAATTCTATGGGTCTGTGAAAAATCGCTGAAGCAAACATTGTCATCAGTGTGCAATCGGTCTTCTGTCTGAAATCTGAACCTTTTCTTTGCACTGATGAGGGGCAACAGCCCGAAACACTTGTCTGCAAATTGAGACACTGGTTTGGCTTTTATTCTCAGTTATGTGGCAATGTTTGTTAAAGGCTCAATATTGACCTTTAGGATACTTCCAATACATGGCAGTAGAGATCAAGTCCTCTTCCTCTCTGAAGAGACAATTTACATATTTAATATTGTAATGGATAGGAGCAATTTTATAATTTTTTTTTTCATATAAGAAAATCTCTTATGAAGCGCTAATGGTAAAAACTAACACACTGATCAAACACTGATCACTATTGGTTCCAAATCACTGATGAAAATCAATCCTCATTTCTATGCACAGGAAAAATTAATGATGGCTGAAGTCTATGTCTCCTACATGTAGGTTCTCTTAGTACTTCTGATAACCCAAGAATTCAGCTTTGGGATAGTAAACTCTACTGCCATATTAAGTTTAGTTTTACATTTAGGGCTCATACTCAGCTGCATTTAGAAAATCGGTCCGAAGTTGGTCCCGAAAAGTCAGACAAGTGTCATGCGAGTACAATGCCATTTTTCTTGCCTAGCATCTGTATAACATGCCTATGAAATCAGTTTAGCAACTAATTAAAGAATCTTAGATATACATAGGTATAGATGATAGATAGATAGATAGATAGATAGATAGATAGATAGAAAAATGGATAGATAGAAAGCTAGATAGATATATAGATGCAATTGAGACATATAATCAGTACAGTGCAGTTTACTGTACATGTATTTGCTCATAATTAAATACATTAAAAAATGGTGTGTGCTCACCAGAATTTTTAATAACCAGCTGAGGGAAAGCCGATAGCTGGGGACTGATGTTTATAGCATGGAAAGGGGGTAATGAATATGGTGGTTTTATTTTTTTTATTTTGCAGTAATAAATGTGAAAAAGAAGGACAGGGAGTTTTTATTTAAAATAAAGCAGTCTGTGTCTTTCAATTAAAGGACTTTATTCTGGCTGTGAATTTTTTACAATATGACAATAGGGTTAGTAATACGGGGTCTTATAGACATTAGACACCTCTCCATTATTAACCTCTGGGCTTTATGTCAGCAGCCATAAAACTGCTGATCTCAACCCCAATACTATTTCCCCACTTGCCACCACACCAGGGCAAGTGGGCAGAGTGAGGCTAAGTGCCCGATATGATGCATCTTGTGGATGCACTATTTCTGAGGCGGCTGAGGGCTGATATTCTTAGTCTGAGAGGTGGCCAATATCCATGGCTTCTTCCAGCCTATTAATATCATCCCACAGCTGTCTGCCTAGCCTTTGCTGGTTATTAATTATAGGTGGACCCCACGTCATTTTATTTTAGTAACTAGCAAAGGCTATGTAGACAGCTGTGAGCTCAAATTAATAGCCTGGGAAGCTCCATGTTTATTACCCCCTTCCCAGGCTATAAACATCAGCCCCCAGCTGTCAGCTTTTTCTCAGCTGGTTATTAAAGATTTGGGGCACAACAAGCCATTTTTTTTCATTCTACAGTATATATATATCTTTTATTGTATTCTGAGAGTTCCAGTTGTCAATTTTTTTTCTGTGCTCAGATGATGACATGTCAGGTTTCCTTTGAGATGGGTGCATAAAAATCGCACAGCACGCACATGGTCTGTGTGCCGTGTGATTTTTTTCTCATAGCCATTGACTTGCATTGATGAGTCTCGTCCGATATACATGGTTGCTCGCAGCATGCTGCTATTTTTTTCTCAGTCCAATCTGAGCTGAGACAAAAAATTGCAGATGAGCAATGAATCATTAAATAACATTAGTCAGAGTGCAATCCAATTTTTTCTGGGATTACACTAGTCCGTTTTAACGCAGATGAGTATGAGCCCTTAGAGTAGCAGTTGAACAAGCTTCTTTAGTGGCCAAGGTCCACTTTTCATGATGCAACCTGTTAAACGTGACTGCCACTGCCGACAAGAAAGTTTGAACGTTTCTGTGATTATTATGTACAGTAGCATGCAAAAAGTTTTAGGCAGATGTGGGAGAAAAAAGCTGCAAAGTATGAATGCTTTCAGAAATAGAAGTGTTTATTTTCATCAAGCAACAAAATGCAAAGTAAATGAACAAAATAGAAATGTAAATCAAATCAATATTTATAATTCTTCTATGTACACTTGGACTTGAGAACAGTTTTTGAAGGAACTCGGCAGGGAGGTTGTTCCAAACATCTTGGAAAACTAACCACAGATCTTCTGTGGATGTCGCTTGCGCGAATCCTTCTCTATCTTCATGCATTCCCACACAGAATGGATGACATTGAGATCAGTGCTCAGTTGGAACCTTATCATCACTTCTAAGGTTCCTTGTTCTGTTTTCCACAGAAGATGGTCTTAGATGACATTATCTCTATGTTTGAGGTTATAGGCATCCCCACCAATCAGCTGTTATTAGCGCCGTCCATAACCTGATATAAGTGTAAATTCTCTTAAATTCTCTTAATTAGGAACCAATCTGCATTACCCAGCAATAGTCAAAACACATTAAATGTTGCTGTACAGATCAGGTTTGTTCAGTGCTCACTTCCAGGATTCAGACCAATTTGATATTGCCTAGACAACCATTTCAGATGCTTGGATGGATCTTGCTTCCATTGTTTAACTGGTGGAAATCAGTAGATCTATTATAGGAAATTTGCCTGTTTTTAAGACATGTCCCCATATCTATTGGCAATAATCACAGGACAATGGCTGGGATATCATGTTTATGAGAATTGATTAGAGAAGCCACAGGTTAATACAATTGAAAGAAATAAAAAGAAGTCTGATAATAGATAGTGTATGTTATGGAATCAGTATAAATGGAATTCTAATATAATTGCATAGCGCTACCAAATGTTAGTCTACACTTTTCACCAATAAATGCTAAATACTCACTTTGTATCCTTTACTAAAGATGTTGTCCACTACTTTAGAATTGATGACAGGATAGGTCATCAATGTCTGATCGGCCGGGGTCTGACACCAGGCAGGCACTCCCAAGATCAGCTGTTATCGGTGTTGGTGGCCACCGTAAGTGCTCACTTGCGGAGCTGGACGTCTGCTGATAGTGGCCACCACAGAATACTACATATTCACCTCCTATTGATTTGAATAGGCGGCGGATATGTAGTACCCTGTAGCGGCCACTGCAAGAAGACAGCCATCTCCGCGAGTACTTCTGGCAGGTGGCCGCCGACACCAATAGCAGCTGATCAGCAGGTTGCCGGGTGTCGGAATGGAGCGCCCCCACTTCCGCAGGGCCGAGGGGTACCCGGTACCGGGCCTCTCTGTCTCAGTTCCGGGGTTGTCACGGTGGCTAGGCCCGGTCCGTGACCCTGCTGAGGGGCGTCCAGTGAAAGCTGCCAATGTGTAGGTGTTGTGGTGTGGTGTCGGTCGCAGTGAATAACAAGGACACCAGGTTGCAGTCTCTTTACCTCTTTACTGAAGGCTTCCGGATCCTCAGTCCGAAATACGGTTAACTGGGCTGCGTGAGTCCAGCCGGTCCGATGGCACCTCCAGAGTTCCCTTTGCAGCTGTGCTTACGGGATAGTCCTCACAACTGTTGTGTCTGTTTCTGAAGTTCCCTCACAACTCGATTATGATGTTCTTCTTCATCCCCCAGATGATATGGCTAGGACGCACCCGTATGACGGGTAGGCTCGGAGGTCTTCCGGGACCCTAGAGTCGCCCCTCTCCAAATGTTGCCCCCTGTGTCTGCTTAGGTGATGTTGGGTGAGACAGCCCGCCTATAACTGACTGTCCTGCCGTAGGTTTGAAGTAAGGCCTGGAGCTCAATACTTCCTCGGCGTTTCCGGCCACCGGCTGCGCGCCTCAGTAGGATGTTGCCTCGTCTTACAGCATGACTCCTACTGGTGTTTCTCCTTGTTGCGTTGATCTCGTTTCTCACTCAGCACAATAAACCTCGCTTCTTGTCCTTTCTTGGGGTACCGCCGCGATGAAGTGCAGGCGCGGTCCCGTAACGTTCTTTCTGTTCGCTAGGCCTCTGTCAGGATCCCACCCCTGACAGGGACCCCCCTGAATCTTCCCCTGCAACACCCTCTGCCACAGGATGTTGCCTGGTTCCAACCCAGTCAGCTTCTCTCTAACTTCCTATCTAACCCCCAGTTTTACCAGACTGTGAGGAGTGGCCTAATACATAGCACCCTTAGCTCCCCCTGGAGGCCAGACTGTGAAGTGTATTGGTGTCTGTGATACCTGGTCAGGTGAACTCCTTCAGTGCCATCAGACGTACCATAGCCCCCCTTAGCGGCGGAGCTCCAGTACTGCAACGACCAGGACTCTGGGGCGCTGCAGGAACACAGCTGACCAGACATTGATGACTTATCCTAAGGGTTGGTCATCAATGAAAAAGTAGTGGAAAACATATTTAATTGTGAGTTGAAAGTTTATCATTATGATTTGTGCTCACATCACTGGACTTTCAGGCTTCCAGTAGTAGTTAAAATGTCAAAAGCAGAACCAATGTATTCTTGAATCTCAGCAATTCTTTGGCTTATTACATGTAATCATGGATCAATTCTCTTTTACTACAGTAAAAATAATACATGACAAAAGCTTTTAATATGTAACTGGAGCGCCCCCAAACGCAGGGCCGCGGGATACTCGGTACCGGGCCTCTCAGTCTCGGTCCTGGGGTTGTCACGGCGGCTAGACCCGGTCCGTGACCCTGCTAAGGGGCGTCCAATGAAAGGTGTGATGAGGGTGCGTGGTGCAGGTCGCGCTGAATAAGGAGGACAACAGGGTTGCAGTCTCTTTACCTCTTTACTGAAGGCTTCAGGGTCCGCAATCCAGAATACTGCTAACAGGGCTGGCTGAGACCGGCCGGTCCGAAGGCACATCCAGAGTTCCCTTTGCAGGTGGAAATCAGTGCCTACCTTCTAGCGCCTGTGTGTTGTAGTACCTCCCTGCTGAGCACCATGGGATAGTCCTCACAACAGTTGTTTCTGTTTCTGATGTTCTTTCTCACAACTCGTATCTGTTCTGATGTTCTTTCTCCGTCCCCCAGATGATATGGCTAGGACGCACCCGTATGACGGGTAGGCATGGAGTTCTTCCGGGACCCTAGCGTCGCCCCTCTCCCACAATTGCCCCCTATGTCTGCTTAGGTGATTTAGGTGAGGCAGCCAACCTATAATTAACTGTCCTGCCGCTGTTTGAAGTATTGCTTGGAGCCTAATACTTCCTCAGCGTTCTGGCCACCGGCTACGCGCCTCAGTAGGATGTTGCCACGATCTTAAGGCACGACTCCTACTGGCTTTATCTTCTTTTTGCTGCGATCTCGTTTCTCACTTCTCCACAATAAACCTCGCTTCGTTTCCTTTCTTTAGATGCCACCACAACGGGTGCAGGCACGGCTCCGCAACGTTCTGTTCTTTTCGCTAGGCCACAGTCAGGATCCCACCCCTGACAGAGACCCCCCTGAATCTTCCCCTGCAACACCCTCTGCCACAGGATGTTGCCTGGATCCAACCCAGTCAGCTTCTCTCTAACTTCCTATCCAGCCCCCAGTTTTACCAGGGTGTGAGGAGTGGCCTAATACATAGAACGCTTTGCTCCCCCTGGTGGCCAGAGTGTGAAGTGTAATGTGTGACTGTGATACCTGGTCAGGTGAACTCCTTAAGTGCCATCAGACGTACCATCACTCCCCTTAGTGGCGGAGCGTCAGTACTGCAACGACCAGGACTCTGGGGCGCTGCATAACACCTACACAATATTCTAGTTTTAACTGAGACCAAGTGGAGTAGCGAAAGGAGATAATAGTCATACATAGGCCCCTAATGTTGGCATCATCTTAGAACCCATATCCTGAGGTCCTGACTACTTTTAGGACCTAGGGGGCCTCCATTACCTACCATAGACTCTATATCCTATATATGAAACCAGCAGCATTATATTGAAAGCCAGAATTTAGTGAAGAAACATAGTGCAGGTGTCCTGGGGTCTTGTCTATCTTGGGGACCTATGGGGCCTCCATTACCTACTCTAAGTTTTTTGTAACTCAACTCAGCTGAGAAGAGGTGGAGAAGAATTGTGATAATGCATTACAGCATCTCTCTCTTGAAGTCTAAGAGAGTTAATTGTCATGATAGCATCAGTGGCGGCCTCAGACAGAAGAGGGCCACTGAGCAAAAACAGTATATGAACGGGTAATCACAGACAGGAAGGAGAAGACCCAGTGCATAGTCTGGCCCTTTTACACCAAAATTTACCATCAAAATCATGCTGACAGGTTCTCTTTGAGTATAGAGGAACCAAACCAAAAATCAAATCGAGCACTCTCCTATTGCCAGCTTATAATTTTGCACCTACTGTGGGACAGAAGAGCATTGAGTGCATGACACTTGTTTGCGCCACTTATAATCTCATGTAGTGGAAAGTTTTCACCCAAGATATTCCGTTTCTTTACTGTTAGCAAATATTGTACTTTACTAACCAAGGAACCTTGTGCAGATGAATAGTGCTAATTTGAGCTAGGACTTCCTCGCAGCTGTGGGGGTACTCATATGAGACTGTTTTTGAGGCATAGAAGCAGAGCATACACCTGCTATGGGTCCATGTAGATAGTGGGGCTTGACATTGTAGGTTTCATCTCATTCGCTATGCAGTGTTAACAAACAAGTAGATGGGAAAAGGCCAAGGGTCATGCATTGATTGAAGTTGGAAAAACAACTTTTCTTGGTAGGAAAACCTGACACTATCGTTGACTGACCAGTTTGATCTTTGACACGGAACTCAATTTCTTCGATTTACATCGAAGACCTTTCAGCAATATTTTGAGAAAGAAAGATATAATATTTTGGCATAGCAAAACTATTAGCTTCTGAAAAAAACCTTAGGTGCCAAACAGTTTAGAGATATCATACAATAACGAAAAAATATTTTTTAGCCCATTAGCTATTAGAAATTACATGGGTAGACTGGTTTCTAGAGCAGCACAAAGTCAATGATCTTAAGATACACTTACAAAATCTGCGCCACTGTACTGATCCTGCCTTTTGTAGGTATTTGGGTTTAGAGAAAGCTCTCACCTGTCTGTACAAATCTCAAACCCATTAGTCTCAGGACATCTCTCCAAGGATAGTGGGGGTTAAAACATAAATTTCTAACCGAGCCCACTTAGCACAGTAATATCATGCTCTGCTGCTTCTCAACTGGGACTTATTCACAGCCGCTTCTCGCTTTCTATCTCATGTCAGATGTGATCTGTAAGAGAAAGGGTGGTGTGATACTCTGCCGTCCTGTAATGGTGCAGGACTGAGAAGATCGCTGTATTGGATATTAGTGGCGTAAAGCTCTGCAGCTCCAACAAATACCATAATATTATTAGGCTGATGCTCTACAGGCTCTTTTTTTTCGCAAGTGGGCTGCCAGTGGCGTCATGATATGCAGTCTACAGGTTCTAGCCGTTCATTATCGGCAGCTTGGAAACCTCTGTAAATCATGTTGCAGAATTCCAGGAACACTGTCCAATAGCCCGAGGCTCAAACAATTAACTGGAAATAATAAAATAGTGTGTACCGGGTAAGACCGGCAACAAATATACTCTGACATTCACGCACAGATTCACAATAAATGTTTCTTAAATTATGACAAAACGGGACAGGCTTGTAAAATTGGTAAAATTCTGCAAGTCGTATTTCTGTAAATCAGTATAATGAATATCGTGTGGTCTGAGCACTTGCTATTTCTTCATTTCTTCCCTTTAAAGGAGACCGAAGACTCCGATGTTGCTCAGTAGAAAGTTTGCGATTAGTGACGTCTCGTCAACTTGTCAATTATGGTCAAAACACTGATTAATCATGGGAAATATTAGAATTTGGAGCAACTAATTTCCGTCTAAAAAAAAGGGTGTGTGACATTTTTAAAAACATCTTGTAGTTTTGCAATTTTCTTCTTAGATGAGAACACTAACCAATCATTTACCATAGTTGCTAACAGTCCCAATTTTGCTAGGTCAATCCCATTAACTGGACCGCAAATGTGATAGGATTTAATAAGAACTAGAGTTGACAGTTGAGCAAAAACATTTGTAGCACCTTTGTTCGACATCCATGTCAGTTGGGATTTTGCACAACCATATGGAGTGATCATATAAATAATGCAGGGCTAGCAGCAACACAACAAAAAGCATTATATATGTGTATATATACTGTATATGTGCAGTGTGTATATATATATATATACAGTATATATGAACTTCATCGTCAGGCACTTGTATGAGGGTTTTCAGGGCACCTCTTTGATTACGAGGCCCCTGCGACGTCGTTACATCACAATAAGATGCATATCATGATGTGGCATTAGACTTGGCAACTAGGCCTCACACAATGTCATAAACTTCGTAATTAGAAGAGGCTCCCAGGATTCAAGCATTGCAGTGCTAGCCAAGGAAGTTTTCAGGACCTTGTCATGTCTGCCACTAATGCCTGACGAGGGTGTTGCAAATCTTTTTCCTCAACTGTAATATTTCCACATCCAAAATAGGGTTTTAGAGCTGTTATTGGGCATTCCTGAAGTCAGGGCTGATGGATGGGGGAGCCAGGTGTCAAATTTCCACCGATCAGACGTTGATGACCTATCCAAAGGATAGGTCAATGTTAAAGTCCTGGACAACCTCTTTAAATGTTGATGATTTAGGCATTCTAAATGTTGAAAAGTATGTTTTTGCTTTGGCATATGTCTAGTACCTAATTTCTGTGAGTCTAGTCGGAATATAGTAGAAAGATTGGACAAGCAGAAACACGAGTCTCCACACCCACAAGATGACCCGGCCGGCACCCCAAACACCAAGGAACCCACTTGGAAAAATGCACAATAAAAAAGCAATAGACAGTGTCCAGTCTTGGATGATGCAAAAAAAATATTTTATTCTGTCATTCAAGATGCAATGTTTCGACCAAATAGAGATCTTGACGAAGACCTGTATTTGGTCGAAATGTAGCATCTTGTATGGCAGAATAAACGAAGATTTTTTTTGCATCATCCAAGACTGGACGCCGTCTATTATTTTTTTATTCTAATCAGAATATAGTGAGTATATTATGAGTACTCACCAATTGTGCCCTGCAGAGTCATAACGTTTAGTCATAATCTGCAGGCAGAAATCTATGGTACATCAAATCCAGTACCATCTGATCCTAAACAATCTGCTGAAGGGAGGCTATGAGAAGAGATATGCCTGGGATTTTCCTTATAATATGCACTACAGTAATTAAGTCCACTGACAGATGCTTGTCTTTTTAAATGAGGCCAGAACCACGGACTAAACCAGGCCTCCGATAAGCCTCTACCGTGTACAGCCGAAACATGAATTCTGTCCTCGGCAATTATTACATTCTAAAATCAATAACTTTCAGCTTAATGAATGTGTGCGAATCACAAAGGATATAATTTACTGGACACAGATGGACTGATACAATGAAAGAGTAATTGTTTATTTTACCATTTTTTTCTACTTTTTATATTGTGATAATAACACACAGTAGGTTGAAGGGAATTGAAATTTATAGAGATGTAGGGAGGGTGGGATTTCAATTTTTAGTAACCGGTTCCTTAGCCTTCCAGCAAAGTTATACGTTTTGGCAAATTACCCTCAACTCACCCAGTTATCACTGGCAGAAGCCTTGCCAGTACTGCGGAACATTCTCTTATAGCTGCCAGTGGAGGAAATGAGAGAAGACCGAGTCACATTCTGTAAGCAGAAGAACGAAAGTCAACGGTTCGGAGAACACTAACGCTAAAGAGTTATTGTGGCTTATGTGGAAATGCTGTGGCTTATACTATGAGAGAAAGGCACACAATTTATTGCAGAACCTCGTATTATTCCATTGGGTGTCGAGTGCCAGATTGCTATTTGAAATGAGGTTCTGCAGCAGCTGGAGTAAGTGTGAAAAATAGTGTACCTTGCACATAAAATATTAAAAGTAATCTGTCAATATGTTTTTAGTATGTAATCTGACAGCACCATGATGTAGGACCAGAGACCCTGATTCCAGCAGTGTGTCACTTAGTTTACTGGCTGCAGCAGTTATTTAATAATCACCATTTTATCTGTTGTAGATTTAGCAGAGCTCAGAATGTTGTCTGTATAACCACGCCCACACCACACTGATTGGCCGCTTTTTATATACTTACAGAAAACTTCTAATCAGTGGTGGGGGCGGGGCTGGACTAGGAGGCACAAGGTAGCTTGTCCTGTAATGATAATCTCCTGATGATGAAACACTGATTGTATAGCAACAGCAAAACACAGCCTAGTAAGTGACACATCACTTGAATCAGGATCCCTGCTCCTATATTGTGTTCTCAGATTACATAGCAAAAGCCTGGTGACAGTTTTCCTTTAAGTGACCAGGTATGATCTGTAGAAAAAAAATAGAGGTGATCGAAGTCCTCTGCTAATATTCATATGAATGAAATTTGCATACTTAATTAACTTTATAAAATTAGTAATCTTTTAGAATAGTCAATTCCGTGTCTCCTTCTAAAGCCCTAGCACATAATGTGTATCACAATCATGACTACCACAATATTAAGATCAAGCAGTGCTGTTTGGTCGATATATGCTTTTTATTGAATCCCTTTGCCAGTCTCTATGCTGAGCTGTGTATACTTATGGGGGGGTCTATAGTGCGATCACTTGGGTTTTCAGGACCCTTAATAAACTTCAGGCGATTTAAGTGCCTGTTAAATATAATTTGTGGACTTTTTAAACATTATTTAATTTAAAAGAAAAAAAAAATCAATGATAAAATCAGAGTCAAAAGGGGTATTTTGCAGACCACGTCCTTTTTATGGCTATGGATGACATGGAGCCATGATTTGACCTTGTCCATGAGCCATGATTGTGAATCCTTCTCCACTTTGTATATCATCTTTGTGGATTGGTTTTTAATATTTGTATATATTAACTAAATATTTTTTGTTTTTTACTATTTTGATATTTCTATGATTTTTGTATTTTTGTTTAAAACCTTCCCTCTTCTAGAAGTCCCAATCGTCCGTAAATTACAACATTACTCCATTTTACTCTAAATATTGCCTAACATCATCTTTAATCTTTGGCCAATGTTTAATTGCTATTTGGTCCCCTTTATTCTGTAGCCATATAGGCATTCTCCTTTGTATAGAACTTTTTCCAGCTGTCACTCTGCCCTGAAACCTGCTGCCATTAGGTCATAAAATTATATATAAAGATCTTGTCATCTCCGAGTCTGTACCGAAAACATACAATTACTAGGTCACACCTCATGGCATTAAATCGGAGCTGCGCTAACACCGACATAGACATAATCTTCTTGTATCAATATATTCCAAAACATGAGAACAAGTTGTCCCTGGATCTCAGTATGATTGTACTCATGTCAGATGAGTTGCTGTAAAGTGCTTTGTATCATGTGAAGAGGATGGAAAGCTTTCTACCAAGCTTGCCTTGCCCCCACCACTCTTTGCCTCCAAACCACTTTTTTCGTATTGATACTGCTGCACAAGGGAACATCTGTGAAGGCTTTCTCTTCGTATTTAAGATCCAAGCCGTGCCTAACCAAACAGCCATCTTTGCATCTTTGCAGCCACTAAATTGCTGTTGTTTCTTTTAAGTATATGGCAATTAGGGAATGATCGTTTCTCCTACCTAGCAAATAATAGCCTCATAGATCTACACGAAAGGCAAGGTAGTTTTTTGTGGGTAGCAATGACCTATATTTTTCTTCCATATGACTATGTCAGATGTAGAAACAATATGTCTTAAATTCAGTTGGGTATACTTTCCACTATAATCACACTGAGAAAAAGAGAATATCTGACAAACACCATCTTTTCTGCAATGTTCATTAATGCCCAGAAAGTGCCCCTCGATGGTGGGAGTTAAGTTGATTTTGCACTGGTTCTTGTCTACTTGAATTTACATCAACCTCTTCAATTCTCATTCTTTCACTCTTCTTCTCTTTATCTTTCAACCCACTGGCTTTGATTGCCGCTCTATCTCCTTCTTATCTCCCTCCAACTCCCCCTTATATGTAGCGTGAGGATCATTTACATATTTATCACCTACTTCCACTTGCCAAGTCTCTCATTTTTCTCTCTCTCTTGCATGGTATCTTTCTTCTATTCATTATCTTGAATCTCTTCTGTCACTTTTAGTCCCATCCATGACACCATGCCTTTCCTCCTTTTCTATATCCATCTCCACTTTGCCTACAAGCATCTGCCTTTCTTTTCCACTCTCCCTCCCGTTTAATTCTTTGCTGACGTAGTCTTGTCTCTCATTTTTTTTTTCAGAGTCTGGTGGCAGCTGGATGCGGACGGACACAGAGACGGATTCATCTCTAAAAATCTACAATCCTGGGTCAAAGAGGCGGCTGGCACACAAATACACATTCTCTGTCTTCTGACTCCAATCATTCTTTCTGTTCATTCTCCGTTACCAAGGCTCGATAAAAGATGTGAAGACACAAATGAGTAACTGTTGCTAACTAGAAGCAACCTAGTTGATAAGATTGTTTTATGTAAAAGAGACTTGCTCTCATATCCTGTCCTGTAGAACACGATGCACAGAATTTTAGGAAGAACTGTGGAACACAGACTTCTCTAATTCAGGCACAAATTTCCAGAGTGGGACATCATCTCTCGCCTTGACCCTTCATTCTTGATATGGCCATCATGTCATACTGGGTCTTTGTAACAATAACTTTTTGTTTCTCGTACTTGCCACCAGGAACAAATAGTGATTGCTGGTTGATTGAGGGAGACAAGGGTTATGTTTGGTTGGCTATATGTAGTCAAAATCAACCACCTTATGAGACCATTCCTCAGCATATCAACAGTACAGTTCATGATCTCAGACTTAATGAAAATAAATTAAAGATAATAGGTTATGCTTCCCTATCCCGTTTTGGAAACCTGACAGATTTGAACCTAACCAAGAATGAGATCTCCTACATTGAAGATGGAGCCTTCCTTGGACAGTCCAATTTACTTATTCTTCAGCTTGGTTATAACAAGCTAACTAATTTGTCTGAGGGAATGCTTAGAGGTATGCCAAGGTTACAATTCCTCTTTGTTCAGCATAACCTGATAGAGGTGGTGACCCCAGGAGCGTTTTCTGAATGTTTGAGCCTTATAAGCATTGACTTATCCTCTAACCGACTCCAAAAATTGGATAGTTCTACTTTTATTGGTCTTCAAGCACTGATGGCATGTGAACTGGCTGGCAATCCTTTTCATTGTGGTTGTGAGCTCTATGGCTTTCTCGATTGGCTTGTCATGTTTAACAATTTCACTCGCAATTATGATCGCTTGCAGTGTGAAAGTCCTCGGGAATTTGCTGGTTACCCACTCCTAAGTCCCAGACCTCACCACAGTCGAAATGCCATTACTGTTCTTCAAGCTCGATGCAAAAATGGAGGCATATTTTCTATTCCACGTGACAGGCCAACACCATTCATACCAGATTCTTTACATGATCCAGATGAAAATTCTGGCTATAGTCCTGGGGATGTTCTTTATCCTGAACCAACCCCTCCCTCCACTACTGACTCTTCTGTTATGCCTACCATTGATATTCATCATGTGACTGGTAGCTCTGCTACTTTGATTGTCACTATTCCATATCCATATAAAAAGATGTATATTTTGGTGCAGTATAATAATAGTGCTGTATATGATATAACAACCTTGAAGCACAAGAAGGAATATATAACATTAGACAAGTTGAAGGCTCACGTGAATTATACTTTCTGTGTGGCTTCCATTCGCAACTCAAAACGCTACAACCATACCTGCCTCTTTGTATTTACTCGCTCCAAGGATAAAGAAGAATTTTCCCCAAATACTTCCACCACTACACACTATATCATGACCATATTGGGCTGCCTCTTTGGTATGGTTATCATACTGGGAGTTGTCTATTACTGCTTAAGAAAAAAAAGGATGCAAGAAGAAAAGAAAAAATCACTCAACGTTAAAAAGACTATTCTTGAAATGCGGTATGGTTCAGATGTTGACCCATGTCTGGGAGCCCATTCATCACAAAAAATGTCAGAGCATCCCATTCCTATATCTCGCATTTCTTCACTGCCTACTTCAGTTTCTGGGCTTGGGAGTGGAGATAAAGGTATTTCCAAACCTATGAATTCTCAAATGGGAACACCTAAAGGTCCAAAGGGAACAAACTACATGGAAGTCCGAAGTGGAGAAGGACTAGAAAGAGGTCAAAGAGGGATTTCAGGAGGGGATGAAGATGAAGAAGACTTTCGAGAACTAGACAACGGTGAAGGTTCAGCATCTGAGATATCAACAATTGCCAAGGAGGTAGATAAAGTGAACCAAATCATCAATAATTGCATTGATGCCCTAAAACTTGACACGGCTTCTTTTTTAGGCGGGGGGGACCCGGAGCTGGGCTACGATTGCCAGTCAATCCCTGCCAGTTCTTCGGGTCACCTGGAACGATTGAGCTTCCTCTCTCCTCCATACAAAGAGGGTGTTCATCCTCTTCAGCGTCAGCTGAGTGCAGACGCTGCCACAGTTGCGAAGAAACGTTGCAGCATTTCGTCTAGTGGCTCCATTAAAAGTGCCAGAGTCTTCAGCTTGGATGTACCTGATCAGCCTCTAAAGTGTGACTCTAAGTATATTGAGAAAAGCAGCCCTTTGAATAGCCCATTGGATCGACTTCCACTGGTATCTTCTTCCGGAGTCCACCATTTAGATGTCAAGCCTTCCTATCACTGTAGTGAACACCGTCACTCCTTTCCTGCTCTGTATTATGAGGAAAGCGCCGATACATTAAGCCAGAGAGTCAGCTTTCTGAAGCCACTTTCCCGCTCTAAGAGAGACTCTAGCTACTCTCAATTGTCACCGAGACACCATTTTTCTGGATACTCCTCCAGTCCAGAGTACTCTACTGAAAATACTCACAAGATTTGGGAGCGCTTCCGTCCTTATAAAAAGCACACCCGGGAAGAGGTGTACATAGCAGCTGGACATGCCTTGCGCAAAAAGGTCCAGTTTGCCAAAGGGGAGGACTTGCACGATATCTTGGATTACTGGAAAGGAGTGTCTGCTCAACAGAAACTGTAAATGACACCTACTAGGGTGCTTAGAGCCGGCTAGGGCTGTGGACATGTCTCTGCTGAGAATTGTGGTGCTGAAGCGCTACAGTTTGCTATTAAAGTTTACATTGGAGGTGGGGATGTACCCTCACAGAGGGGAGACAATTAGATTTGTGAGTTCTGCACAGGGAATGTTCTGGCACAGACCTCCTCCCCTTTTTAACACTTCTCCCTACATCTCCACACTATGTATTGGTGACTTTTTTTCCATTTACATAATTTTGTTGCTAAATATTTTTTTTTTTCATTTTTTTGCATTTGATTTTGTTAAAACAACAAAATGTATTGCTCTAAATGTTGCAAGCTGATGTCATGCACTATCCCAATACCAATCCTCTAATTCTTTTAAATAATAATCTTCTTCCACGGTTTCTTTAGTACTTGTATAAATTGACAGCAATGAGTTATGACACAAAGCTGGCATTAAAGCAACAATCTAACGTTATGGTGAATATCTTGCTAGACCTCCGGAGAATAGTCTGTCCTGCTTACACTGATGAAATAGTAACCTTAAATAGAATTTGTCATCGCAAGCTTAAAATAACTTCTCCGTAGTATCTTTAAATGCTCTGTAATGTACAGGTATGTTGACCATGATTACTGGAGAAGTTTGAGTCAGCATAATATGTCCCATTATATATTTTACATAGACTGCAAAGCTTCCCTTTTATTCTACACTACATATCAAACATGAATTATTTGGTTCATTTTTCTATAAATAGTTGTATTTGGTATTCAGAATTTCATAGTGATACTGTTTCATTATTTCTTTCTACTTCTAATATACCATATTTTTCAATGCACTTAGCTGGCTGAAAGGAAAGTCCTAACTGACCTTAAGTGATCTGAAACTTGTACATACAGTTTGTAATAGTATCATATGTGTGAAAGTAAATTGAAATAATTTTCAACCTGTGGTTGAAAAATAACATAAAATTAGAATCTGAAAATGCAAAGCATTGCCAGTAGGCTGTAAAGCATAATTAGCCTTAAAATTTATGTACGCCTCCTTGCAGTTTTGCTAATACATGCATATGCTCCTGGTTACATAGGGTATTCTAAATTTGAGATTAGAAGTAGAGATCTAATGTTTTAAATGAGCACTAAATAAAATATCAGTAATTAATTCCTTAAAATCCCATAATGTATCTCATATCAGCTAATTTTGGCCTCCTGCTTCTTGTATTTCTTTGCCTGGATGATGCAAGGCAACTGCCTGCAGAAGGAGCCTCCCCCATAGCTATGTCCCACCTGACTTCCTTAGCTAAACTCCACCTGACTTCCTTAGCTAAGTCCCACCTGACTTTCTTAGCTAAGCCCCACCTGACTTCCGCAGCTAAGTCCGACCTGACTTCCTTAGCTAAGTCCCACCTGACTTCCTTAGCTAAGTCCCACCTGACTTCCTTAGTTAAGTCCCACCTGACTTCCTTAGCTAAGTCCCATCTGCCTTCCTTAGCTAAGTCCCCTGACTTCCCTAGCTAAGTCCCACCTGACTTCCTTAGCTAAGTCCCACCTGACTTCCTTAGCTAAGTCTCACCTGACTTCCTTAGCTAAGTCCCACCTGACTTTCTTAGCTAAGTCTCACCTGACTTCCTTAGCTAAGTCCCACCTGACCTCCTTAGCTAAGTCCCAACTGACTTCCGCAGCTAAGTAACACATGACTTCCTTAGCTGAGTCCCATCTGACTTTCTTAGCTAAGTCTCACCTGACTTCCTTAGCTAAGGAAGTCAGGTGGGATTTAGCTAAGTTTAACCTGACTTCCTTAGCTAAGCCCCACCTGTCTTCCTTAGCTAAGCCCCACCTGACTTCCTAAGCTAAGTTCCACCTAACTTCCTTAGCTAAGCTCCAGCTGACTTCCTTAGCTAAGCCCCAGCTGACTTCCTTAGCTAAGCCCCACCTGACTTCCTTAGCTAAGCCCCTCCTGACTTCCTTAGCTAAGCCCCAGCTGACTTCCTTAGCTAAGCCCCACCTGACTTCCTTAGCTAAGCCCCTCCTGACTTCCTTAGCTAAGTCCCAACTGTCTTCCGCACCTAAGTCTCACTTGACTTCCTTAGCTAAGTCCCACCTGACTTCCTTAGCTAAGGAAGTCAGGTGGGATTTAGCTAAGTTTCACCTGACTTCCTTAGCTAAGCCCCACCTGACTTCCTTAGCTAAGTCCCACATGACTTCCTTAGCTAAGGCTCTCCTGACTTCCTTAGCTAAGCCCCACCTGACTTCCTTAGCTAAGCCCCTCCTGACTTCCTTAGCTAAGTCCCACCTGACTTCCTTAGCTAAGCCCCTCCTGACTTCCTAAGCTAAGTTCCACCTAACTTCCTTAGCTAAGCCCCAGCTGACTTCCTTAGCTAAGCCCCACGTGACTTCCTTAGCTAAGCCCCTCCTAACTTCCTTAGCTAAGCTCCACCTGACTTCCTTAGCTAAGCCCCAGCTGACTTCTTTAGCTAAGCCCCACCTGACTTCCTTAGCTAAGCCCCTCCTGACTTCCTTAGCTAAGCCCCAGCTGACTTCCTTAGCTAAGCCCCACCTGACTTCCTTAGCTAAGCCCCTCCTGACTTCCTTAGCTAAGCTCCACCTGACTTCTTTAGCTAAGCCCCTCCTGACTTCCTTAGCTAAGCCCCACCTGACTTCCTTAGCTAAGTCCCACCTGACTTCCTTAGCTAAGCCCCTCCTGACTTCCTTAGCTAAGCCCCACCTGGCTTCCTTAGCTAAGCCCACCTGTCTTCCTTATCTAAGCACAACCTAGATCATCTTTTAGGCCTCATTCAGATGTCTGCTATACATGAACATGTTTTCTGTGTTTTTCACAAGTAGAACACGTACCCATTACAGTCCATAGTTGTTCACATGTTCATGTTTTTGCAGTCCATGCATCGCCAAAAAAATTTACTATGAGATCTTAAACAGATGAATCAAAAGGATATTAACAACCATGTTTAAGGTTTTCTGCATTTTTTTTTACAGGATTGTATGATTGAGGGGCTCACTAAAAACACAATACAATGACAAAGTGGACACCTTTTTCTTCTGCATATTTCTATATTTTGTTTCTTGACTTAGTGTTCCTTTAAATCAAATTTAGATAACTTTTATGAGTTTCCAATATTGTCTTTGATTAAATTGATAATTAGAATCATTTATATTAAAGTGATAGTCATACAAAGAATGGATTATAAAACAATAGCCTATCTATGGATATTTCTTACTTAGCTCATGGGCCAAATAAGTTACAGAGAAAAAGGAACACAATCTTAAACAAAATCTTTATATTCTGAGACTCACCTAGTCTTCAAGGGTCTGTCTTCAATTGCATCTTTAGAATCAAAGACAATACAAAGTTAAATATGAGCTATAACACGTTTCATGATTTCAGCTTGCAACATCTTTTTTTTTGTAGTTAATCAGTGCATGGTTTGAACTTTTGTCATTTCTACGTTGCCCTGTATTTCTTGACTTTTTTAGAAGTTAATTGACAAAATGGCATTTTTAGGTTCATATTTTATGTTAAAGAATACAAAATGCTGACATACATTGGAAGCAGTCAATTTTGTGGCTAATTACTAATCCACATAGATCAAACCTTATGAGGTATCTCAATGGTAGCACTCATTTTTGTCAACTGATATTTTCATGACTATTTTTCAGACTTCAAAATGGGTGCCTGTATTGTGAGTATGCTGCAGGTATATTTTAAAGGTTTACTGCTATGGTTTGAGAGATATCTTTTTAGCTTTTTGTTCCAATTTCTTTTTTTGTGGAATTGAGGGTATGGGAGGGCTTGGGAAAAAGGGATGGAGGGGAATGTAAACAGGACAATTGGCCAATGATTTTAAAGAGAGGAGATGCGAATTGTATTTTGTGCATGCATTAGTGTAAAAAAAACCTAAAAAAAAATACGCAAGATGATGAAGTAAAGAGATATAAAAGCACTCAGCACATTTCACTTTTACAAGAAATCCAGCAGTGACACGTGGAGATATCCTGCCTGCTGAGGATTCACTGGTATCTGATGGGACCTAGAAGAGAGAAATAATTTGCAATCCGTCTCACTGTGTTTCTAAATATAATGCATTATCCAAACCTAGCTTTATGTAATAAAAAAAATAGAATATGGACTGAAAAACTTGCAAATGCCCGCTAACAAGCCTACCCAAAAGTATTGAGCCACACGCTCAACCTGGGTGCTCTAGTTTATCAACTCTGGGAAGAACCATCAGTTTCTTGAGATTCAGGACAATGGTTTTTAATAGTACAATACATGGCAAAATAAGTTACCTGGGTACCACTACATTTGGTACACATCATGGAGAAGTCAGTAGTAAATTTCATCAATCCCTTATGGTAAGTTTGATGTGAACAAAAATTGGAATTTACCATAGAAAATTAAGCGCAAGTGTCAAATGAGATGGATAATAAAATGAACGTGAACATTGTTGTCCGTTTTCAACAAACTTTTGTCCGCCGACTCACTTATGTGTTGGAAAATGAACAAACTGACCTTTATTTACCTTGGGTCTCTGTTGTTTGGCTGCAGCAATCAGCATCGCTGCAGCCAATCATTGAGCTCCTCTGTTTACATTGGCAGAGCTGCTGAGCTCAGTGATTGACTGCAGTGCTTTCGATATGATATAATTTATCATTTTATCTATTATGCTTTGCTTATATAGCACTATCTTATTCCGCAGCGCTTTACATACATTATCATCATGTCCCCATTGGGGCTCACAATTTAGATCCCCTATCAGTATGTCTTTGGAATGTGGGAGGAAACCGGAGAACCCGGAGGAAACCCACGCAAACATACAAACTCCTTGCAGATGTTGTCCTTGGTGGGATTTGAACCCAGGACCCCAGCACTGCAGTGCTAACCACTGAGCCACCGTGTCACTGCATCCACACAACAGAGAACGGGGAAGTAAAGGAGACTCAGTGTCATACCCAAAGAGGAGAAAACAAGCTCAGTTTGTTTGTTTTTTACACATCGCTGAGCGTGAAGGTAAAAGTTGGGTGAAAGGGCAAATTTGCCACAAAAAATTACTATTCTCTACCACACCATGATCTGATAAATCCATCAATGTCATTAACAAAATGATGTGGATGAAGTTACCAGTGTACTGGGCACCCAGAAAGCACTGTTGACAAAAGTGACCAGGAAGAATATGGCCGAGTCTTTTATCGTGGACACTAGGTAACCATTTTTCAGATCTCTAGCTTGAAAAGCTTGGCTCAAATTTTTCTTTTCAGATTGCTGCCTATAAACATCAACATATAGTAAGTAAACTGTAACTAAATTTCCTATGGCATCACAGGATGGCTCCAATACATTGACAAAGGTCTTAATTATCCTATATCCTCTGAGGTGGCTGAGATAACTCCTGATCTACTACTTATGAAGAGGGATCATTTTTCATTTCGGCTACACTTTCTGGCCATTTCAAGTCCAATGCACAACGATATTTTGACAATTTTTTTTGCGAACAGATCAATGGATAATAACCCAAAATATATTGGTGTTTAAATGATTGAAGGCTTTAAAGGGAACCTGTCACATAGTGCAGTCCTATCTGTGGACAGCACGGTATAGAGAAGTGGGAGATGAACACATTGTTATATAGGTCGGTTAGAAAAGATTCAGTATAACTAATATATTATTAATTGAAATCTCATGGTGTTTGTATGTATATGAGTCCAGTGGGTGGTACTATTAGTGACTGATAGCTATGTCTGCATGCACAGTACAGGGAAGACCGTCACTCACTGAATAGGACCGCCCACTGGACTCAAATACGTTACAAAAAACAGGGATTTCAAAGAATAAAATGCAAGTTTTACTAATATTTTTCCCTCAAAAAATCTGATAAGTCCTTCCTGCTCTATAACACCCTTCCCATAGATTAGATACTATTTTCAATATGACGGGTTCCCTTTAAAGAGCCGGTTTCTTAGATGTAGGTTCTTGGATGTAGGATCCTAATTATCGGAAGCATTGACAGGATTCAAACTCCTTTTCCAAAGTTTTATATGGAAAATGCTTTCCTCTTCCCAAAAAACTGTATCCAGCCAAAATGTCGTCCATTTCAAACCATGTAGAGTAAACATGAACAATGATGTGTGCTTAATTTAATAAATATTTTCTTCATTTTTTTAGCATTGATTTACCAACCCAAGTCACGTGATCTTTTCACCACTACGACATTATTCTTTCAAGCCAACATTTAATAACTTCTCATTTTAATCCAGTTAGTAATACTAGTTTACTAGTCTATAATCAATGATTATAAGGCTGCTTTCACACTTTGTGGCCAAGATGAATTTTTTTTTGTCTCAGTGGTGGCATCATTTTCTAATATTGCAGAAGATAAAAAAAACACACTATGGACGCAAAGTCTGAACGCCACCTAAGAACATATACAGTCCATAAAGGAACCACAATGCCCATACTGATCGCAGGTCTCCTGAATGAATTTACAGCCTCGTTTATGACTATGAGGCTGTAATTTTGGGTCAGTTCACTGGAGGAGTGAAGATATATACGGTACATTTTCACTGGCATTCTATAGACAAATAAAGCAACCATTACAGAAAAGGGTCAAACTTATTGTTAACTATAAGACCCTCAACCGAAGAATTGCCTGTTATAAGTAAGCAACATTTCTACTAATTGGACAACCTTAGGCAAAGCCTTAAGGTTACATCTGTCCAGCAAGCAGGGCAGCAATATCATAGCTGACACTGACCTTTTCCTCTATAAAATTGCTATAAGAGGGAACTCGAGGCAAATGAGTAATGAATGGATATCCTGGCTCTAATTGGATGCCCGTTAGCCCCATCCGTTCTTATGACATCCATTCATTACTCACTTAGGCAGAAAAACCGGTAGAATTAAGAATTAATAATAAAACATTGGTGTTGTGTGATTATTATAATGCTGCTGTTCATCTCAATAGCTGGAAATGTCAGGACTTAATAGGTCATGTTCTTAAACTCTCCTTTTTTAAATGAGTGTGTAAATCAATTATTAAAATTACAGTAGGATCAACACAAATAAATCTGGCCAGGTAAAATGTAGAATTGTGTCTTTTTATATGGGTATTCCCATATTGTACATTAGATAGGACACAAACGTGTAGCAGATGCGAGTCCCACTGATATGACCGGCATTGATCGGAAGAAGCGGGCCCCGTTGTGCATTGATGTGAATGGAGAGGTTATAGGAATTACTGTACAAATAAATGTGAATTACGACCATCTCTCCAGTGACGGAAACGCATGGCAGGGTCCATGTCTCAAGATACACGCGGGTCCCGTTATTGAGACTCGTGTCTACTGTGCATTATGGCATATTCTATGGATATAGGATATATTGTTACAGGATTTTATCCTCCAAGCATTTGCTAATTATTTTATTGGTGTCTTCCTAAGTGGCAGAGGGGTCCATTATTCTACAAAGGCACATAAAACAAATTCCCTCAAAATCATGCGGATTTTGTTACGCCGATGCTGGGGGTTTAGAGCAGATTACACTGCTTTCTAGTGAAAGATGGCAAGCAGAAATCTTAAAGGGGTTGTATGGCCTTGGTACAAGTCTGCAGACTCTATGTGACTGCAGACTTGTGTATCGGCACAGCGCACTGTGAGGATTGTCCACTAGGGTGCGTGACCTTAAGTATGCCATTTGTCATCATACAGGGATGTGCTGACTACAGTGTATTGAGAGAGGCCGGACACGTCTAGTCTGAATGTGGCAGGGATAGGCAGACCACATATTTCTGGTCACATGACCACCCGCTTCCGGGGCCAGATAATCCTCACAGTGAGCAGTGTCGGACCGGGATGCCAAGGGCCCACCAGTAACCAATTCCAGGGCCCCACTTTTGAACTACATGCAAATGTACATTATCCTCTATCACAAATTTATATAACAATGAACTGAGTCGATTGTGAAATGAATAAGATGCCGCCTTTGTACATAGTGACTCAAGTATATAGTGCCAAGTAGGGTTGAGCGAAACGGATCGGACATTTTCAAAAATCGCCGACTTTCAGCAAAGTCGGGTTTCATGAAACCCGACCCGATCCCACTGTGGGATCGGCCATGCGGTCGTCGATCTTCGCGCCAAAGTTGCGTTTCAGGAGGAGGAGGAGGAGGATTCCCCATTGACTTGCATTGGGTTTCGTGTTTCGGTCGATCCCCGACTTTGCGCGATAATCGGCCGATTTCACTCGACTCGACTTTTGACAAAGTCGGGTTTCGCAAAACCCGACTCGATCCTAAAAAAGTAAAAGTCGCTCAACCCTAGTGCCAAGTACTGCTCATATAAGAGGGTGGTGGCCCACTACTGCACAGGGGCCCACCGGAGGATTCTCCTGTTCTCCTGTGGGCCAGTCCAAGCCTCAAAACAACCCCTTTATAGGTTAGGCAAAAAAAAAATGGAAAAAAAAACACAGTACATCTCACCAGGTATTACACACATCTTAAAGGGAACCTACCACCCCGTTTTTTAAAAATGAGATAAAAATAGTGTGAAATAGGGGCAGAGCTGGGCTTTACATTAGGGCCTTTTCGGTGCCTTTACACCCCCGTTAGGCTGCCCAAATACCTTTGTGAAGTGGCCGTTTTCTGCTGTCACTCAAGTGGGTCAGGTCGGATGGGCGTGGTCACAGCGCTGTTTGTCCCCCAGGATCCTGCTCATCATTACGTTGGTGGCGTAGTGGTGTGCGCATGTCCAAAGAAGATCCACTGCCCAGGAGATGAATAACGGCGCGGTCTTCGCTATTCAGCCGTTTACCGGTGGGCGCGGCCATCTTTCCTGTGGCCGCGCCTGCGCAGATGGAGCGCTCTGCTGCCCGGGACTTCAGGAAAATGGCCGCGGGATTCCGCGCGTGCGCAGATGGAGATCGCGGCGGCCATTTTCCTGAAGTCCCGGGCAGCAGAGCGCTCCATCTGCGCAGGCGCGGCCACAGGAAAGATGGCCGCGCCCACCGGTAAACGGCTGAATAGCGAAGACCGCGCCGTTATTCATCTCCTGGGCAGTGGATCTTCTTTGGACATGCGCACACCACTACGCCACCAACGTAATGATGAGCAGGATTCTGGGGGAGAAACAGCGCTGTGACCACGCCCATCCGACCTGACCCACTTGAGTGACAGCAGAAAACGGACACTTCACTAAGGTATTTGGGCAGCCTAACGGGGGTGTAAAGGCACCAAAAAGGCCCTAATGTAAAGCCCAGCTCTGCCCCTATTTCACACTATTTTTATCTCATTTTTAAAAAACGGGGTGGTAGGTTCCCTTTAAAGTTAATGTGAGCTGCAATATAAGATGATAATGTCAGACAAGAGTCATATTTTTTCTGGGGGAAACCAGGAAACGTCATTAAGAAAGTTCTAACTGAAAGTGTAGTATGATACAAATGAAATATAATTTGCTAAAAAGATTTGAATTAGGCCTCATTTATTAAAACAGTCTCAAAGAAAAGCTGCCTGTGTTGCCCCTAGCAACCAATCAGAGCCCAACATTCATTTTGTAAACAGGCTTGGTAAAATGAAAGCTGCGCCGTGATTGGTTGCTATGGGCAACAAGGTTTTCTCTTAGTTCTTTGCGTGCATTGGTCTGAATTAAGATAGATGGAAAGATAGATAATAGATAGATGGATAATATATAATAGATGGATAGATATCAGACTGTATACATCACTGCTAATTGCCTTCCAAAACCCATTTAGTTGAACATTTCATCTTCTCCTGTGACTCAGCAGATACCAGCGATCATGTCCCCTATATTTTGAGGACAGTGAGAAACATGATAGTCCTCTAGTTTGTTATCTTTCCAAATTTTGTTTTAAAGAGACACAATTGTTCCTAAAACGGACAAGAAAAAAAAAAGGATTAATGGATGGAAAAAAAAATTCTATTTCTATATTTGCAATAAATTTCGTATAAAAATCAGGAACATCAGTGTGATTTTTTTTTTAAATGCTGGTATTCAAATGGTGTGTTGAGTGTTTTTTTTTATGGTCCATTGTCGAATATTAAAATATTATGGTGGAAAATCAGCCAAAAATATTATATTCTGTAAAATCTGTAGCAGACATCTAAAGAGGACTTGTCACGTACAATAAATACGCATTTTGTTTTCACTTGGCGTAAATGCCACTGTTCTTCAAAATTTGGCATTATGTATTTTTTAACGCTGCGTCTTTCTGTTACTTTGTTCCTAACATATGGCACCTTCTTCACTGAAGATAAATCTAGTTTTTTAGCCAACTAGATATAATCCTTAAGAAGATTTTGAGAAATAAAAGTTGACACCCATTCCCCCTCAGCTAAAAAGACTGAATTTAATGTATTTTTTTGGACCATAAGATGCACCTTACACCTTAGGTTTAGACAGAAGAACACGTGTATTATACACGTATAGCTTTACAGCATGCACATTATGTATACTCCGCAGTCACACATGTACATAACACTCAGCTCTGCTGCATACACACACATCTGCTACATTTACATGCACAGCTTTGCTTGATACACACAAACACAGCTCTGCCACATGCAAACGCACAGCTCTGCTAACACACACTCAGCTCTACATACATACACACTCACATCTTTAAAAAATACACAAGCAGCTTTGTTATATACACACACAGCTCTGCTACAACACATAGAGCTCCGCTACAAGACCACACACATACCTCTGCAAAACACTTTATATACACATTCCAATTTTGAAGTTCTGAACGATCAAATGACCTGAAAAGCCCTTCAGAAAGTAGGTGGAAAGTACTTTACCTAGTCAGGACCTGAAGCATCTATGCAAGTTTAGTGATCTACTGGTCTTGGTAGCTTTCTCTCCCACCCTGCACCGTTCGGATAGAGAAATGTCGGGTTGGAAAAGAGAGAGCTGTGTCACTGTGTAATTCTCTCAGTGATCAGGAACAATGCTGTTTCAGCATCTTATAGTCCAAAAAAGTATATTAAAAAGTGCAGCAGCATACTGTGTGCAAACATTGCATATATGAAATGTAAACTGCATTTCTTCTATATATCTACTTATACAATTAAGATATTAAGTGCACAAATTGGCCAATTTGTGTGTGCCCATCAGCCACAACAAGGAAACCTTTTTCTGATGGAACCATAACACTCCTTTCCTAATGGGGCCATATATCAGATATGGAGAGGTGCAGGAACAAGAGAAAAACAATGCCAGATTCAGAACAGCAGCATTTACAACTGTTAAACAAAAATTCCATGTTAATGGCAAGTGACAGATGCTCTGTATGGCCATGGAAACATCTGAATAGGTTTAAGTACACGGACTACATAGCCTTTTCTTGTGCAACACAACACCCTGATGACAAAATCATCCATCCATTTGGCGGCATTCAGCACCTTTGAGGACCATCATAGGAAGATACCTACATACTCTCAGAAGATCCATCATGCTTCAGGAACAGCATATGATCAATGGTTTTATATATGTGGCTCTATACCCTGTAGTGTATATCAGAGGTTCACATTGAGGGCAATTGTCTTGTAATGGCTCCCATACATTATACAATCTTTTTTTTCTTTTTCACTGGATAGCTCTGTATAGAACAGTGATGGGCAACCTTTTGAGCTCGGTGTGTCAAAATTCGCCAAAAAACCGAGCATAACTTGGGTGGTGTGTCACCTTGATAAAAAAACTATTTTGCGACATGTATAGTTTAAATAACAAATATGTATAATTAGAATTAACTTACCTGCTTAGTGACTTCTTTGTTCATCTGTCAGTTGGTTTCTTTTGTTGGTCTTGCTATTATTTAACTTGTGTGGGGTGCCGTGAACTAAGATAAGTGAGGGGGAGGGGGAATTCTTCCAGTGATGGCGAACCTGTGGCACTCCAGCTGTTGCAAAACTACAATTCCCATCATGTCTTTACAGCCAAAGCCTTTGCTTTGAATGGCCAGCCATGATGGGAATTGTAGTTTTGCAACAGCTGGACTGCCACAGGTTCGCCATCACTGATGCCTCCCTCTCACTTATCTCAGTAATGGCCAATGACACCCCACAGTTCACTGGATGATGGTTGCTGTAGTAGTCACAGGGCCTGAGTCCAGACAGCTATCACAGGGCCTGAGTCCAGACAGCTATCACAGGGCCTGAGTCCAGACAGCAATCACAGGGCCTGAGTCCAGACAGCTATCACAGGGCCTGAGTCCAGACAGCAATCACAGGGCCTGAGTCCAGACAGCTATCACAGGGCCTGAGTCCAGACAGCTATCACAGGGCCTGAGTCCAGACAGCAATCACAGGGCCTGAGTCCAGACAGCAATCACAGGGCCTGAGTCCAGACAGCAATCACAGGGCCTGAGTCCAGACAGCAATCACAGGGCCTGAGTCCAGACAGCTATCACAGGGCCTGAGTCCAGACAGCAATCACAGGGCCTGAGTCCAGACAGCAATCACAGGGCCTGAGTCCAGACAGCAATCACAGGGCCTGAGTCCAGACAGCTATCACAGGGCCTGAGTCCAGACAGCTATCACAGGGCCTGAGTCCAGACAGCTATCACAGGGCCTGAGTCCAGACAGCAATCACAGGGCCTGAGTCCAGACAGCAATCACAGGGCCTGAGTCCAGACAGCAATCACAGGGCCTGAGTCCAGACAGCAATCACAGGGCCTGAGTCCAGACAGCTATCTCCTCAGGCCTCAGAAGTGCAGCCTGGGACTTCTGGTCGGCGCAGCAGGGAGCAGCGCAATGTCGCCCAAACAACACAGATCCGACGCAGAGGCCTGGGACTTCCGGGAGCTGCGCCTAGCCTACCGGAAGTCCCAGGCCTAGACGCTCTGCACCGGAGCTCTGTTGTTTGGACCCACAGACCTCCTGCATGGCATCCGATCCGATAAAAAATCGGATCGGATGCCATTGTTTAGTATTCCGATACCGCAAGTATCGGGTATCGGCCGATATTTGCTGTATCGGAATTCCGATACCGAGATCCGATACTTTTGTGGTATCGGGTATCGGTATCGAAACATTAATGTGTGTAAAATAAAGAATTAAAATAAAAAATATTGCTATACTCACCTGTCCGACGCAGCCTGGACGTCCGCGAGGGAACCGGCAGCGTTGTTTGCTTAAAAATCGCGGTTTTCCTTCCTTACTTGAAGTCCCGGCTTGTGATTGGTTGCGTGCCGCCCATGTGACCGAGACGCGACCAATCACAGCAAGCCGTGACGTAATTTTAGGTCCTTCAGGATTTTAAAATTACGTTCCGGCGTTGTGATTGGTTGCCTGCGGTCACATGGGCGACGCAACCAATCACAACGCCGGAACGTAATTTTAAAATCCTGAAGGACCTAAAATTACGTCACGGCTTGCTGTGATTGGTCGCGTCTCGGTCACATGGGCGGCACGCAACCAATCACAAGCCGGGACTTCAAGTAAGGAAGGAAAACCGCGATTTTTAAGCAAACAACGCTGCCGGTTCCCTCGCGGACGTCCAGGCTGCGTCGGACAGGTGAGTATAGCAATATTTTTTATTTTAATTCTTTATTTTACATATTAATATGGTTCCCAGGGCCTGAAGGAGAGTTTCCTCTCCTTTAGACCCTGGGAAAGAAGCAATTTCTATGGGGCCGCGGCCGGCGGCCGGCGTGTCACTGAAAATGACTACGCGTGTCAGCACTGACACGCGTGTCATAGGTTCGCCATCACTGGTATAGAATATTGTAGTCGGCTATGTCATTCTATATAGAACACAAAAGACATGAAAACATATGCACAGACATTTCAACCCAAGGGAGGTAAAAAAGACACTTTTTTAACTGCATTGGTAAAATAGGGACTTATCCATGCATTTCCTGGTGCATGTATCAAATGTGAACTGCAAAGGATGCAGAGTGAAGCCACCTCTAGGCCGGGTTGACAATGCGTCAATGGCAATGCGCTGACGGCTTCCGTTACACAGCAGCACTAACGCTATGCAACGGATGCGTGCGTGCCCATTGACTGCCACTATGTAGCGCATCGCTAACGCATGTCATAATCAGCATGCGTTAGCGATGGGCCGTCATTCTGTGACGGACCCTCGGACGCGGGCTGCAGCGTTTCTAGGTCCATCACCAATAGCGTAGGTGGATCATCTGCGCTATCGCGATCGCATAACACGATCTTTAAAAGGCACTAATGTTGGTGCAGTCCGTTTAACGCATGCGTTGAATTGACTGCACCAACTCAATGTGAACCCTGCCTTAGAAATAACCAAGGTATTTGAACCAACACCTAGGAGCCATTAATAAACAGTTCAAGAATGATTCTTAAATACAGTGCCTTGCGAAAGTATTCGGCCCCCTGGAACTTTTCAACCTTTTTCCACATATCATGCTACAAACATAAAGATACCAAATGTAAATTTTTGGTGCAGAATGTTGTGTTCCTTGGTCTTCATGATGCTCTCCGTGCTTCAAACAGAACTCTGAGACTATCGCAGAGCAGGTGCATTTATACGGAGACTTGATTACACACAGGTGGATTATATTTATCATCATTAGGCATTTAGGACAACATTGGATCATTCAGAGATCCACAATGAACTTCTGGAGTGAGTTTGCTGCACTGACAGTAAAGGGGACGAATAATATTGCACGCCCCACTTTTCAGTTTTTGAATTTCCACAAAAAAAAAAATTAAAATAACCAATAAATTTCGTTCAGCTTCACAATTGTGTTCCACTTGTTGTTGATTCTTCAACAAAAATTTACATTTGGTATCTATTTACCTGTCACATTGGAAAACATTATTTACTTTCAGATATAAGGCTAATCTGCAGGTAAATAGCTTTACAAAGACTGTCTTACTGAAAGTCCGGCTACTGGGACAATATGGACTTCTCTCCTCCAGGAACCTCCAGCTTTTCAGTCATGGGGGCAGCTACAGTCATGGCTTACAGCAGTGTTCCCCAACTCCGGTCCTCAAGAGCCACCAACAGGTCATGTTTTCAGGATTTCCTTAGTATTGCCAGGTGATAATTGCATTACCTGGAAAGGCAAGAATTCCATCACCTGTGCAAACCTAAGGAAATCCTGAATACATAACCTGTTGGTGGCTCTTGAGGACCAGAGTTCGGGAGCACTGGCTTACAGCATCGCTTCCTATGTTGAGTGGTGGTTGAAAGCACATTCCGGCACTTAGATGGACAGACTACAGCAAATCTGTGCAAAGTGAGCTGTCAATCAATCAGTATAGTGAGTGGTGCTGTGAGCAGTTACTGTGGTCATCCGTGTCTGCCCCCATGACTGAAAGCCGGCGGCTCCTGGGATGAAATAACTTAATTTTTTTTCCAGTAGCCACACATTCAGTAAAGCAAGTTGGGGAGCATTGTAATGCTATTTACCTGCAGAATAATCCTTTATCGTCAGATAAAAAACATCTTTCAAGGCTACCGATATCCCCCCTTTTTTTTTTATATGATTAACATGCTGGAGACTGTTTTACCCATCCTTGGTTCGATCTATTCTCACATGACATGGATGAGTTCTACTTTGGACCAGATCTGAAATGGATTTCATACAATGTAAAACAGAGCAAACAAAATGTTTTGTAAGACAATTCTGAACTTGAGGTCTGTTTCTTCTCTAACTTCCTCATTAGTTCTGGACTAGAACAATCAATGAAGGTGGCACTCCATACAATGATTTGCTAGGTTACCATCGATTGCTGTGCCAACATTCAAGGATTAAAAAATTGTGCAAGCAGTGTTGACCATTCTCCATCCATAATTGTCCATTGGGTCTTCTTTAGCTATCTTGGTCTCTATTGAGTAATCGCTGTAGTAATCGCTAGACCTTTTAGAACTTTTTCCCCTTGTTTGTATATCACTTGGTGAAGGCATCACGATAGTTTGTCTTTTTTAGGATTATTTATTAAAAGTTAAGTTTTAGTCCAATTGCTCAATACATTGAATTCTTTTGGATTACATCCCGCTGCATATATATACTTTGATACGGTTATGGTCGGTTTTCTTACGGTCGGATTAGATACCAACCAATGGGCTTCTGAGGCCAGAGAGGTGTTTTCTGACAGAACTTTCACGCAAAAAAGTATGTCCCCTCATTTAATGCTGCTTTCAAGGAGCTAAATAAGGTTTACAAGGAGCAAATATCCTTATGGTGGGAGGTACAAAGCCTGGATAATTATATTAAATCAGACACCTCAGAATAACACTGTCACCAGGTTATCACTACAAGAATCCAAGTCTGTTAGCATGGTGGGAAAAGGAAGCCACCGACAGCTCAATAAGATTGATGAGGCTCTTGTTAGGAGAAGCAAAACTTGTCCACTTTAAACGAGTCCTTAAAGGGAACCTGTCACCCCCAAAATCGCTGGTGAGGTAAGCTCACCGTCATCAGGGGCTTATCTTCAGCATTCTGTAATGCTGTAGATAAGCCACCGATGTTACCTGAAAGAGGAGAAAAAGACGTTAGATTATACTCACCCAGGGGCGGTCCCGCTGCGGTCCGGTCGGATGGGTGTCTCCGGTCCGCTCCGGCGCCTCCCATCTTCGTTCCATGACGTCCTCTTCGGGTCTTTACGCTGCGGCTCCGGCGCAGGCGTACTTTGTCTGCCCTGTTGAGGGCAGAGCAAAGTACTGCAGTGCGCAGGCGCCGGGCCTCTCTGACCTTTCCGGCTGCAGCGGGACCGCCCCTGGGTGAGTATAATCTAACGTCTTTTTCTCCTCTTTCAGGTAACATCGGCGGCTTATCTACAGCATTACAGAATGCTGTAGATAAGCCCCTGATGCTGGTGAGCTTACCTCACCAGCGATTTTGGGGGTGACAGGTTCCCTTTAAAGGAGCAGATAGAAATAACAAAAAAATTTCAGCAGAACCGGATTTTACAAAAAAAGAAACACAATTGCAAAATTTCTTGGAGAGGTTTCAATACCACTTGAAAGAAAAGAAGCACAAATTCTTCATTAGAGACCTCCAGGAATTTAAAGAAAATAAAGCGTACACCTTCACAACAATTAGATTTCAACGTAAAGTTGAGACAGATATCTCATCATCAGAGGCAGAAATTTCGGATAGTGATACGAGAACCTACAGCCAGAGAGGCAGAGGTAGAGGTAGAGGTAACAGACGGGGTCATGGAGGAAATAGAAGATCTCCCCCAAAAACAGTTTTTTAGAGCTCAGTTACCCCCTCAGGAGCCGCACCAACGCACACAATCAAGCATAGATACACAGGTCATCAATCTATCCTAAACCCCTAAATAGAAAAGAGATGCAGTTACTTAGTAGGGGTCTATCATTTGTGCCTACGTCCGATATGGACTCCTTTGAGGTTATTAAAGATCTAAACCTCTTTATCAGACAACTTAAATGGAAGAAATTCTTTGTGAGGGAGGATAGAAAACAGTGCGAGAATTTGGGAATACCGGATGAACTATTGGAGGATGTACAATTTCTGTTCCATCTGGTGGATGTTGACCCAAACCAAGAGGGTAGGGGTCCTTTCACTAAATTAACCCCTTCACCCCGAAGCCTGTTTTCACCTAAGTGACAGGGCCAATTTTTACAATTCTGACCACTGTCACTTTATGAGGTCATAACTCTAAAACGCTTCAACGGATCCTACTGATTCTGAGATTGTTTTCTCGTGACATATTGTACTTCATGATAGTGGCAAAACTTCTTCGATATGACTTGCATTTATTTGTGAAAAAAACAAAAATTTGTCGAAAATTATGAAAATTTAGCAATTTTCAAACTTTTAGTTTTTATGCCCTTAAATTAGAGAGTTATATCTCATAATATAGTTAATAAACAACATTTCCAACATGTCTGCTTTACATCAGCACAATTTTGGAAACATAATTTTTTTTTGTTAGGGAGTTATAAGGGTTAAAAGTTGACCAGCGATTTCTCATTTTTGCAACAAAATTTGCAAAACCATTTTTTTTACGGACCACCTCACACTTGAAGTGACTTTGAGGGGTCTATATGACAGAAAATGCCCAAAAGTGACACCATTCCAAAAACTGCACCCCTCAAGGTACTCAAAACCACATTCAAAAAGTTTATTAACCCTTCAGGTGCTTCACAGGAATTTTTGGAATGTTAAAAAAAAATTGAACATTTAACTTTTTTTTCACAAAATTTTTACTTCAGATCCAATTTGTTTTATTTTACCAAGGGTAACAGGAGAAATTGGACCAAAAAAAGTTGTTGTACAATTTGTCCTGAGTACGCCGATACCCCACATGTTGGGGTAAACCATTGATTGGGCACATGGCAGAGCTCGGAAGGGAAGGAGCACCATTTGACTTTTCAATGCAAGATTTGCTGGAATTGAGATCGGAACCCATGTCGCGATTGGAGAGCCCCTGATGTGCCTAAAACAGTGGAAACCCCCACAAGTGACACCATTTTGTTAAGTAGACCCTCTAAGGAACTAATCTAGATGTGTGGTGAGCACTTTGAACCTCCAAGTGCTTCACAGAAGTTTATAATGTAGAGCCGTAAAAAAAATTAATATTAATTTTCACAAAAAATGATCTTTTTGCCCCAAATTTTTTATTTTCCCAAGGGTAACAGGATAAATTGGACCCCAACAGTTGTTGTGCAATTTGTCCTGAGTACGCTGATACTTCATATATGGGGATAAACCACTGTTTGGGCGCATGGCAGAGCTCGGAAGGGAAGCAGCGCCATTTGACTTTTCAATGCAAAATTGGCTGGAATTGAGACTGGAACCCATGTCATGTTTGGAGAGCCCCTGACGTGCCTAAACAGTGGAAACCCCCACAAGTGACACCATTTTGGAAAGAAGACCCCCTAAGGAACTTATCTAGATGTGTGGTGAGCACTTTTAACCCCCAATTGTTTCACTAAAGTTTAGAATGTAGCGCTGTGAAAATTAAAAAATCATTTTTTCTTTCCACAAAATGATGTTTTAGCCCACAATTTTTTTTTCCCAAGGGTAACAGGAGAAATTGGACCACAAAAGTTATTGTCCAATTTGTCCTGAGTACGCTGATACCCCATACATTGGGGGGAACCACTGTTTGGGCGCACGGCAGAGCTCGGAAGGGAAGGAGCGCAGTTTGAAATGCAGACTTAGATGGATTGGTCTGCAGGTGTCACGTTGCATTTGCAGAGCCCCTGATGTACCTAAACAGTAGAAACCCCCCACAAGTGACCCCATATTGGAAACTAGACCCCCCACGGAACTTATCTATATGTATTTTGAGAACTTTGAACCAACAAGTGTTTCACTACAGTTTATCACGCAGAGCCGTGAAAATAAAAAAAAAAATTTTTTTTCACAAAAATTATATTTTAGCCCCCACGTTTTTATTTTCCCAAGGGTAACAGGAGAAATTGGACAACAAAAGTTGTTGTCCAATTTGTCCTGAGAACGCTGATACCCCATATGTTGGGGGGAACCACTGTTTGGGCGCACAGGAGAACTCGGAAGGGAAGGAGCACTGTTTTAGTTTTTCAAAGCAGAATTGGCTGGAATTGAGATCGGACGCCATGTCGTGTTTGGAGAGCCCCTGATGTGCCTAAACAGTGGAAACTCCCCAATTCTAACTGAAACCCTAACCCCAACCCTAACCCCAGCCCTAACCCTAGCCCTAACCCCAGCCCTAACCCTAGCCCTAACCCCAACCCTAACCCTAGCCCTAACCCTAGTCCTAACCCTAGCGCTACTTTCACACTAGCGTTTTTTTGCATACGTCGCAATGCGTCGTTTTGGCGAAAAAACGCATCCTGCAAAGTCATCTGCAGGATGCGTTTTTTCCCCATAGACTAACATTAGCAACGTATTGACACACGTCGCAACCGTCGTGCGACAGTTGCGTCGTGTTGTGGCGGACCGCCGGCAGCAAAAAACGTGTAACTTTTTTTGTGCCGACGGTCCACCATTTCCGACCACGCATGCGCGGCTGGAATTCCGCCCCCACCTCCCCGCACCTCGCAATGGGGCAGCGGATGCGTGGAAAAACAGCATCCGCTGCCCCCGTTGTTCGGCGCTTGCACAGTATGCGTCGGTATGTCGGGCCGACGCAGCGCGACGGCCCCGTACCGACGCTAGTGTAAGAGTAGCCTAACGGGAAAATGGAAATAAATATATTTTTTTAAATTTTATTATTTTTCCCTAACTAAGGGGGTGATGAAGGGGGATTTGATTTACTTTTATAGCGTTTTTTGGGCGGATTTTTATGATTGGCAGCCATCACACACTAAAAGACGCTTTTTATTGCAAAAAATAGTTTTTGCATCACCACATTTTGAGAGCTATAATTTTTCCATATTTTGGTCCACAGAGTCATGTGAGATCTTGTTTTTTGCGGGACGAGTTGATGTTTTTATTAGTACCATTTTCGGGCACATGACATTTTTTGATCGCTTTTTATTCCGATTTTTGGGAGGCGGAATGAACAAAAACCAGCAATTCCTGAAATTCTTTTAGGGGGGGCGTTTATACCGTTCCGCGTTTGGTAAAAATGATAAAGCAGTTTTATTCTTCGGGTCAGTACGATTACAGCGATACCTCATTTATGTAATTTTTTTATGTTTTGCCGCTTTTACACAATAAAAACTATTTTATATAAAAAATAATTGTTTTTGCATCGCTTTATTCTGAGAGCTATAACTTTTTTATTTTTCTGCTGATGATGCTGTATGGTGGCGTTTTTTTTGCGGGACAAGATGACGTTTTCAGCGGTACCATGGTTATTTATATCCGTCTTTTTGATCGCGTGTTATTCCACTTTTTGTTTGGCGGTATGAGAATAAAGCGTTGTTTTTTGCCCCGGTTTTTTTTTTTTTTTTTACGGTGTTCACTGAAGGGGTTAACTAGTGATATAGTTTTATAGGTGGGGTCGTTACGGACGCGGCGATACTAAATATGTGTACTTTTATTGTGTGATTTTTTTTTTTATTTAGATAAAGAAATGTATTTATGGGAATATTTTCTTTTTTCTTTATTTAGGAATTTTTTTTTTCTTTTTTTTTTTTACACATGTGGACATTTATTTTTTTTACTTTTTTACTTTGTCCCAGGGGGGGACATCACAGATCGGTGATCTGATAGTGTGCACAGCACTCTGTCAGATCACCGATCTGACAGGCACTTTGCAGAGGCTTGCCGGCGCCTGCACTCAGCAGCTCTCAGCAGGCGCCGGCAAGCAGGGTCATCTCATGACCCGGAAGGAGTCCTGCGGCCATCTTGGATCCGGGGACTCCTTCCAGGTCACCGGAGCAGCGCGATCTCATCGCGCTGCTCCGGTGGGAGAGCGCAGGGAGCCCCCGTCCCTGCGCGATCCCCCTCTATGCCGCTGTCACTATTGACAGCGGCATCAGAAGGGTTAAATGCCCGCTATCGGCGATAGCACCGATCGTGGGCATTGCTGCGGGGTGTCAGCTGTTATATACAGCTGACACCCGCACCCGATCACCGCGTCGCTCAGCGCGAGACCGCGGTGATCGATGCACCGTACTAGTACTGCGGCTGGCACTAATGCAGTGGGGTTAAAAAACAAAAGTTCAAAAATGCCCCCACCGATGGGGGATATTGGCTCTTTGGACATTTTCTTGAATCTGGTTACTGAAGACATAATTAAACTATCAGGGTCGAAACACAGGAGTCGCTATAATCTCACAAAGAATGAGGTCACTTGTCTTCAAAATCTGGAAAACGACCCTAATATCATAATAAAACTTTCTGACAAAGGGGGAAATGTGGTTGTCATGAATTCAACAGATTATAGACTCCTGTGTCTCAGTCTTCTGGAAAGAGGAGATGAGTATCAGCTTCTGGACGTAAATCCCCTGACTAAATTCTCAAAGGAATTGAAGGCAATTGTTGAACAAGGTTTTGCAGATGGAATTCTTGGAAAGGAGGAGAGAGATTTTGTGCTTCCAAAACATGCTGTTTTACCTACTTTCTATTGTCTCCCCAAAATTCACAAGGGCACAAACCCCTTAAAGGGGAGACCAATAGTGTCGGGGAACAATAGTCTGACTGAAAAATTGGGGGTGTACATCGACAGGGTTCTCAAACCTTTTGTGAGCTCTTTGAATTCATTTGTACGGGACACCACAGACCTTTTAAGTAAACTGGATGGTGTTTTTCTGGACCCTGATATGGTAATAGGGAGCATAGACGTCGAAGCTTTATACTCCTCCATCCCACATGAGAAGGGCCTAACGGCTGTGAAATATTTTTTGAATACCAGGGGCACACAATTTGATAAACATAACAAATTCATATTGAAAAGTCTAGAATTTTGCCTCACAAAAAATGTTTTTCTTTTTGACCAGAGGCTCTACCACCAGCTCAGGGGCACTGCGATGGGCAGTCCCTGTGCGCCCTCGTAGGCAAATTTGCTCCTGGGCTGGTGGGAAGAAACAATGGTCTTCGGTGACTCCACACTACGTCTCGATGATAAAGTAGTATTGTGGCTATGATACATCGATGACATTCTGGTCATTTGGAGGGGAACTCCATAGATTTTGGCTCGTTTGTTGATATCCTAAATTCTAACAGCATAGGCCTCAATTTCACATATGAAGTAAATCCCACAAAATTGTCCTTCTTGGATATATGTATTGAGAAAACTCACAATGGGGCAATATCCACTATCCACCAGAACACATAGGAAGAGCACATCAACAAATTCTCTCTTGAGATGGGAAAGCAACCATCCAGTCCCACTCAGGTGAGGCATTCCGAAAGGACAATACCTTAGAATGCATAGAAATTGCTCACAAATTGAGACCTTCCAAGAACAAGCAGATGATTTACAAATAAGGTTCTTGGAAAGGAGATATCCACAAGAAATTTTGAACAGAGCCTATAAAGAATCAATGGAAAAGGATAGGAGAGATCTTCTGATCCCAAAAACGAAGGATGAGGCTGATGCTAAGGTCCGCTTCATCACAAAGTACTCCAATGGAGCAAATGATATCAGAACCATTCTCCAGCGACATTGGTCGGTATTAGGTATGGACAAGGATATCAAAGAGTTTCTCCCGGAATCACCCCAGATTACATACAGGAGGGGGAGATCCCTGGTCGATCGACTGGTTCACAGTCATTTCCAGTCAAACCCAGGGACTAACTTCTTGACCAATCAGACCAAGGGCTGCTTCAGATGTGGGAAGTGTAAGGCTTGTGACTCTATCCTCCCTAGCAGGTCCTTCTGCAGCAATGTAAACGGCACCACGTTCACCATTCGACACTTTATAAACTGCCGCACCAAGGGGGTGTTCTATAAGGCCACCTGTGAGTGCGGGATGGAGTACGTTGGAAAAACTAAAAGGGAATTCCGCAGAAGGATATGCGAACATGTCCGTGACATTTTGAATAAAAGATACACCCCAGTGGCTAACCACATGAATATACATCACAGTGGAGATCATAAAAAAATCTAATTTGTCGGGATCGACAAAATTACCCCACCACCAAGGGGAGGTGACTGGGACAAACAAATATTGCAAAAAGAGTGTAGATGGATTTTCTATCTGAGAACTACACAACCACATGGATTGAATGAGCAATTATCATATGGCTGTTTTTTATAACATATCTAGGGGCACCTACACGTACACTTTTGCTCAACAATCTGTGACGCGGTTCCATCAGCCACCCTCCCCCCTCTGCAATTTTAGGGTGTAATAGGGACAGTATATGGACAGCCGCCGAGGAGTGGGGCACCACAATGCGCAGGGTCCTTAGGGTGCCAACCCCCGCGATAGGTAGGACACCAGCAATGTAGGATGACAGCGTAGTCAATAGGCACCTTCATATTTAGCCACACAAATGCTCTCCTCTGTCTCGTACCCCCTTACGAATACTTTTTACAAGTGTAATCCACACAAAATAACTAAGTTTGGTCGTCTATATTTCAAATATAGTCTTTATATCCCTCTGCCTTGTATATATCCCCTCTATCTTTCTAATGTAGGGATCTATAGGGATAGTTAGCTAGGGATAGTCTTCGTTGAGTGGGGGCGCCATCTGCGCAGTGTCTTAGGGTGCCAACCTCCACGTAGGTAGGGTCCCAATAGTACAGGTTTCCTTATAGGGTATGCAGGCTTCTGAAGGTCTGTGGTGTCCCCTATGTTAAATTATGACTGACATACCATTAATCCAACATATCTGCATTTACTTGATAATTTTTGCCTTCCCCCTCTCTGGCTTCTTTTTATTCCTTTAATGATGTTGGTATAAGCGTGATACCGGAGTAAATCCGGACCATAACTTAGGGATAAACGGAGCAATACTGTGCAATTACAATTTAGGTTGGCTCTGTTTTAGTATGGTTGCTTGAAGCTCTTATATATGCAACATTGCACTTTTTAAGCAGCCTTTTAGGCAATTTCCCCCCCCAGACCACATTTCTGGTAAGGTGCGCCTATATTAGGTATGTCCTCACATTATTGCGTTGTTCCGGAGGGCCTGTAATGATTATGCCTATATAAAATACTGCGCTCCATCGCACGGGCTTCTTGCGTTCCATGCCTTGCGCATGCGCAATTTTACCATCGGGCAGACCGGAACTGAGGTCACAAGGACCGGAAGTGTGGCGCATGCCGAGAATGGTGAGCGATACATCGCGGTCCAACTTTTCTATATATAAAGGAGACACAAGCGGGCGTCAGGTAACGCAGCCTCGCAGGTACCCCTGTCACTCCCCTGATGAGTCCTTGATAGGATGAAATGCGTCGGGAGACTCTATCTGACACTGGGAGGCCGGGAACCCTTCTCACATAAAGGGAAATGGGTGAGATCATACCATGCTATTGCGATATCAGGCGTTCTGGAGCTTGAACAATTATGATAGATTACATATGTCCTAAATGACTGAAACAGAATATTATTGAAATACACGTGGGAGCCCCTCCATATGGGAAGGGCATTTGAATATCCCAGAAGATGTGTGTATGATTGGATGGGTTTCATCATGACTGTGTTTTCTCGGCCTTTATGCTCCTAAATTTATATGCTGATTCAATTTGGTTTGGATACGTATCCAGTTTGAATAGTGGAAGGTGACATTACACATTTTGTATGTGGTATCTTGACATTCATTTATGCAACTAAGGTTAATTTGGCATAGATAACCTAAATGCATTCTCTAGCTGATATAGTATAGATACCCCTTTTTTTCTGCTATTTCTTTTGAATACTGACGTACCATCCTTGAAGCAAGAACTATTATGCGCGCTGGGTCTGCTCTGAGATAACAGACCAGCACAGGCGTATTAGTTATTCCCTACGTACCCTTTTGTGTCCACAAGAGTGGGCGCAAGCCCCTCTTTGTTTTTATTTTCCCCTTGTTTGTATATCACTTGGTGAAGGCATCACGATAGTTTGTCTTTTTTAGGATTATTTATTAAAAGTTAAGTTTTAGTCCAATTGCTCAATACATTTAATTCTTTTGGATTACATCCCGCTGCATATATAAACTTTTAGAAAGGGCCTCAAAGTCAATAACAAAAACATGGTATTCCATGCGTTGCAAATCACTTTTCAAGGTATAAAATAGTCACAGACTGATGATGTTTAGATGAAACAAGAATTACATTTACACTATACAGCTACTGAATTATGACTAGTTGTCCACCTGTATGAAAAACTTTTTGCAATTAAAATGCTCAGCAAAATAAATATGAATTTTGGACCAAATCTTTTTGATAACCTCCTAAGGAAAATGGGGGGTCGCTGGAAAGTATAAGAAAATATACAGATATAGCAAATATTGCAACTCTATTTATGTCCACATCTAGACTACCAGACAAAATTCCTTTCCATACAGTAGGTCTCAGAAACATAACTACAGGGAGGTTACATGTTAGTCTAGTACAATTGTTGTTCCTTTTTTAGGAAGCACTTGATTTCTACATATTAAATATCCTCTATGGGTAGATATTTCAAGTTAATGGTAAACATGTCTACCCAAACAATCTTCAGTGACATCTGCCTCTTTCACCAGGCACCGCCAGATTCATCCTGTAAAAGATGCTGGTGGCAGAGAAGACGGTATGATCAACATCGCTGGGCGGCGCAGGCTCTGTTAAGCCAGGTTTAAAAGTGTGGTAGGTATCTATGGTGCTACCCAGTTGAGCAGAATGCTGTCTATAAGCTCAGCTGGAATAATCATCCACTCCCTGCTTTGGACAGTAGGGCAATACCACACCCTGCTTAAACTCTGAGTCAACTGCTGGAAGTTGTTTGGCTTTCTCATGGTTCATGAATGATGATGCTACCCCTGATACTCTTATACTGATTCTGACCCAGCTTGTTACCTTGAACTTGTTTTTTCTGTAATCTCTTCTGATTTGGATCACAGCTAGCCTGACATCACTTTGACTGACCACCTGCTATTTGACCTTGACTTTTTCTCTGACTAAAAATTTATCTCCTGATTCTGTACCTGGTTCTGTCCTCCAATTGCTCACCAGGCTAGTTAGACTACTACTGCTTCACTCTCGCTATTGTGTGAACACAACCCTGGGGCCCTTGTAATTCCTGATCCACGTATAGCCTGTAAAAGGATTCAAGATTTTTCCTGGGACCTGCTATTGGAACGAAACAAAAAAAACTGAGAAAAAAAAGCAAATTGTACATCATTTCATATAAAAAACCCCAAATGGTCCAGACAAAATTGTTGGCATCTTCCCAAAATTGTGGGTAAACAACTTTGTTTCAAGAATGTGATGATCGTTCAAACTCACCTGTGGCAAGTAACAGGTGTGGGCAATATGAAAATTACACCTGAAACCAGATAGAAAAGGGGAGAAGTTGACACAATCTTTGCATTGTGTGTTTGTATAAGCCATACTAAGCATGGGAAACAGAAAGAGGAGAAGAGAACTGTCTGAGGAGTTGAGAAACAAAGTTACTCAAGGTTACAAGTAGAGATAAGCGAACTTGTTCAGAAAACGTTCGCCAATCTCAAATTTGGCAAGAACATTGCACATTTGGATTCGTGTTCAGATTCCCAAGCTTTTTTCCTAAAAATCGGCAAGAGTCAGCCAAAATTTGTTAAATTACCGAGTTCACTAAGGGCTTTTTCAGATCAGTGTTTCCGATAGCTGCACAGGCCGCAAAACGTCCCACACACGTGCACACAGATGACACCCCTGTGTCCTTAGTGTTATAAGCACCGGCAGCTGGGAATCAGCAGTACTGTTTGTGATGTTCCCTGGCGCTGGGTTCTGTAGTGAAGACAGCTCACTTCACTTTCCCTGCTTGCGCTACAATCAGCGCTAGCAGGAGACAATGTTCAGAGTTCTATTCAACTGTTAGGCCGGCGTCACACTCAGCGTATGTAAATACGGTCCGTTTTTACGGCCGTAATATGCAGAAATGTTCCCAAAATAGTGATCCGTATGTCATCCGTAGGCAGGGTGTGTCAGCGTATTTTGCGCATGGCATCCTCCGTATGTAATCCGTATGGCATCCGTACTGCGATATTTTCTCGCAGGCTTGCAAAACCGACATCTAATGGATTTATGTGCTCAAATGTTCGGTAAAACATATATACAGTATATATATATATATATATATATATATATATATATATATATATATATATGTCATTGAGACACATATATATATATATTCTGTATTTATATTTAATTCCGCGCGAGATATGTGAAAAGCCGGTAATTCAATTGCCGGCTTTTTCTTTCTCCTTCCCAAACCCGACATGATATGAGACATGGTTTACATACTGTAAACCATCTCATATCCCTTTTTTTTTTGCATATTCCACACTACTAATGTTAGTAGTGTGTATGTGCAAAATGTGGGCACTCTAGCTTGTAAAATAAAGGGTTAAATGGCGGAAAAAAATGGCGTGGGCTCCCGCGCAATTTTCTCCGCCAGAGTGGTAAAGCCAGTGACTGAGGGCAGATATTAATAGCCTAGAGAGGGTCCATGGTTATTGCCCCCCCCCCCTGGCTACAAACATCTGCCTCCAGCCACCCCAGAAAAAGGCACATCTGGAAGATGCGCCTATTCTGGCACTTGGCCACTCTCTTCCCACTCCCGTGTAGCGGTGGGATATGGGGTAATGAAGGGTTAATGTCACCTTGCTATTGTAAGGTGACATTAAGCCAGATTAATAATGGAGAGGCGTCAATTATGACACCTATCCATTATTAATCCAGTAGTACGAAATGGTTAATAAAACACACACACATTATTTAAAAGTATTTTAATGAAATAAAGAAACAGGTTGTTGTAATATTTTATTATACTGGTAATCCACCTGAAGACCCTCGTTCTGTAACAAAGGAAAAATAAAAAAACAACAATATCTCATACCTTCCGACGCTCAGGTCAAGTCCCACGAAGTAAATCCATCTGAAGGGGTTAAATCGTTTTACAGCCAGGAGCTGTGCTAAAGCATTGCTTGTGGCTGTACTACCCCCGGGAAATCTCCGAACACTTACAAATACTCGGAGGACACCCAAGCGTGCTAGGGAAATCTCGAGTACCGAGTATATTCGCTCATTACTAATCTTTATGGTAAAACACATCATTCAACTGTTTACCAAAAACGGAATGAGGCCTACAAGAAAAGAGCACAGTACCTACAGTCAAATATGGTGGAGGTACAAAGATGTTTTTGGGTTTATTTTAGTGCCTCTTGCCTTGGGTGCCTTCACTGTGTGTAAGGCATCATGAAATCTGAAGATTACCAAAGGATTTTGGGTTGCAATGATCTACCCAGTGTCAGAAAGTTGGCTTTGTGTCATAGATCATGGGTTTTCAAGCAGGACAATGACCACAAACATAATTTAGGAAGCACCCAAAAATGGAAGGAAGCACAGCATTGGAGAGTTCAGAAGTGGCCAGCAATCTGTTCGGATCTAAATTTCATTGACCACCTGCTGTTGAGGAAAGGCACCGTTCAAATATGAGAGACCAGGAGCAATTTAGAAAACAAGAATGGTCTAAAATTCCAGTTGAGTGGTTAAACGAAGCGATTTGAGTGCAGTTATTTATTCCAAATGGTGGGCACCCAAATATTAAGTTGAGGGTGCCAATAACTTTGTCCTGGCCATTTTGGGGGTTTTGTGTGAAATTATGTCCAATTTCTCTCTTTTTTCACAGTTTTTTTTTTGTGCTGTTCAAATACACACAATGGAAGTAAACATGTGTATAACAAAACATGAGTAATTGCATTAATTTTCTGGGAGAATACTTCATTTTCTGGAACAATTTCAAGGGCATCAACACTTTCGGCCATGACTGTAGGTATAACGTAGCAATCTATTGGAAGGGGCATAAGACCTGCCAGGAAATTAAAATGTTTGGTTATTTCTTTAACCTCATGATGACTGATAAATTATATACACCAAGACATATCCAGTATTGACCCAGCTGCAGGGACTGTTACTACTATGGAACTTTTTTCCACCTTAATCTCTACTTCATTCTCCATTGTCCTATAAGAAATAACAACTTTGTAATATGAGATTCTCCCATTGGCAAAAATCGCAGTTTTCTCAGCTTTGATCATCTGTAGTAACCACAATAAGTATAATGAATTTGCCTTAGGTCTGTTTTTTATAGCCATGGACATCTAGTACCTACTAATACTATTACAATGTCCATTACTCTGCATCATCTGTGATATAATAATCTATCTTGGTATCTACTTCCTAAATTTTAACGAAAATGCATTACAAATTAAAGAACAACTTGCAAGTTGTTTTAGTCTTTTATAAATGTGAGGTATAAACTAAAAGGTATTATGGGTGAGGCGGCTTATTGGCTCTGACAAGTAAGCAATTATTCCAAAGGAAAATGTGACATTTTGAATGCTTGTACCACATTCCTTACAAATATTAACTTTGCCTCGTGACAAAAATTTAGCTTCTCTCATTTACATCTCTGTGTTGATTCACTGTAAAGTTAATTAAAGAGAACGTGTCATCAGGATGTTATACCACAAACTTATGCCATGTATAAAAAGGTGCTTTTTTGCTGATTAAATCCTTACCTTTCATACAGAAATCAGTTTAGCGGATTTAGAGAAATCTATAGTTGAAATGATATACTATTGAGCTGCAAGTGCAGTGGGTGGGCCCTGCACTTGCAGCTCTCCTGCCTCTACCTATTCCCTGCCTGCTGCCTGCCTCCTATCTATGACTGACTGATTTCTCACGTTTCAATGCTCTGTGAGTCAGAAACAGGAGGCAGTCAGTGGGTGGCGCATGGGGAGAAAGGGCAGGAGAGCTGTAAGTGCAGTACCCGCCCGTTGCACTCGCGGCTCATTAGTATACAATTTCAACTAGAGATTTCTCTAAAACAGCAAAACTGTTTTTTTTTTCAAGAAAGGTAAGGATTTCATCGCCATAAATTTACCTTTACATACATGCGATTAGATTGGATCTGTAAAATCCTAATGATAGATTTTCTTTCGAAGGTCCCAATGATCTCTCCAAGTCATACCAAAACGTCATAATGTGGTAACAAGCTGTGCCACATGGAATGTATCTACTGTTCTACTAAAGTATGAACCTCAGTGGTAGGTCTTTTAGTTAGAAGTGGCAAAAAATGATTTTCATGGCTAACTTGGAAATTAATTGAGCATTACAAAAGACGATGGTCATCTAATGGAACATGCATAGTTAGGTATAAAAGAGCAGACCATTACACTTAGAGCAATTTCGCATTTCATCTTAGCCGTAAGCTCTTCAATCTGTATCTATTTCCAGCTTTCAGCTTGTCCCCGGTGATAAACCTTCATATACTGTAGTTAGTGGACTTTAGGGACTCCATTAAATTCCCATCAGATTTGAATCCTGTCTTAACAATGGACACCACAACAGAAACCAACTGTTATGATCCGGTGACCTAGGAGCTGCATGAGAGACTTTCTCAGGAGTAAGTGGTATCTATACTGACCGCAAACCCTAAACTGACACCGCAACTAGAAGTAGCCGTGGGGTGTGCCTAACCCGTCCTAGACACCTCGACACAGCCGGAGGACTAAATACCCCTATAGCTGGAAATGGGAATTCTATCTTGCCTCAGAGCAGAGCCCCAAAGGATAGGCAGCCCCCCACAAATATTGACTGTGAGTATAAGAGGAAAGACACACGCAGGCAGAAAAACAGAGTTTAGCAAAAGAGGCACTTCTAGCTAAATAGAAAAGGATAGGACAGAATTCTAAGCAGTCAGTATTAAAATCCTAAAAATATCCACAGCAGAAAATACAAATATACTACATCTAACTAAAGACATAGCAAGTATATCTGCAACTCCTGAGAATCCAGCATGACTGAAAAATCCAAACAAAGTCTAAGCTGGCCAAAAACACAAATGAATTACACTGAATTACAAGCACACTGCATGTGTGCACAGAGACAAAAAAACAGACACTTATCTTAGCCGAATTGGCAGCAGAGCATGAGGAACCAGAGAGAGAAGCAATCCCTCCAAGAACAATGGTCAACTGGCACTGACTAATGAATCCAGCAGCCCTAAATACCCCAGTTAGGCCTGCAATCAGCATGGACACCTGACCATGATTGCAAGCCAGGGACAGCTGCAATACCACCAACAACCACCGGAGGGAACCCAAGAACAGAATTCACAACACCAACAGAAAGCAATACAAGCCATTGGAGAATCCCAAATGATAGATGGTTTGAGATTTACCGTTGAAAAATGAAATTACATGTGATTGAACATATCTTTAGGTTCCACAAACTAAAAGTGTAAAACACTATAGTTGGTGTCTCTATGAAATTCTTCTCTGCCACAGCCTGCCCTGCTGTTCTACCCCTCATGGTGTTGCACCAGTTAGTAAAGATGAGAACCAAAGAGACAAACAAAATGAGCAAATACCCTGAAGTAAGTAAATAAATAGTAATAGTACATGCATTTTTATGCAGGATGACACCAGGCCCTTTAGTGTTGGTTGGGTGTACTGGGATGTCTGTCATTGTGGGATACACTTGGACAGCCCACCCGATCTAATAGTATGGGCATCATCAATAGACTGTAAGCCAGAAACTGTGCATCACACGTATCTGTGTGACTGGTGTCCTATGTATGTGGAACACCCTACCAGGGCAGCGGGGTACTCAGTACCGAGTCCGGTCTTAAAAAGGATGTCACGGTGGCAGCAACCCGGTCTGTGGCCCTGGGCTCCCAATTAAAGGGGAAATGTCTTTTAAAGGGTATTGTGAATAAAGTCTATTGTTCGTGACGCCACCTGTGGTTCTCGGTCAGTAAGGAAAAAAGCCGCTTAAAGAGGTCCTCTTGGGTGATGGTAGGGCAGCTAGATGGTGAAGCTTCCCACAGGTGAAGCGGGGCCCCCAGGGTTTCCCAAGTGTATGGCACCGATGATGTGGTGGATGGTATAGGAAAGAACAAGGACACAGGTTTGCAGTCTTTATTGATGGTAGCAGTCCTCAGTCCAGGGTACAAAGTGCAGGGTAGCTGTGGTCTGGCCGGCTTGGAGGCAATAGGAGATCCCTCTCCCAGGTGAGGTCCGTAAGCCTTTCCTACTTGCGCTTTTTAGGTCCCTGCCGCTTGAAGCTCTGTGCAAGTCCCCTCTCTCCTGTCCTAAGACAGATGTCTGTACGATAGGCAGTTTGAGCCTGTTTATAGGGACTCTATCATGCCCCAGGCTCTAAATTTACTGCTTCACCTCAGACTTGATGCAAGCAATTGACATACAGTCCTATGCCCTCCGGTTCTGATAAGTGTCCTAGAGTCCCACTGTAGCCTCGGGCTCCCGGTACCCAGTTCTGTGCTCTGGCTCCAGGGTGTCCTTCTGCTGTTCCCCTGCAGAGCCTCTTCCTCCTCTGTGCTTCTTCCCTCTAAGCTCCTCCACAATTCAACTCTTTCTGCTTCTCACTCTTCCCAGGAGTAGCAGCTCCCTCGTGACTGCTCGGCCCCTACGTCTGCTCCAGACTTCTTTCTGCTCTCCTTGCTGGAGACCAACTGTCTCCCTCCACTGTCTACCTCAGACTGACTAGCTCCTCCTCCAGACCAGGATACATAAAGCGTAAGGAAGCTCCCCTGAATCCGGGTCCTGAGCTCCCCCTCCTGGCCTAGATTCAGATGTGTTGAATGTGAGTGCCTTACCTGATAGAGAGACTCCCTTGCCTCCAAGCGTGATATCACCCTCCCTGAAAGGAAGGCAACATCACTGCAACAATCGGTTACCTGGGGTGTTGCATAAGCTCCATCTGGGTGCATGTTTAATACTACACAGCCACCCACTCCATGATTTGTTAGGTTTGTGAGTGGCTGTTTGCATCAGCATTTTGCGCCTGTGGTGCTCCGGCCTTTATCATGGGGTCTGCTGTATTGCGCTAGTGCATTGGTGATCTAACCCTAGAGTTAGTAAGGTCATAACTATTTTCTGTGATTTTTTTTGAAGTGTAGCCACTTACAGCAACACAAATGTGGTGCAGCAACATGGGTTGAACACAGGACAATAATATCAAGTAATGAGAAGCGCAAACATGTTTATTATAGGGGAGAAGAATGTGAGGAATAGGCCAATCAACAAGGACCATTTTAGATCCAACAGGAAAATTAAGGTTTACAAGGTTACAGGACGCTGTTATTGAAGAGGAAGGAAGAACTTGATTATAAATAAGAAAAAACTCAACAAGGGCCTATATAAAGATCAAAGCTCCACAAAGACAGAGCATAACTATGCTAAATGAGGTTTTGTTAAAGCAACAAACGAAAAAGAACCAAGCCTTTTATTTAGTTCCTTGATCTTGACCCCTACAATAAACAGACTAAGATACCTTTGTATCTTATTGACATCCTATATTCTGTGCTGCTTGTGAGCCTGAGCTGACATAGAGAAAACGTATCTGAGGCCTCGGTCACATCACATTTACGGTCTATACTCAGGCTTGGACTGGCCCACCGGAGAACAGGAGAATCCTCCGGTGGGCCCCTGTGCAGTAATGAGCCACCACACTCTGATATGAGCAGTACTTGGCACAATATACTGCAATCACTATGTTCAGACAAAGGCGGCATCTTATTAATGTAACAATCTACCCAGTTCTTTGCTATAGAAATTTGTAATTGAGATAATGTCACATTTGCATGTAGCTAAAAAGTGGGCCCCTGACGTTGGTTACTGGTGGGCCCTTGGTACCTCAGTCCAACACTGTCTCTACTTAACATATATGTTCTTGGATGAAAACATTACAAAAATACCATACAGTCGCATTCATCATTCATAGTATCTCATTGCTAAAATCTAAATATGTATATATATATATATATATATATATATATATACTTATTGGGCTTCTTAACGTGAGACTGAGACTCTGTAGAGCCACATGCAGCATGGCAAATATTGCCTGTATTAGAAGTGGAGCATATCAAGAAGGAAGAACGAAAAGAAGGGGAAAAGTCAGAAAATCCAATAAATGGCACATTACCGAAGACAAGTATACAAAGAGTCAACACAAGAACCTCTACATTAATAATCTACATTATCATATTTGAATTGACCCATGCTGCGTTATATCAGATGTCGGTTAGGCCGGGAGTTATCAGTCAGCATATGCTGTGATTAAAAGTGCTGATGCTAGCACCACTCTACAGACTTGACGTTGGTAGCTCACAGCAGATATGTTGTCCACCATTGTTTGCTCTTCTTGTGATTGCTTTAGGCTGTTCAGTGTCTCTTTCCCTCAAACAGGGAATAACAGTGTACTCTTTTATTACCATAACTTTTATTTATTCATCTTGGCTGCCCTGAATGAATGCCCTGTTGAATATCAGTAAAACCTAGAGAATCCTGCCTGGTGCCGATGTCACGACTCTGGTTCAGGCCCCCATGAAGCACTTTAGAGATGGATGGTTCAGAAGCATCACCAGGGGAAAGTGCTGAGCAGCTGTAAAATAAGTATCATGGATGTGTTATTGCAACCAGCATCATCAAAATTACCAAGTCTAAATGATGAATGGTGGGGGAAGGGGATATGGAGTGCTTCTTATAAGAATCCAGGGATAAGCAACAGAGCACTGATGGACATTAGTATGGGACAATGTCTTGAAGGGTTTAGCTGCAGCAAAAAAATCCACTTGAAGGGGGCCTACAAGTTATAGTGATAAGATCCAAATACGTTCAGGGAAGCAGAAAGCCTAAACACAAACATAGAGGCGACTAGGAACACATGACTGTATGGATGGGATGTATGTAAAAATACCCTGCTCAAAAAAATAAAGGGAACACTTAAACAACAGAATATAGCTCCAAGTAAATCAAACTTCTGTGAAATCAAACTGTCCACTTAGGAAGCAACACTGTTTGACAATCAATTTCACATGCTGTTGTGCAAATGGAATAGACAACAGATGGAAATTATTGGCAATTATCAAGACACACTCAATAAAGGAGTGGTTCTGCAGGTGGGGACCACAGACCACATCTCAGTATCAATGCTTTCTGGCTGATTCTTAGGTCACTTTTGAATGTTGGTTGTGCTTTCACACTCGTGGTAGCATAAGACAGACTCTACAACCCACACAAGTGGCTCAGGTAGTGCAGTTCATCCAGGATGGCACATCAATACAAGCTGTGGCAAGAAGGTTTGCTGTGTCTGTCAGAATAGTGTCCAGAGGCTGGAGACAGGCCAGTGCACCAGGAGATGTGGAGGAGGCCGTAGGTGGGCAACAACTCAGCAGCAGGACTGCTACCTCAGCCTTTGTGCAAGGAAGAACAGGAGCACTCACTGCCAGAGCCCTGCAAAATGACCTCCAGCAGGCCACAAATGTGCATGTGTCTGCACAAACGGTTAGAAACCGATTCCATGAGGATGGTCTAAGTGCCCGACATCCACAGATGGGGGTTGTGCTCACAGCCCAACACCATGCAGGACGCTTGGCATTTGCCACAGAACACCAGGATTGGCAAATTTGCCACTGGCGCCCTGTGCTCTTCACAGATGAAAGCAGGTTCACACTGAGCACATGTGACAGATGTGACAGAGTCTGGAGACGCCGTGGAGAGCGATCTGCTGCCTGCATCATCCTTCTGCATGACCAGTTTGGCAGTGGGTCAGTAATGGTGTGGGGTAGCATTTCTTTGGAGGGCCACACAGCCCTCCATGTGCTCGCCAGAGGTAGCCTGACTGCCATTAGGTACCGAGATGAGATCCTCAGACCCCTTGTGAGACCATATACTGGTGCAGTTGGCCCTGGGTTCCTCCTAATGCAGGACAATGCCAGACCTCATGTGGCTGGAGTGTGTGTGTCAGCAGTTCCTGCAAGATGAAGGCATTGAAGCTATGGACTGGCCCGCCCATTCCCTAGACGTGAATCTGATTGAACACATCTGGGACATCATGTCTCGCACCATCCACCAACGTCACGTTGCACCACAGACTGTCCAGGAGTTGGCGGATGCTTTAGTCCAGGTCTGGGAGGAGCTCCCTCAGGAGACCATCCGCCGCCTCATCAGGAGCATGCCCAGGCATTGTAGGGAGGTCATACAGGCACGTTGAGGCCACACACACTACTGAGGATGATTTCCTTGTCTTGAGGCATTGCCACTGAAGTTGGATCAGCCTGTAACTTCATTTTCCCCTTTGATTTTGAGCATCATTCCAACTCCAGATGTCCGTGGGATATTAGTTGTGATTTACGTTGATCATTTTTAGGTTTTATTGTTCTCAACACATTGCACTATGTAATGAATAAAGATTTACAACTGGAATACTTCATTCAGTGATATCTAGGATGTGGGATTTTAGTGTTCCCTTAATTTTTTTGAGCAGTGTATAATCTTTTTCCCATTTGTCCACTACAGCCACAGGCACTCAATGTAGTTCTTTGGAGCCCAATATTTAACATGAATTATTTGTGGCCTAAATGACAATTTGTCACCCGAAGACATGAAAGACCTCCCTTAGTCTCCGATACTGTTTGCCCCCTTAGTCTCTCATACTGTATGTCCCCTCAGTCTCCAAAGGTAAAATATAGCTGCACTCTGAAATAGTAAGAATGTTAGATTTAGAAAATTGGAATTGTGTTACTGCTATTGAAAAATAGATAGACGTTCTATTATGTACATATGGAATATTAGAAAAATGTAGTTTCAGCTTGCACAGTAAGGTGCAGACTAAACTGTCAAGGTCTCTATGGACGAACTCTAAGACATGCACCTCTACCTAACCAAAAGCACAAGAAATGTCTGATACAATATGCTCAAAACTACATATATAAATAGACCGCAGGAGTTTTAGATTCTATTCAATGAAATATAGCTGGAACTTTTCAGGCCTATGAATCTGCTTTATGTCTGGAGGAGGAACAATGAAGCATATACAGGAAAGTACACTCTGCCTACAGTGAAGCAAATATCAGCTTCTGACAGTGCTATGGTGGTGGCTTTGCTATATTCTGGGGCATCTTTGCTTTACCCCTGCTTACTCTGGCATTAGAGACCTGTAGTGTGTAGAGATGGGCGAACCCATCTTCACATAGGACAGGTGAGACATATAGTTGTTTATTATTTTTCTTCTTTTCCAGGGGACATGGGCATCAGTGGATTAAGTGTAAAGATGAGTATTATGGTTGCTTATTACTTTCTTTTTTTTACAGGCGACATGGGAGACTAAGGAGACATACAGTATAGAAGACTAAGTGAACATACACAATGGGAGACTAAGGAGACATACAGTACAGGAGATTAAGGGGGCATACATTAGGGGAGACTAAGGGGACATACCATATGGAAGACTAAGATGACATTCAGTACGGGAGACTAGGGGAATATACACTATGTGTATTAAGGGGTATAGAGTATGGGATACCAAGGGAACATACACTATGGGATACTAATGGAACATGTACTACGGGAGACTAAGGGGGCACACAGTATGGGAGACTAAAGGAAAATACAGTATGGGAGACTAAGGGGACATACGCTATGGATACTAAGGGGACATATACTATGGGAGACTTAGGGGGCATACAGTATGGAGACAAAGGGGACATACACTATGGAAGACAAAGGGGCATACAGTGTGGTAGACTAAGGAGATGTACAATATGGGAGATTAAAGGGACAAACCATATGGGAAACTAAAGGGAGAAATAGTATGGGAGACTAAGGGGAGAAATAGTATACCGTAACTGTGCCTTTTTATTTTTATTTCAGATAAAGGTGTCAGGGTCCTTCTTTCAATTAAAAGATTTTATTCTGGCTGTGTCTTTTTTTATAATCTAACTATAGGGTTAGTAATGGGGGTGTCTCAGAGATGCCTCTCCACTACTAACTCCTGGGCTTGATGTCAGCTACAAATACAAAGCTGACATCAACCTCACAATGAATACCCCACTTGCAGGGGCGTAACTACCGCGGTCGCAGCGGTCGCCATTGCGACCGGGCCCCGCAGGTCAGGGGCCCCGGGCCGGCAGGTCTGAGCAGGGCCAGGCTGGCCATCGGGCACTTCTGGCAAATGCCAGAAGAGCCGATGCCAGTAGTGGGCCGCTGCACTGTTCCTCCCCCGGAACCCCCCCAGTGCCGCCGCCGCCGCCGCATTTAACTATACCGGCGTCTATGACACCGGTATAGTTCAATGAAATGATGGGAGGAGAGAGCGTCACCTGACGCTTCCTCTCCCATCATTCCCCGCTCTGCCTCTGACAGTACACTGCGGGTGCGCGATGACGTCATATCATCGCGCACCTGCAGTGTCCTGGGCAGACTGCAGCCGCCAGGAGCAGCGCGGGCAAAAGGAAAGGTGAGGAGAGTATTTTTTTTTTTTTCTTTTTAACCGGACTGTGCGGCCATTATCGGGGGGGGGGGGGGGGATGAGATGAGATGTGGGCTGTGCTCTATATACCCCTGTGCGGGCTGTGCTTTATATACCCCTGTGGGGGCTGTGCTGTATATATCCCTGTGCGGGCTCTGCTGTATATACCCCTGTGGGGGCTGTGCTGTATATATCCCTGTGCGGGCTCTGCTGTATATATCCCTGTGCGGGCTCTGCTGTATATACCACTGTGCGGGCTCTGCTGTATATACCACTGTGCGGGCTCTGCTGTATATACCACTGTGCGGGCTCTGCTGTATATAACACTGTGCGGGCTGTGCTCTATATACCACTGTGCGGGCTCTGCTGTATATAACACTGTGCGGGCTGTGCTGTATATACCACTGTGCGGTCTCTGCTGGATATACCACTGTGCGGTCTGTGCTGGATATACCACTGTGCGGTCTGTGCTGGATATACCACTGTGCGGTCTGTGCTGGATATACCACTGTGAGGGCTGTGCTGGATATACCACTGTGCGGTCTGTGCTGGATATACCACTGTGCGGTCTGTGCTGGATATACCACTGTGCGGGCTGTGCTGGATATACCACTGTGCGGGCTGTGCTGGATATACCACTGTGCGGGCTGTGCTGGATATACCACTGTGCGGTCTGTGCTGGATATACCACTGTGAGGGCTGTGCTCTATATACCCCCTGTGCTGGCTGTGCTGTATATACCCCTGTGCGGGCTGTGCTGTATATACCCCTGTGCGGGCTGTGCTGGATATACCACTGTGAGGGCTGTGCTGGATATACCACTGTGCGGTCTGTGCTGGATATACCACTGTGCGGGCTCTGCTGTATATACCACTGTGCGGGCTCTGCTGTATATAACACTGTGCGGGCTGTGCTCTATATACCACTGTGCGGGCTCTGCTGTATATAACACTGTGCGGGCTGTGCTGTATATACCACTGTGCGGTCTGTGCTGGATATACCACTGTGCGGTCTGTGCTGGATATACCACTGTGCGGTCTGTGCTGGATATACCACTGTGAGGGCTGTGCTGGATATACCACTGTGCGGGCTGTGCTGGATATACCACTGTGCGGTCTGTGCTGGATATACCACTGTGCGGTCTGTGCTGGATATACCACTGTGCGGTCTGTGCTGGATATACCACTGTGAGGGCTGTGCTGGATATACCACTGTGCGGTCTGTGCTGGATATACCACTGTGCGGTCTGTGCTGGATATACCACTGTGCGGGCTGTGCTGGATATACCACTGTGTGGGCTGTGCTGGATATACCACTGTGCGGGCTGTGCTGGATATACCACTGTGCGGTCTGTGCTGGATATACCACTGTGCGGGCTGTGCTGGATATACCACTGTGCGGGCTGTGCTGGATATACCACTGTGCGGGCTGTGCTGGCACCCAACACCATGTTGCAGTGCAGGAGATTCCTGCAACAGTCCGAGGCGTATCTAGGGGAAGCGGGGCGGGGGAAGGTGGGGGGGTTGCGGGGGCGGGGGAAGGTGGGGGGGTAGGGGGGGGCCCCATTTGGAAGTTCGCACCGGGGCCCATAACTTTGTAGTTACGCCACTGCCCACTTGCCACCACACTAGAGCAAGTGGAAAGAGCAAGGCTAAGTGCCAGTTTTGGCACAACATATTGATCCGCCATTTCTGGGGCTGCAAAGAGCTGATTTTTTTAGGAGGGTGCCAATATGCATGGCCCTTTCCTAGGCTATTAATATCAGCTCATAGCTGTCTGCATAGCCTTTACTGGTTATTGAGTATAAGGGGGACTCCACATAATTTCTTCTGGGGGGGTCTCCCTTATAATAACCAGTAAAGGCTAAACAAAGCTGTGAACTGATATTAATAGCTAGGAACCTTTATTGCTATTGGATCCTTCCCAGAATATTAACAACAGCCCTCAGCCATTGGCTTTCCCTATCCTGCTTATGAAAATTGCAGTGGACCCCACGCCGTTTTTTTTACATTTTTTATTTAATAGTCTATGTCATTATTTCAATTAACGGATTTTATTCTGGCTGTGTCTTTTTTTACAATCTATGAAGTTAGTTACAGGGGCGTCTCATAGATGGCTCTCCTTTACTAACCTGTAGGCTTGATGTTAGCCATCATAAAACAGCTGACATCAACCCCACAACCATTACTCCACTTGCCACCTACCAGGGCATGTGGGAAGAGCTGGGCAAAGTGCCAGAATTGGCGAATCTTAAACATGCACTTTTTGTGGGGTGGCTGCGTGCTGCTATTTTTATTTTGGATATTGGCCCCTTACCAGTCTGAGAATACCAGCCCTTGCCCTTGAATAAAAGCCCTGGCTTTAGATTGGCTGTTTGTCCAAAAATGGAGGTGACCCCAGGTCATTTTTTTTAAATTATTTATTTAAATAATTTAAAAAAACAGTGTGGGTACCCTTCTATTTTTGATATCCAGCCATAAAAAAACTGAAACCTGAGGGTTGCAACCCACCACTGTCAGTTTTTCCGGTGCTGGTTATCAAAAATAGAAGAGACCCCACGTCAAATTTCTTTTAAATCTATTTATTCATAGCACAGGCGCCGGCTGATGAATACTACCAACAGTGGCGCCTGCTCGAACTGTTATCAGTGACAGCAGGCGTAGGCTCATGAGAGTAGTACTCATCAGCCGATGCCTGTGACTGGCAGTAACCTTTTCACCTCTGGTCACAGCAGTGGGCTCACACTGTCATCTGAGAGTGTTGGAACTGCAGCTCTCTGACTGGCGGTAAGATCATTAGATCAGAGACTGTGTTTGCTGTGCTGTCTTGCAGATGAAAGCATGGCAAACAATGGATGCTCAGACCTCCAAGTCCTCTGAATGGGTTCGGTTTCATGTACCGTTCTGGTATTTGGTTTTGGAAGCTCTGGAAGATTCTGGAATGACCATCACAGTTGTCTGACTTGAATTCCATAGGAAATCTTTTATGGGATTTGAAGAAATTGTAGTTGCAGCACACAAACCTATGAATACTAATGAACTGGAAGACATTGTCAATGAGGATCAAGCTAAGATTCCTCCGGACTGCTGCCAGAAGCTGGTGTCTCGGTATGCATCCTGTGTGCAGCAGATCATAAATGCCAAAGGGGCTTTCCTAAATGCTAAAGGTCCTTGATGTGAAGAGATTGTATAATTTTGAGGCTGTAGTAGACATTAAACGTGGATTTTTGTGATGACTTTGGAGAAACCACTTGTTGTATTACTTGTGTTGAGCTATTTACATTTTTGGCGTATGACTGTTTTTTTGCTAACAGCAGTAAGTTTGAATATTTTGCTAATAAACTAAAATTGCTACGGCAGTGTAATAAATTTGTTTGCAAATGTGTTTATTGTCAAGATTTTGTGTGGGTTATAGAGAGTAATATAGAATGCAACAATCTATGCAGAGCCTCAAGGAAAAGCTAAAAAAAAAAATCAGCCTTTAGACAGCAGGTGAAAGGTCACAGCAGTCAGCAGAGACCTTGTACCCTTCATTCTAGCAATTAATGGCGATCCTTATGATGTGTTAGAATTTGTAGGCGATAAGGAGCTAAACAATTCCAAAATCCAGCGACCCTGATACACTTTTTATGCTGTTGTCTGCTACTAGTTATATGGTTTTGGCAAATTTCAGAACTACTACAAGTTGCCTTATGTAATTTGTGCACAGTAGTATTTGTGTAATGGCAGGGGTGTTAATTGATGTTGGCGTCACAGCAACACAGGCAAATTGGGATTCTGGTTTGGCTTTTATCCTAAGTCATGTGACAAGGCTCGTTAAAGGTTTGACATTGACTTGTAGGATTGCTACCTTCCAATAGGTGGCACTAGAGTTCTAGTTCTCTTCCTCTCTGAAGAGACAATTTGCATAATTAGCATATTTCCCAGAGGAGCACTGCAGCTTTAAGTCTCCTCATCTCAGCATGCTTAGCATGTCAATCTCCGCAAGGAGAAACAATTCTTCTTGGATAGCAACACAGAGAGACACACATGTGGATGAAGGAACATAACTTTACACTGAAGAAGAAAAAAGCTGTATAGTTACACTTAAAGACACAGGATCGTAGCGGTTGCAATACGAGAACGTAGTAGTGGTCTTACAGGTTGCAGATAGTCTATCTTAGTTAAAGAAAACCTGTCATCCAATAAAGGGTTCCAGAATTTGCTCTCATTTTATTCTTGCTGCTCCAATGAGTAATCTGTTGGTATTTTTTTTAATCCACCATACTCTCCACGATATATTTTTTTATTGCTCTTTTTTATGGTCTTTATCAAGGAGTTGGGGCTCACAGGGTAATGATGCAGAACATACTAACTACTTGCAGATGTTGTCCTTGGTCGGATTTGACCCAGGACCCCAATGATGCAAGGCTGCAGTGCTAACCACTGAGCCACTATGACACTCAGAAAAGGTTACAATTGCAATGGAGCCATATGCAATGCATCTAGCGACCAGCAATGGGTTGGAGAACACTCGAGAGAAGTGTGTTTATACAACTAGTTAAACGCTTTCTAAATTGTAGTGTACTGCTACTTGAGCACTGAACTCAATGCAATGAATTCTACTCTAAACCATATGTAGTCTTTTCTCGCAAATATGGAATGTGTTTCATTCTGTGTGTACAGACAGGAAAGAGGCACATATGCTGGAGACAGTATCACCGTTGTCACTTTGCCAATACCTGTTCTACATCTACGTGAATATTTTTTTACCTCTTCAGAATATCTATTGCGTGACAACAGTAGGTGCATGGGTTATACATGAGAATTTGCTTGCTGGGGCAAAGAAACAAGTATCCAAACTATTGTCATGTTCATCACATGTTGTCATTGCCAATGTAATGGAAACCTCGTAGTCAAAGACAGCCAATAGTGTCTCTCAGCTTTAGCATTGACTTTATTCTAGATTTGAATGTTGAGCATTTACAGATGTATTGCTAGATCTGCCAGGGAACAGTCACGTATTTCGGAACCTTATCCTTCAAGAAGATGTCTCATTGCAAACAGTCTCTTCTTGGTTGAAGCTACTGTATCTACCTCTTGACACCCATTGGTAATTTTCTGATTGTCAGGCAGTTATTTCCCGATCAGAGATAACTTTAGATCTCTAGAAAGACCACTGCTTTTTAATGGTTCTCCGCTCCGACTTGTAGAGTCCCAGTTGGGGTTGCAACCCCCACAACATAAGACAACAGGATAAAACCAGAGGTTATCTATATGAGACTACCTGTAAGGTAATTTACATGTGACAGCCAAGCAGCTCTTAATACATTTTTCATAGGCAGGCAAGCCACTTTGAATAGCAGGTTTTAGGGGAACTCTGGCTTTCACCCTTTAACCCCTATGCAGTCACTAGACTTACATAGAGTCCCTTGGGTTGCATCCACGGAGTAGCTACTGACCAGTTTAGCAAGCTGGCAAAGGGAAGTTGACATGCTGGATCTAAATCAGGGCAGGCTGGATTATGGAGTATCTGAAGTCAAGTACATGATCAGAAGGATGTCAAGGTCAATACCAAAAGGACCGAATCTGAGACACTTTCATCAGGCAAACAGGGTGTAAAAAAAAGTCAATATCTAGTAGCAACAAATAGAAAGTTATAGGGATTCACTAAACAGCAAACCAGAGTCAGAATAAACCTATGACTGGCATGTTTCAGGAAGCTGCTGGGGGTTTAAATAGAGTGAGGTGATTACAACTGATTACCACTAGAAATCTGTGCTCAGCCGTAAGGCATAAATTCCCTGGCTATGCAAAATCACACGTGCCAGCCACACTAATGTCAAACGGGACCTCGCCTGCATCTCTCAGCGCTGTCTGCAGTGCAAGAGCAGTGTTGCCTCGTGGCAGAGGTCATACGAAAAGGTTCAGACACTCGCGCAATACTACCCTTTTAAGGGAGTTTTCTTCTTTTATGATATTGACAATAAGAATTGGTCATTGATGTCAGATCAATGAGTTTGACACCCGGCACCACCACCAATCAGGGTTACTAGTTTAAACAGCTGTAAATTATCAGAGTGGAACACCGCAGTTTTATACATTGTTTATTGGCCATGAATGGCTAATACAGATCAGCTACTATTCTCTACAATGGTAGCTGGTCTAAAGTACCCAGAAGCCGTGGCTAACACTGTTCGGGAAGCTGTATTGTTTGGCTACGTACAATGATCACTTCCAACCACTGTCTGAGCAGTTAGCATCTGATTGCAGAAGGTGGTGGTGTCGAACTTACTTATATGAAATTGAGGACCTATTCCAAAGATGGGTCAACATTATAGTTGGCAACACTTTTATTCACACTACCGAAGCCAGTAGGGGCTATAAATCTCAGTGGCTACAGAGAAAACATGAACTTTATGTTTACTGGACATCTTATCCAAAAAATGTGGCCTACGGATAAATATTATGCTTTGCTTATATAGCGTTATTATATTCCACAGCACTTTACAGATGTTATCATCAATGTCCTCATTGGGTCTCTCAATCTAAATTCCCTATCAGTTTTTTTTGAAGTGTGGGAGGAAACGAGAGAACACCCACACAAACATGGGGAGAACATACAAACTCCTTGTAGATGTTGTCCTTGGTGTAATTTGAACCCAGGATCCCCACACTGAAAAAAAAGCAGTGCTAACCACTAAGCCACCGTGCTGCCCATGAACAATCAATTAATTAATGATAAAGATTATAAGCTATGTATCTACAGTTCAATAAATCAATATGAACTTATCACCAGTGTTTAAAGGGAACCTGTCAGCAGATTTTGCCACTATAAGATGGGGCCACTGCCTTTCAGGGCTTATCTACAGCATTCTATAATGCTGTATATCTGCCACCGGTCCAACCTGCAAGTGAAGAAAAATAAGTTATATTATACTCACTCGAGGGGGCAGTCCGGTCCGATGGGTGTTGCAGGTCTGCAGCGCCCCAGAGTCCTGGTTGCTGCAGTAATGTCGCTCTTCCACCAGGGGGAGTGATATTATGTCTGATGGTACTAAAGGAGTTCACCTTGCCAGGTATCACAAGTCACACACCACACTTCACACTCCAGTCCACCAGGGGGAGCCTTGCTTCTATCTGTTAGGGCACTCCTCACACACGGGTAAAACTGGTGGGTTGGATAGGAAGTCAGTCAGAGGCTACCTGGGTTTGACCCAGAGAGGACCTGTCAGGCAGACAGGGGGAGAAGGAGGAACATCTGAGCTGCAGACAGTGGGTCCCTGTCAGGGGTGGGATCCTGACAGAGGCCTAGCACGAGATAGATAGCCATGGAGCTGCGCCTGCACCACGTGCAGCAGCATCCTAAGAAAGGACACGAAGCGAAGTGTATTGTGGAGAGTGAGGAACGAAGTCACAGAACAAGGAGATAATACCGGGAGGAGTCCTGCCCCAAGATCGGCAGCCTCCTTCTGAGCCGCGTAGCCGGTGGCCGGAACACTGAGGGAGTAATTGACTCTACGCATTACTTCAGAGACCGGCAGGTCAGTCAATTCCAAGTTGGCTGCCTGACCTTAATACCTAAGAAGACACGGAGGCAAATTGTGGGGGTCGGGGCGTCTCTAGGGTCCCTACAAACAAGCCCCAGGCTATCCCAGTCATACGGGTTGTCCTATCCTTACCATCTGGGGGACAGAGAGAGAGAGAACATCAGAAACATCTATGAAAGTTGTGAGGACTATCCTGTGGTGCTCAGCAGGGAGGTACTACAACACACAGGCGCTAGTAGGAAGGCTACTGATTTCCACCTGGTTAAGAGAACTCTGGATGTGCCTTCGGACCAGCCGGACTCTGCCTGCCCGGTGAACGGTACTCCGGACTGTGGACGCTGAAGTCTTCAGTAAAAGGTAAAGAGACTGCAACCTTTGTGTCCTCATTATTCATTGCGCCTTACAACGTCCACCATCACCACCTACACATCTGGGAAGCCCTGGGGATATACTTCACCTGTGGGAAGGTATAACATCTAGCTACCATTCCATCACCCCAGCGGACCCCTAAGCAGCGTCGGTCACCCTGACCGAATACCACAGGTGGCGTCACGAACACCAGACAACTTCACCTTTAATTGGATGCCCCTCAGAAGGGCTACGGACCGGGTCGGGCCACCGTGACATCCCCAGAACCGAGAGAGGTAGACCCGGTGCCGAGTACCCCATTGCCCTTAACGTGGGGGCACTCCAGGTCCAGGTCAGGGCAGGACAGAGAAGTATGGCTGCTCAGGAGCGCTGATGCCGGGGAGCGATAAAGAGGCAGGAGGGCGGCATCACAAGAAGATGGGAGGCACCCATCCAGCACCTGTGACACCCATCGGACCGGACCGCCTTCCTGGGGGAGTATAATATAACTTATTTTTCTTCACTTGCAGGTCGGACCAGGGGCTTATCTACAGTATTATAGAATACTGTAGATAAGCCCTGAAAGGCAGTGGCCGCATCTTATAGCGGTTAAATCTGCTGACAGGTTCCTTTTAATATGAGCTGTAGAACAAGGATCTGCTCAACTACCAACGGCCTAAAATAAGTAATATTTTTACTAATGTGTTCAAAAGTCCTATATTTTTACAGACTGTCCAGGAATTTCTGGTTGGCAACCACAAGGATAGCTCCATCCTCAGTTCCCAGTCTGGGCTTCAAATATCAAAATCCTAAATAGGTCACGAAAGGTCATTATATTTCCGAACGGCAGCACTGAGCTTTTCGCAGTTTGTCATCTGCACATGTTATCTCCAGAACTGCTGACTACCGGCATTTTTTTCTGTGTATAAAGTCAGTAATTTACACAACAAAATTGGCCACTGCCATCTGTCTTCATATAATGTCCCTTGCTCCCTGCATGTCCTTTCATAACTAGTTTCATACGCCGTGTGGTCTCTTTGCTAAGCGAATCATTAGAGGTCATAACACATCTTTACCGAACAGCTGTGCCATGGCGTAATAATACACAATCTTCCAGATTTTCTCTGCAGAAAAAAGAGACCTTTGTCACACAGGGCTTGAGAGTCCCATTCTGAATATGTGTACAAATTCTTTGGGAAGGGACAAACAAGTGACATTATATAACCTTAGTGCCATCTGTCCTCTCGCCTCTGTGCCACCCCATGGCGGAAAGGCAAATTTCACAGTCTGTGGTCCAATAAAGGCGGTCAAGTTCACAGATGCAAATTTTGGAAAATGGGTGGCACAATGAGACTTACAGATTATCGTTAGATATATAAGAAAAAGCTTGAAACATGTCTTTGTATTTATTTCTGCTGTGTCACCCGTTTCGCCCATGCCCAGCCGCCTAGATCTGTCGCTACCTAATGTGTCATTTCTCTCTATTGCGTGCATATATTTTCTTTTCTTCGCAGTTTGCAGCTGACATGCAGCTGTGTGGTTGCTTCTGACTGGAAGGCATTAATGATGAGTGCTGCTACCATTCTCTGTGGCAAGGATCAGATTGCACCATTAATAGCCCCCCCAAGGGCAAGTATCTCTCTCTCTCTGCAATAGCCAGTCTAATGTCAGAATTGTGAAAAGGACTGTAATGAGAAGCAAATTTGTCTATCTGTATCATGGTTTGCAAACATTATCTGATCATCTGTGCTTCTTATGTCTCTAATCAATCCCCACGCATTTCCATTCTTCTTTTCAGGCTTTTATTAGCGGTAAACACCTCTACAGGTTGTTTAGCACCCCCCTACTCCTTCCTCTTTCCTGACTTCTTATGTTCCCACTGACAGATTTGCCCCTGTGCTCCCCTGATGTGCTGAGCGCTTTTAATGATACTCTGTGGAATCACAGGGGGTAATAGGATTAGGTGGAAAATCCAGTTTCCCTGTGGATGAGAAGAAAACTGTGAGAGAGGCAAGAGAAAGGAAGCGGTGAGAGAGGAAATGTGTTCATAGAACAGTGGAGACAAGGAGAGCAGGTAGAGGAGAGAGCGCAGTGTATGGAGGAGAGTGCCCGTGATGGTGGTTTTAGTGTATGGGTTCATCTAAAAATCAGGACAAAATAGAAAAGTCAACCAGTGCAATCACCTGCCCCAGAATTGCATTTACATCTCAGAAGTCTGAAAAAGTAAATCATGTCCTCGAATAGGATTCTAGGAATATATCTTACACAGTGCCAGCACCCTATTGACGCCCTCATTTGTGACCTTCTATTAAGCTGCATTTGCAATTAAAAAAATGATTCAACCACCAATGTAAATTGGATTTATAATCAAAATGTAGAAGCTTTTTGGTATTTCCATTAAGCCAATAAACCTAGGAAAATGTAAAACCTAAAGGCAACTAATATAATAAGGGGTTTCATCACAAAATGACGTTTATTGACTATGGCAGTCTCAGAATTATTCAACATCTTCATGACGAGCTTCTTAAGTACTTATTAGAGCTCGTCTGGCTGTTATGAATTGACTTGATGCATAGATATCAACTTCTGGTAACGTTCCTGAGGAAACTCAGACCATTCTCCATGGGCAATGGCCTCTAGTTCACTAATATTCTTAACTTGTTAAGAGAGTGGTCCAAAAAGTTAAGAGAAGAGATTATTGCCTTGCACAAACAAGGAAAAGGATAGAAAGAAATAGAAAAAGGCATAGAATATTCCTAAAGATGTTGGAAACAGAGTTCTCAAGTTCAAAGTTAAAGGAACCCTGCCCACACTACCTGAATGTGGCCGAAAGAGGAAACTACCACTAGCTGCCACCTAATTCCTGAGGAAGCAGGTAGTCAAAACCCCTCGAGTGACTACAAAAGACCTTCACCAAGATCTGCTAATAGTAGCCATTAAGGTTTAAATTTACGCAGTAAAGTGCCTGAACACAGAGATATACAGATCTAGTGACCCAAAAGAACAAGTTGGCTAAAATATGCTCAAAACCATATAATAGGATACAGAAGTTTTGAAAATTAAATTCTGTGGAGTAATAAATTAAAACTGGAATTTTTTTGGGAAGTGGTATGTTTGAAAGAGGAAGAATGAAGAATATGATGCAGATATCTGTATCTGTAAAAATCTGAAGGCTTATAGATAGTCCATGTGCCGTCTGTTTTTTTTTCTTGCATCCATTTACTTGCATTGACGAGTCTCGACCGATACCGATATACACAGTCAATCGCAGTATGCTGTGAATTAATCACAGATGAACACTGACTCATTGAATAACATTAGTGCGAGTGAAACACAATTTTTATCTCATTGCACTCGCCGAGTTAATAACTAAATTGAAAATAGGCCTAATGTGAACAGTGAAGTGTTTCTTATATGTCGTGTGATGGCAATATACATCGCATAAGTAATGTAAAGTGTTAATGTACAATATGAGTAGCGCATAGTGTAGGATAAATGCAGGGCTAGACTTGTGATCGACTTGGGATAGTATGAGTACTGTTCATATAGTTAAGTGGCTTAGCAACTGTAAAGAACATAAGAAAAGAAAAATAGATTTAGGCCAAAGGATGGAATATAGTTAATGGATAGAACTTGCTCAATGAGTGCGGACTAGTGTTAGTGAAAAGTGGGCACTTACTGATAATGAGTCAGATGTAGGGAAGCACTGTGACAAGGTCAAGTTCAAGCACAGTGGGCTGCTAGGGCCAGCATGTACCAGTCACTAAAAGCAGCGAGATGCCCCTGTCATATTAAAAAAAAAATGTCTGACATAGGGGCTGCCGGGCACATCGTGTCCTCTAGCATACAGTGGAAGATGGGCATGGACCCATGTAGACGTAAGGTGATGGATCCCGGGTGCATAGCTGAAGTGGACAGGAAATTCCTGAGGCTGATGGAGTCAGTAGACTTAGAGCTAGTCCAGGACAACCAAGTGGTAGAGCTGAAGATGCCTTGTATTAGTGAAGTAAGAGATATTAATTGTTGTGCCCTGAGGAACTTGAACTGATCAGTAAAAGTTTGCTTGTTGCAATGAACTTGGCGTCCCCTGAGGATGGAGACCTTGAGACAAGGTAGTCTGTGGCCTACAAGTGAGTGTAACGCACCACACACCTAACAGCACGCTGGTACTGGAACACTATTTTCCTACTAAGTGCCAAAGCAACACTGGACAGCTGCTCGGTCATGACTACCACACTTAACAACTTTACATAACATCATGCAATCTATGCACAATATGACAGAATAAAGGTGTATCACACCAAAGGAGTCTGTTAAAAAAGATGTGTTAGTCCATACAATGTAAGACATGTGATGTCCATTTTGTGTTAGCGGTATGTTTCGTCTGGCCTGAACAATCTCATGATGTAGGACTGGTGGGGCTGATGGTCTGTTCCCTGAGACTCTAAGGGGTTAAATGTATTTTATATTCATGCATGTTGTATGGGGCTGCAGTCTAGTCTAAGCAGGGTTAACTGTAATGGCCGGCCCAGTTTGGGGAGGGGGAATTGAGAGTTAAGGCCCCGTCTCACTTAGCGACGCTAAAGCGATCCCGACAACGATACGACCTGTCAGGGATCGTTGCTGCGTCGCTTTGTGGTCGCTGGTGAGATGTCAAACAGTGAGATCTTCCCAACGATCGCTGCTGCGATCTCACTGTTTGACATCTCACCAGCGACCTGTAGCGACCTGTACAACGATGTCACATGGGAGCTATTATGACGATTCAGTGTCTGAGTCGTCAACGAGGTCGTTGGTAAGGTGTCAAACACAGCAATGTGTGCTACCCAGCGGGACCTCAACGATCAAAAAACGGTCCAGGCCATTCCGACACGACCAGCGATCTCACAGCAGGGGCCTGGTCGCTGCTACGTGTCACACATAGCGAGATCGTTACTGAGGTCGCTGTTGCGTCACAAAACTTGTGACTCAGCAGCGATCTCGCTAGCGATCTCGCTTAGTGAGACGGGGGCTTTAGTGTCAAGTTCAGGAAGTGGCAGTTCAGTGCCGGACAGTAGTGTGAAGTGTCAGCAGCAGTGTCACATAATAGGCTGCTAGGGACAAAGTGGGCCTAATACTTGGGGCAGCGGATTGGCAAAAATACCCTTCTGTATGATTTTTCATGATAGACTGGGGAACCTCGAGATGGACGTCAGGGCACTTGGGCGCACTCAGTCTGTAAGGATACAAGAAAGATGGACTCTATGAAGTGGGAGATGTTGCAATCCGAGTGCACTGCTAGTGGGGGAGACGACTTCCCAGTGCTAGTGAAGATAGCAAGAGGGACACTCTACCTATACTGAGAACCAGGGCTGAAGTTGTGTCTGGTACCTGTGGGAAAGACGACAACCCATTGGGTCTTATCCTCTATACCTGATTGTAAAGACTACTAAGTAAAAGATTGATTGTTTTTACAAAACCTGTGTCCCCTGGATTGATTGCTGCCAAGATTTCAGAAAAGGAAAGTCTGGAGCTAATGGACGCCTGCAGGCCAGATGTAAGTGTGATGCACCTCACACACAGCAGCACACTGGGATGGAGACACGTATTGTCTGTACAGTGCCAGAGCGAGTGGGATCAACAAATGACATCAGACATCAGTGTGTCTGTCTTTATACATCCTGTACCAATTTGCCATGGTCATGGTGTAATGCTAAAAATAAAATACACAATGAAGGACTGTCTACATTAAACCACAAGCTTGTTAATAGCACCTTTACAGATTAAGTGCAGTCCAACACAAAGGTGGAGCGGCCCCCAGACGCAGGGCAATGGGGTACTCGGTACCGGGTCCCTTCTGTCTCGGTTCTGGGGATGTCACGGTGGCCCGACCCTGCTAAGGGGCGCCCAATTAAAGGTGTAGTTTGTCAAGTGTTCGTGACGCCACCTGTCATGTTCGGTCAGGGTGACCGACGCTGCTAGGGGTCCGCTGGGGTGATGTTATGGCAGCAAGATGGTATACCTTCCCACAGGTGAAGTATGTCCCCAGGGCTTCCCAGTAAGGTAGATGGTGATGGTGCAGGTCGCAGTAAATGATGAGGACACAGGGTTGCAGTCTCTTTACCTTTTACTGTAGACTTCAGCATCCACAATCCAGAGCACTGCTAACAGGGCTGGCTGAGACCGGCCGGTCCGAAGGCACATCCAGAGTTCCCTTTGCAGGTGGAAATCAGTAGCCTTCCTACTAGCGCCTGGGTGTTGTAGTACCTCCCTGCTGAGCACCACGGGATAGTCCTCACAACTGTCGTGTATGATTCTGTTCTGTTTCTGTTCTCTCTCCGTCTGTTGTGAATTCCATTCTTGGGCTCCCTCCGGTGGTTGTAAATGGCACTTTTGTGAATTCTGCCCTTGGGCTCCCTCCGGTGGTTTTGAGTGGAACTGCTGCTTCTTGGGTTTAGCTTTAGCAGCTGCTTCCACTGATTGTCTCTCCTGGTTCTGCTATTTAGCCTGGCTCTGGTCTTCAACCAGTGCCAGCTGTCAATGTTTCTTGGTTGGATTCAGATCTCTCCTTGGATTTCTCTGGTGGCCTGTCCATTTCAGCAAAAGATAAGTCATTGCTTTTCTTTTGGTTGTCCACTTGCTGTGGACTTAATCGTTCAGCTCATGTTATGTTTTTTCTTGTCCAGCTTGTCAGTATCATATATTCAGCTTAGCTGGAAGCTCTGGGGAAGCAGATTTGCCCCTCCACACCGTTAGTCGGTGTGGAGATTTTTTGTAAACTCTGTGTGGATTTTTAGCTTTTAATACTGACCGCACAGTATCCTTTTCTATCCTGTCTATCTAGTTTAGAACTGGCCTCTTTTGCTAAATCTTGTTTTCATTCTGTGTATGTCATTTCCCTCTCCACTCACAGTCAATATTTGTGGGGGGCTATCTTTCCTTTCGGGTTTTCTCTGAGGCGAGATAGCTTTCTGTTTCCATCTTTAGGGGTAGTTAGTTCTTAGGCTGTGACGAGGTGTCTAGGGAGTGACAGGAACATCCCATGGCTACTTCTAGTGTTGCTGTTAGGATTAGGAACTGCAGTCAGTACAGATACCACCTCCTCAGAGCTCGTCCCATGTTGCTCCTTAACCACCAGGTCATAACAGTACAGCTGGCCCGCAATGTGTTGAATGCATCTCAAAAGAGGGGAAAAAAAAGTTCTGAGCCATTTTTTTTTTTCTTTGCAGTCTGTTTTGTCTTTTTTTTTCCCCCTTAATCTCTGGGTGGTTCAGGATTCTGGCGCTGACATGGATGTTCAGGGTTTGTTTTCTCATGTGGATCAACTCGCTGCAAGGGTACAGAGTATCCAAGATTATGTTGTTCAGACTCCGGTTTTAGAGCCTAGAATTCCTTCTCCTGATTTGTTTTTTGGGGATAGATCCAAATTTTTGAACTTTAAAAATAACTGCAGATTGTTTTTTGCTTTGAGACCCCGTTCCTCTGGTGACCCCATTCAGCAGGTGAAGATTGTCATTTCTCTGCTGCGTGGAGACCCTCAGTACTGGGCATTCTCCCTTGAGTCAGGGGATCCTGCATTGCTCAATGTAGATGCATTTTTTCAAGCGCTCGGATTGCTGTACGATGAACCTAATTCTGTGGATCAGGCAGAAAAAACCTTGCTGGCTCTGTGTCAGGGTCAGGAAGCGGCAGAAGTATACTGCCAGAAATTTAGAAAGTGGTCTGTGCTCACAAAATGGAATGAGTATGCCCTGGCAGCAATTTTCAGAAAGGGTCTTTCTGAAGCCCTTAAAGATGTTATGGTGGGGTTCCCCACGCCTGCTGGTTTGAACGAATCAATGTCTCTGGCCAATCAGATTGATCGGCGCCTGCGCGAGCGCAAGGTGGTGCACCATATGGCAGTGTCCTCTGAGCAGAGTCCTGAGCCTATGCAATGTGATAGGATTTTGACTAAAGCAGAGCGGCAGGAATTCAGACGTCAGAATGGGCTGTGTTTTTACTGTGGTGATTCTGCTCATGCTATTTCTGATTGCCCTAAACATACTAAGAGGGTCGCTAGGTCTGTTACCATTAGTACTGTACAGCCTAAATTTCTCTTGTCTGTTACCCTGATTTGCTCATTATCGTCCTTTTCTGTTATGGCATTTGTGGATTCAGGCGCTGCCCTGAACTTAATGGACTTAGAGTTCGCCAGACGCTGTGGTTTTTCCTTGCAGCCTTTGCAGAGCCCTATTCCCTTAAGGGGGATTGATGCTACACCATTGGCCAAGAATAAACCTCAGTACAGGACACAGGTGACCATGTACATGGCTCCAGCACATCAGGAAGATTGTCGTTTTCTGGTATTGCATAATTTGCATGATGTTGTTGTGCTGGGTTTTCCATGGTTACAGGTACATAATCCAGTGCTGGATTGGAAATCTATGTCTGTGACAAGTTGGGGTTGTCAAGGGATACATAGTGATGTTCCTTTGATGTCAATTTCCTCTTCCCCCTCTTCTGAAGTTCCTGAGTTTTTGTCGGATTTCCAGGATGTATTTGATGAGCCCAAGTCCAGCTCCCTTCCTCCTCATAGGGACTGCGATTGTGCTATTAACTTGATTCCTGGCTGTAAGTTCCCTAAGGGACGACTTTTCAATCTGTCTGTGCCAGAGCATGCCTGTTATGACCTGGTGGTAACGGAGCAGCACTGATATGACCTGGTGGGAACGGAACAGCACTGATAGGACCTGGTGGGTACGGAGCAGCACTGATATGACCTGGTGGGTAAAATAGATCATGGACAAGCTCTGAGGAGGTGGTAGCTTTACTGACCGCAATCCCTAATCCTAACACAAACACTAGAAATAGCCGTGGGACGTTCCTGTCACTCCCTAGACGCCTCTTCACAGCCTAAGAACTAACTACCCCTAAGATGGAAATAGAAAACTATCTCGCCTCAGAGAAATTCCCAAAAGGAAAGATAGCGCCCCACATACATTGACTGTGAGTGGAGTGGGAAATGACAAATGAAAACAGATTTTAGCAAAGGAGGCCATCACTGACTAGATAGGCAGAAATAGGAAAGGGCACTGTGCGGTCAGTATATAAAACCTAAAAAATCCACGCAGAGATTACAAAAATAACCTCCACATCGACTCACGGTGTGGTGGGGCAATTCTGCTTCCCCAGAGCTTCCAGCTAGCCTGAATATTTCATAATGACAAGCTGGACAAAAAGAGACATAACTTTAAACTGAACAGTAAGTACAAGAACTAGCAAGAACTTATCTTATGCTGACATGGACAGGCCATCAGGGAAATCCAAGGAGAGGACTGAGTCTAACCTAGAAAAACATTGACAGCTGGCATGAATTACAGACCATAGCCCTGTTAAATAGCAAGGCCAAAGGAGCCGATTAGTAAAGTCAGCTGCCAGGCCAAACTCCAGGAGCAGCAGTTCCACTCGAAACCACCAGAGGGAGCCCAAGACCGGAATTCACAACAGTACCCCCCCCTTGAGGAGGGGTCACCGAACCCTCACCAGAGCCCCCAGGCCGATCAGGACGATCCAGATGAAAAGCACGAACCAAATCGGCCGCATGGACATCGGAGGCAAAAACCCAAGAATTATCCTCCTGGCCATAACCCTTCCACTTGACCAGATACTGAAGTTTCCGCCTCGAAAGACGAGAATCCAAAATCTTCTCCACCACATATTCCAACTCCCCGTCAACCAACACCGGAGAAGGAGGGTCAACGGAGGGAACCATGGGCACCACATATCTCCGCAACAAAGATCTATGGAACACATTATGAATGGAAAAAGAAGCAGGAAGGGCCAAACGAAAAGACACTGGATTAATAATTTCAGAAATCTTATAAGGACCAATAAAACGAGGCTTAAACTTAGGGGAAGAAACCTTCATAGGAACATGACGAGAAGACAACCAGACCAAATCCCCAACACGAAGCCGGGGACCAACGCACCGACGGCGGTTAGCAAAACGTTGAGCCTTTTCCTGAGACAACGTTAAATTGTCCACCACTTGAGTCCAAATCCGCTGCAACCTGTCCACCACAGAATCCACACCAGGACAGTCAGAAGGCTCAACCTGCCCTGAAGAAAAACGAGGATGAAAACCGAAGTTACAAAAAAAAGGCGAAACCAAGGTAGCCGAACTGGCCCGATTATTAAGGGCAAACTCGGCCAACGGCAAGAAGGCCACCCAATCATCCTGATCCGCAGACACAAAGCATCTCAAATAGGTTTCCAAGGTCTGATTGGTTCGCTCAGTTTGGCCATTTGTCTGATGAAATGCCGAAGAAAAAGACAACTCAATGCCCATTCTAGCACAAAAGGACCGCCAAAACCTAGACACAAACTGGGAACCTCTATCAGACACAATATTCTCCGGAATGCCATGCAAATGAACCACATGCTGAAAAAATAATGGAAACAAATCAGAGGAGGAAGGCAACTTAGGCAAAGGTACCAAATGGACCATTTTAGAAAACCGGTCACAAACCACCCAGATGACAGACATCTTCTGAGAGACAGGAAGATCCGAAATAAAATCCATGGAAATATGCGTCCAGGGCCTCTCAGGAACCGGCAAAGGCAAAAGCAACCCAATAGCACGAGAACAGCAGGGCTTAGCCTGGGCACAGGTCCCACAGGACTGCACAAAAGAACGCACGTCCCGCGACAAGGAAGGCCACCAAAAGGACCTGGCAACCAAATCTCTGGTACCAAAAATCCCCGGATGTCCAGCCAATACAGAACAATGAATCTCAGAAATTACCTTACTAGTCCATCTATCAGGAACAAACAGTTTTCCCACAGGACAGCGGTCAGGTCTATCAGCCTGAAACTCCTGAAGCACCCGCCGCAAATCAGGGGAGATGGCAGAAAGAATCACCCCCTCCTTGAGAATACCAGCCGGCTCAAGAACTCCCGGAGAATCAGGCAGAAAACTCCTAGAAAGGGCATCCGCCTTCACATTCTTAGATCCCGGAAGATACGAGACCACAAAATCAAAATGGGAGAAAAACAAAGACCATCGAGCCTGTCTAGGATTCAACCGCTTGGCAGACTCGAGGTAAATCAGATTCTTATGATCGGTCAAGACCACAATGCGATGCTTGGCTCCCTCAAGCCAATGACGCCACTCCTCAAATGCCCACTTCATAGCCAACAACTCTCGATTGCCGACATCATAATTACGCTCAGCAGGCGAAAACTTTCTGGAGAAGAAAGCACACGGTTTGATCAATGAGCCATCAGAACTTCTCTGAGACAAAACGGCTCCTGCCCCAATCTCAGAAGCGTCAACCTCAACCTGAAAAGGGAGAGAAACATCTGGCTGACGCAACACAGGGGCAGAAGTAAAACGACGCTTAAGCTCCTGAAAGGCCTCCACAGCCGCAGAGGACCAATTCACCACATCAGCACCTTTCTTGGTCAAATCGGTCAGAGGTTTAACCACAGTAGAAAAATTAGCAATGAAGCGGCGATAAAAATTAGCAAAGCCCAAAAATTTCTGAAGGCTCTTCACAGATGTAGGTTGAGTCCAATCATGAATGGCCTGGACCTTAACAGGGTCCATTTCAATAGCCGAGGGTGAAAAAATGAAACCCAAAAAAGAAACCTTCTGAACTCCAAAAAGGCACTTAGACTCCTTCACAAACAGTGCATTAGCACGAAGGATCTGAAATACCATCCTGACCTGCTTCACATGAGACTCCCAATCATCGGAGAAAACCAAGATATCATCCAAATATACAATCATAAATTTATCCAGATACTCCCGGAAAATATCATGCATAAAGGACTGAAACACAGATGGAGCATTAGAGAGCCCGAAAGGCATCACCAGATATTCAAAATGGCCTTCGGGCGTATTAAATGCTGTTTTCCATTCGTCGCCCTGTTTAATACGCACAAGATTATAGGCCCCTCAAAGATCTATCTTGGTGAACCAACTAGCCCCCTTAATCCGAGCAAACAAATCAGACAGTAGAGGCAAAGGGTACTGAAATTTGACCGTGATTTTATTGAGAAGGCGGTAATCTATACAAGGTCTCAGAGAACCATCCTTCTTGGCCACAAAAAAGAACCCTGCTCCCAACGGTGACGACGACGGGCGAATATGCCCCTTCTCTAAGGACTCCTTTACATAACTCCGCATAGCGGCATGCTCTGGCACAGACAAATTGAAAAGTCGACCCTTAGGGAACTTACAGCCAGGAATCAAATTAATAGCACAATCACAGTCCTTATGAGGAGGCAGGGAACTAGACTTAGGCTCATCAAATATATCTTGGAAATCCGACAAAAACTCAGGAACTTCAGAAGAAGGGGAAGAGGAAATGGACATCACAGGAATATCACTATGTATCCCTTGGCAACCCCAACTAGTCACAGACATAGATTTCCAATCCAGTACCAGATTATGTACCTGTAACCATGGAAAACCCAGCACAACAACATCATGCAAATTATGCAACACCAAAAAGCGAATATTTTCCTGATGTGCTGGAGCCATGTACATGGTCAAATGTGTCCAGTACTGAGGTTTATTCTTGGCCAATGGCGTAGCATCAATCCCCCTCAAGGGAATAGGGCTCTGCAAAGGCTCCAAGGACAAACCACAGCGCCTGGCAAAGTCTAAGTCCATTAAGTTCAGGGCAGCGCCAGAATCCACAAATGCCATTACAGAAAAGGACGAGAATGAGCAAATCAGAGTAACAGACAAGAGAAATTTAGGCTGTATAGTACTAATGGCAACAGACCTAGCGACCCTCTTAGTACGCTTAGGACAATCAGAAATAGCATGAGCAGAATCACCACAGTAAAAACACAGCCCATTCTGACGTCTGAATTCCTGCCGTTCTGCTCCAGTCAAAGTCCCATCACATTGCATAGGCTCAGGACTCTGCCCAGAGGACACCGCCATATGGTGCACTACCTTACGCTCACGCAGGCGCCGATCAATCTGAATGGCCAGAGACATTGATTCGTTCAAACCAGCAGGTGTGGGGAACCCCACCATAACATCCTTAAGGGCTTCAGAAAGACCCTTTCTGAAAATAGCCGCCAGGGCATCCTCATTCCATTTTGTAAGCACAGACCACTTTCTAAATTTCTGGCAGTAAATTTCTACTGCTTCCTGACCCTGACACAGAGCCAGCAAAAATTTTTCTGCCTGATCCACAGAATTAGGTTAATCATAAAGCAGTCCGAGTGCTTGAAAAAATGCATCTACATTGAGCAATGCAGGATTCCCTGGCTCAAGGGAGAATGCCCAGTCTTGCGGGTCTCCACGGAGCAGAGAAATAAGAATCTTCACCTGCTGATCGGAGTCACCAGAGGAACGGGGTCTCAGAGCAAAAAACAATCTGCAATTATTTTTGAAGTTCAAAAATTTAGATCTATCCCCAGAAAACAAATCAGGAATAGGAATTCTAGGCTCAGAAACCGGAGTCTGGACAACATAATCTTGGATACTCTGTACCCTTGCAGCGAGATGATCAACACGCAAGGACAGACCCTGAACCTCCATATCAGTACCCAAATCCTGAACCACCCAAAGATTAAGGGGAAAAAAAAAAGGCAAAACAAGCTACAAAAAAAAAAAAAAAGACTCAGAGCATTCTTTTCCCTCTTTAGAGATGTATTTAACACATTGTTGGCCAGCTGTACTGTTATGACCTGGTGGTAACGGAGCAGCACTGATATGACCTGGTGGGAACGGAACAGCACTGATATGACCTGGTGGGTATGGAGCAGCACTGATATGACCTGGTGGGTAAAATAGATCATGGGCAAGCTCTGAGGAGTTGGTAGCTTTACTGACCGCAATCCCTAATCCTAACACAAACACTAGAAATAGCCGTGGGACGTTCCTGTCACTCCCTAGACGCCTCTTCACAGCCTAAGAACTAACTACCCCTAAGATGGAAATAGAAAACTATCTCGCCTCAGAGAAATTCCCAAAAGGAAAGATAGCCCCCCACATATATTGACTGTGAGTGGAGAGGGAAATGACAAACGCAGGGATGAAAACAGATTTTAGCAAAGGAGGCCAACACTGACTAGATAGGCAGAAATAGGAAAGGGCACTGTGCGGTCAGTATATAAAACCTAAAAAATCCACGCAGAGATTACAAAAATAACCTCCACACCGACTCACGGTGTGGTGGGGCAATTCTGCTTCCCCAGAGCTTCCAGCTAGCCTGAATATTTCATAATGACAAGCTGGACAAAAAGAGACATAACTTTAAACTGAACAGTAAGTACAAGAACTAGCAAGAACTTATCTTATGCTGACATGGACAGGCCATCAGGGAAATCCAAGGAGAGGACTGAGTCTAACCTAGAAAAACATTGACAGCTGGCATGAATTACAGACCATAGCCCTGTTAAATAGCAAGGCCAAAGGAGCCGATTAGTAAAGTCAGCTGCCAGGCCAAACTCCAGGAGCAGCAGTTCCACTCGAAACCACCAGAGGGAGCCCAAGAACAGAATTCACAACACATGCCGCTATGCGGAGCTATGTTAAGGAGTCTTTGGAGAAGGGGCATATTCGCCCGTCTTCATCACCGTTGGGAGCGGGATTCTTTTTTGTTGCCAAGAAGGATGGCTCCTTGAGACCCTGTATAGATTATCGCCTTCTCAATAAGATCACGGTCAAATTCCAATACCCTTTACCTTTGCTTTCTGATTTGTTTGCTCGGATTAAGGGGGCTAGTTGGTTTACTAAGATTGACCTTCGAGGGGCGTATAATCTTGTTCGTATTAAACAGGGTGACGAATGGAAAACAGCATTTAATACGCCCGAAGGCCATTTTGAATACCTCTTGATGCCATTCGGGCTCTCTAATGCTCCATCTGTGTTTCAGTCCTTTATGCATGATATCTTCCGGAATTATCTTGATAAATTCATGATTGTATATTTGGATGATATTTTGTTTTTTTCCGATGATTGGGAGTCTCATGTGAAACAGGTCAGGATGGTATTTCAGATCCTTCGTGCTAATGCTTTGTTTGTGAAGGGGTCTAAGTGCCTTTTTGGAGTTCAGAAGGTTTCTTTTTTGGGTTTCATTTTTTCTCCCTCGGCTATTGAACTGGATCCTGTTAAGGTCCAGGCCATTCATGATTGGATTCAACCCACATCTGTGAAGAGCCTTCAGAAATTTTTGGGCTTTGCTAATTTTTATCGCCGTTTCATTGCTAACTTTTCCAGTGTGGTTAAGCCCCTGACTGATTTGACGAAGAAAGGCGATGATGTGATGAATTGGTCCTCTGCAGCTGTTGAGGCCTTTCATGAGCTTAAACGTCGTTTTACTTCTGCCCCTGTGTTGCGTCAGCCAGATGTTTCTCTTCCTTTTCAGGTTGAGGTTGACGCTTCTGAGATTGAGGCAGGGGCCGTTTTGTCTCAGAGAAGTTCTGATGGTTCTTTGATGAAGCCGTGTGCCTTCTTCTCCAGAAAGTTTTCGCCTGCTGAGCGTAATTATGATGTCAGCAATCGGGAGTTGTTGGCTATGAAGTGGGCATTCGAGGAGTGGCGACATTGGCTTGAGGGAGCCAAGCATCGCGTTGTGGTCTTGACCGATCATAAGAATCTGATTTACCTTGAGTCTGCCAAGCGGTTGAATCCTAGACAAGCTCGATGGTCCCTGTTTTTCTCCCGTTTTGATTTTGTGGTCTTGTATCTTCCGGGATCTAAGAATGTGAAGGCTGATGCCCTTTCTAGGAGTTTTCTGCCTGATTCTCCAGGAGTCCTTGAGCCGGTTGGTATTCTCAAGGAGGGGGTGATTCTTTCTGCCATCTCCCCTGATTTGCGGCGGGTGCTTCGGGAGTTTCAGGCTGATAAACCTGACTGCTGTCCAGTGGGGAAACTGTTTGTTCCTGATAGATGGACTAGTAAGGTAATTTCTGAGGTCCATTGTTCAGTGTTGGCTGGTCATCCTGGGATTTTTGGTACCAGAGATTTGGTTGCTAGGTCCTTTTGGTGGCCTTCCTTGTCGCGGGATGTGCATTCTTTTGTGCAGTCCTGTGGGACCTGTGCCTGGGCCAAGCCTTGCTGTTCCCGTGCTAGTGGGTTGCTTTTACCTTTGCCGGTCCCTGAGAGGCCCTGGACGCATATTTCCATGGATTTTATTTTGGATCTTCCTGTTTCCCAGAAGATGTCTGTTATCTGGGTTGTTTGTGACCGGTTTTCTAAGATGGTCCATTTGGTACCTTTGCCTAAGTTGCCTTCCTCCTCTGATTTGGTTCCATTATTTTTTCAGCATGTGGTTTGTTTGCATGGCATTCCGGAGAATATTGTGTCTGACAGAGGTTCCCAGTTTGTTTCTAGGTTTTGGCGGTCCTTTTGTGCTAGAATGGGCATTGATTTGTCTTTTTCTTCAGCATTTCATCCTCAGACAAATGGCCAAACTGAGCGAACCAATCAGACCTTGGAAACCTATTTGAGATGCTTTGTGTCTGCTGATCAGGATGATTGGGTGACCTTCTTGCCGTTGGCCGAGTTTGCCCTTAATAATCGGGCTAGTTCGGCTACCTTGGTTTCGCCTTTTTTTGTAATTTTGGTTTTCATCCTTGTTTTTCTTCAGGGCAGGTTGAGCCTTCTGACTGTCCTGGTGTGGATTCTGTGGCGGACAGGATACAGCAGATTTGGACTCATGTGGTGGACAATTTGACGTTGTCTCAGGAAAAGGCTCAATGTTTTGCTAACCGTCGTCGGTGTGTTGGTCCCCGGCTTCGTGTTGGGGATTTAGTCTGGTTATCTTCTCGTCATGTTCCTATGAATGTTTCTTCCCCGAAGTTCAAGCCTCGCTTTATTGGTCCTTATAAGATTTCTGAAATTATCAATCCGGTATCTTTTCGTTTGGCCCTTCCAGCTTCTTTTTCCATCCATAATGTTTTCCATAGATCTTTGTTGCGGAGATATGTGGTGCCCGTGGTTCCCTCTGTTGATCTTCCTGCTCCGGTGTTGGTTGAGGGGCAGTTGGAATATGTGGTGGAGAAGATTTTGGATTCTCGTTTTTCGAGGCGGAAGCTTCAGTATCTGGTCAAGTGGAAGGGTTATGGCCAGGAGGATAATTCTTGGGTTGTTGCCTCCGATGTCCATGCTGCCGATTTGGTTCGTGCTTTTCACTTGGCTCGTCCTGATCGGCCTGGGGGCTCTGGTGAGGGTTCGGTGACCCCTCCTCAAGGGGGGGTACTGTTGTGAATTCCGTTCTTGGGCTCCCTCCGGTGGTTGTAAATGGCACTTTTGTGAATTCTGCCCTTGGGCTCCCTCCAGTGGTTTTGAGTGGAACTGCTGCTTCTTGGGTTTAGCTTTAGCAGCTGCTTCCACTGATCGTCTCTCCTGGTTCTGCTATTTAGCCTGGCTCTGGTCTTCAACCAGTGCCAGCTGTCAATGTTTCTTGGTTGGATTCAGATCTCTCCTTGGATTTCTCTGGTGGCCTGTCCATTTCAGCAAAAGATAAGTCATTGCTTTTCTTTTGGTTGTCCACTTGCTGTGGACTTAATCGTTCAGCTCATGTTATGTTTTTTCTTGTCCAGCTTGTCAGTATCATATATTCAGCTTAGCTGGAAGCTCTGGGGAAGCAGATTTGCCCCTCCACACCGTTAGTCGGTGTGGAGATTTTTTGTAAACTCTGTGTGGATTTTTAGCTTTTAATACTGACCGCACAGTATCCTTTTCCATCCTGTCTATCTAGTTTAGAATTGGCCTCCTTTCCTAAATCTTGTTTTCATTCTGTGTATGTCATTTCCCTCTCCACTCACAGTCAATATTTGTGGGGGGCTATCTTTCCTTTGGGGTTTTCTCTGAGGCGAGATAGCTTTCTGTTTCCATCTTTAGGGGTAGTTAGTTCTTAGGCTGTGACGAGGTGTCTAGGGAGTGACAGGAACATCCCACGGCTACTTCTAGTGTTGGTGTTAGGATTAGGAACTGCGGTCAGTACAGATACCACCTCCTCAGAGCTCATCCCATGTTGCTCCTTAACCACCAGGTCATAACACCGTCCCCCAGATGATATGGCTAGGACGCACCCGTATGACGGGGTAGGCCTGGAGTTATTTTATAGGGACCCTAGAGATGCCCCTCTCCCACAATTGCCTCCATTGTCTGCATAGGTGAAAAGGTGAGACAGCCAACCTAAAGTTATCTGCCGTGCCACGATTCGGAGTAGTGCATAGAGGCAGTGCTCCCTCGGTGTTCTGGCCACCGGCTACGCGCCTCAGAAGGATGTTGCCATGATCTTAGGGCACGACTCCTCCTGGTATTATCTCCTTTGTTGCTGTGATCTCGTTTCTCACTTCTTCACAATATACTTCGCTTCGTGTCCTTTCTTAGGATGCCGCCGCAATGAGGTGCATGAGCGGCTCTGTAACGATCTGTCTCGTGCTAGGCCACTGTCAGGATCCCACCCCTGACAGGGACCCCCCTGGGTCTTCCCAAGCAACTCTCTCTCTCACTAGATGTTCCCTGGGCAAAACCCAGTCAGCTTCTCCCTAACTTCCTATCCGACTCCCAGTTTTACCAGAGTGTGACGAGTGGCCTAATACATAAAACCTTTTGCTCCCCCTGGTGGCCGGAGTGTGAAGTGTAATGTGTGACTGTGATAGCTGGTCAGGTGAACTCCATTAGTACAATCAGATGTACCATCACTCCCCTTAGTGGCAGAGCGACAATACTGCATGACCAGGACTCTGGGGCGCTGCAAAGGCAAGAAGTGAATTCTAAAAAAAATACATATATATATTTTCTCATTCAGACCTAATGTTTACAAAGCGTCCATTTAGTCTCCTTTTGTAATAACAGTCTGTGTCTTTCGCCCTTTTGCGTTAGTGGTTGAATTATTTCTACTCCGGAGAATAGGTAATGCCTCAGCATTGCATTATGGTGTACCTAAAAGGGACTCTGTCACCTGAATTTGGAGGGAACAATTTTCAGCCATAGGGGCGGGGTTTTCGGGTGTTTGATTCACCCTTTCCTTACCCGCTGGCTGCATGCTGGCTGCAATATTGGATTGAAGTTCATTCTCTGTCCTCCATAGTACACGCCTGCGTAAGGCAAGATTGCCTTGTGCAGGCATGTACTATGGAGGACAGAGAATGAACTTCAATCCAATATTGCAGCCAGCATGCAGCCAGTGGGTAAGGAAAGGGTGAATAAAACACCCGAAAACCCCGCCCCTATGGCTGAAAATTGTTCCCTCCAAATTCAGGTGACAGAGTCCCTTTAACACACTGGTGGATACAGACAGAGGAGAGCCCTTGTGCAAGAACAGTATATGAGCCCTTTGAGGTCCAATAGCTCATCATAATACCCAATTTTACCTACTTTGGAGGTGCAAATGGGCTCCCTTACCTACGGCTGCACAGGTTGCCCAAATGATATATCCGTTAATTCCTTAACATATTCTATTAAACAAGAAGAGACTCTTTGTGTAGAAATTGATTTAAAATGCTCTTTAAACCTTAAAAGCAGTCTGTCAGCAGGCTGTTGCTATATAATCTGAGAGCAGCATGAGCTAGGGACAGAGACCCTGATTCCAGCGATGTGTCATCTTGTTTACATGGTGCAGCAGTTATGATAGAATCACTGTTTTCTCTGCTGCAGATCTAGCAGAGCTCTGAATGCTGAGCTCTGTATAACCCCGCCCACACCATTTATCAAGATAAAAAAAGAATCAATCCAATTGGTTTGCGATCGATGTAGCGAAAAAAATAAAAACACCAGAATTACGTTTTTTTGGTCACCACAACATTGCATTAAAATGCAATAACGGGCGATTAAAAGAGCGTATCTGCACCAACATAGTATTATTAAAAACGTCAGCTCGGCATGCAAAACGAAGCCCTCACTCGGCCTCAGATCCTGAAAAATGGAGACGCTATGGGTCCGGGAAAATGGCAACTTTTTTTTTTTTTCAAACTGTGGAATTTTTTTTCACCACTTAAATAAAAAATAACCTATTCATGTTTGGTATCTACAAACTCATAATGACCTGGAGAATCATAATGGTCAGTTTTAGGATTTAGTGAACATGGTAAAAAACAACCAAAAAACAGTTGTGGAATTGCACTTTTTTTGCAATTTCATCGCACTTGGAATTTTTTTCCGTTTTCCAGTACACAATAAAACAAATGGTGTCAATCAAAAGTACAACTCGTCTCGCACAAAACAAACTCTCTCATGGCTATACTGACACAAAAATAGAAAAGTTATGGCTCTGGGAAGCAGGGGAGCAAAAAACAGAAATGCAAAAATGAAAATGGGCTGCGGCGTGAAGGGATTAAAAACAAGGTAGAAGAAAATATTCCTGGAAACTGTTACAAAACATTCTGAATTGAAGAGTTCTCATTCATAGCCCTGGGTTGATACCCTTCTACGTCTTTGTCTGGCTCTCCTTTTATAAAAGCCTCTACTTTGATAACTGCCCCAAGGTATTGATACTGTGCTGGGTGACCACTGCTGAGATCATCTTATAAATGTTCCCCTGCTGTGTACTGTGTAATGGCTGTGTCTGGCAGTACAGGAACATGGTCTGATCATACCACAGCTCCTGGGCAGGGGAGCAAGCAAAAGAGAGGATACAGGCAGGACAGCATTGGATCAAATTTCATTCTTTCTGTGAGGCAAAACATTTCCCTGCCTAAGACAATGCTATGGAGTGGGGTGGAGAGCGGTGATTATAGGTCAACCTACGACCCTTGGTTCCAGTGAAGCGAAAGAAGGCATGCAAAATATTATGGACAATTATTTGTTTCCAACTTTATGGGAACATTTTGTGAAAGGCCCTTTTCTGATCCAGTATGACTGTGCGCAGAGTAGAAAACAAGGTCCATAAAGCCATGGTTGGGTGACTTAGGGCGGCAGAACATAATTGGCCGCACAGAGTCTTGACCTCAACCCCATTGAACACCTTTTGGATGAACTAAAACAGAAAATGTGAACAAGGCCCTCTTCGGCATCAGAGTATGATCTCACAAATGCTCTTTTAGATGAAGGGGCAAAAGTTTCAACCTATATGCTCCAAACTTTTGCAGGAAGCCTTTCCAAATTAGTGAAAGCTCTCTAACCTCCGTAATCCCTCTCTAAGGAGATTGTCCCATAAATAGTATTTACCATAAATCCACAAGATAGGTGATCAATGTATGACCAGTAGAGACCAGCAGGTCCTTTGTCCCCTATGGAGCCCTAGTGTGCATACATAACCACTGCTCCATTCAGTTCTATAGTCCCATTGGAGCAGTAGTGCTATTGCGTGACCACTGCTTTCACAATGAATGGACTAGTAATAACTCATGTGCACTACCTCTCCATTCACATGGGGACATAGAAATATCAAGATCAGAGTGGTCCCAATGGTAGAACCTCCACCATTCATACATTTATCACTGTTCTGTGGATGTTGCTCCTGGGACAACTCTTTGAAAGAATGATTTGGAACAAGCACTCTATCTTCTGCTTGGAAAAAATGTGAACGTTGCAGCTGATCTGTAGCTTGGCTCACGTGATACCCCCGTCGGGTGTTATTAGCATCATGTCAGAGGACCCAGTGATTAGTATGGAGGAGTGGCGCCAGCCAAGGATGTGAGTATCATTTTTATTTTCCGGAAGCACATTAATGAAGGGTTGCCCAACAGTGGACAACCCCATTAATAGCTCTCTGAAATAAGTAAAGATTTGCTTTCTCTTGTCACTTGCATCTGACAAAATGAGTTGAAATTTGTTGTTGCAAATGGATCATAAAAATGGTTAAATCCTATTAGAGAAGGAATCGTTCCCTCTGAGCCAAATCTTCTATGTTTACGTTTGTCATTGCCTACACTTACTATTCCCCTTTATGCATTTACTATATGATTCTACTATTCTATTTCTCTAAGTACCTTCTCTCCATCTTGCTTTCTCTCTCCCTCATGCCATCTCGTTTGATGTCTGCCTAAAAGGCATTTAATTAAAGGCCCACAGATCAATGCGTTTCCTTGTGTAGTTCCTGCCTCTGCTCATCTCTCACACAGGTATATTGACATCTATATTAAGCCATGTGTGCACGTGTATTTCATTGGTTTCACCATTTCAGAACAGCAAATCTATTTGGCTAATGAGCAGGTTAAAATAATGACATTTTCTACACTAAACATACTACTCCAATTATTTCAAGAACAATAAAAATGCTGGCTATACCCTTTTTTTTCGCATACGTGCAGATGTGATATGCAAACCTTCATCCCCTTAGGGACACAAACCAGAGGCATAAGTAGAAATGATGGGTCCCCATAGTAAAACTCCTAATTAAATCTCCCTGGGAGAAAATGGTGGAGTAGGCACAGTCAAGGCACATAGGCATAGTCACAGGGGGGCAATGCTCCGGACCTAGAAGTTTATCTGGACTCCTCTATAAGCTACATCTTACACACTAACAGATATATATATATATATATATATATATATATATATATATATACATACAGTACAGACCAAAAGTCTGGACACACCTTCTCATTTAAAGATTTTTCTGTATTTTCATGACTATGAAAATTGTAAATTCATACTGAAGGCATCAAAACTATGACTTAGCACAAGTGGAATTATATACTTAACATAAAAGTGTGAAACAACTGAAAATATGTCTTATATTCTAGGTTCTTCACAGTAGCCACCTTTTCCTTTGATGACTGCTTTGCACATTCTTGGCATTCTCTTGATGAGCTTCAAGAGGTAGTCACCGGAAATGGTCTTCCAACAATCTTGAAGGAGTTCCCAGAGATGCTTAGCACTTGTTGGCCCTTTTGCCTTCACGCTGCAGTCCAGCTCACCCCAAACCATCTCGATTGGGTTCAGGTCTGGTGACTGTGGAGGCCAGGTCATCTGGCGTAGTACCCCATCACTCTCCTTCTTGGTCAAATAGCCCTTACACAGCCTGGAGGTGTGTTTGGGGTCATTGTCCTGTTGAAAAATAAATGAGGGCCACCTAAATGCAAAGCGGATGGAATAGCATGCCGCTGCAAGATGCTGTGGTAGCCATGCTGGTTCAGTATGCCTTCAGTTTTGAATAAATCTCCAACAGTGTCACCAGCAAAGCACCCCCACACCATCACACCTCCTCCTCCATGCTTCACGGTGGGAATGGTGGGAACCAGGCATGTAGCGTCCATCCGTTCACCTTTTCTGCATTGCACAAAGACATGGTGGTTGGAACCAAAGATCTCAAATTTGGACTCATCAGACCAAAGCACAGATTTCCACTGGTCTAATGTCCATTCCTTGTGTTCTTTAGCCCAAACAAGTCTCTTCTGTTTGTTGCCTGTCCTTAGCAGTGGTTTCCTAGCAGCTATTTTACCATGAAGGCCTGCTGCACAAAGTCTCCTCTTAACAGTTGTTGTAGAGATGTGTCTGCTGCTAGAATTCTGTGTGGCATTGACCTGGTCTCTAATCTGAGCTGCTGTTAACCTGAGATTTCTGAGGCTGGTGACTTGGATAAACTTATCCTCAGAAGCAGAGGTGACTCTTGGTCTTCCTTTCCTTGGGTGGTCCTCATGTGAGCCAGTTTCTTTGTAGCGCTTGATGGATTTTGCAACTGCACTTGGGGACACTTTCCAAGTTTTCCCAATTTTTCAGACTGACTGATCTTCATTTCTTAAAGTAATGATGACCACTCGTTTTTCTTTACTTAGCTGTTTTTTTCTTGCCATAATACAAATTCTAACAGTCTATTCAGTAGGACTATCAGCTGTGTATCCACCAGACTTCTGCTCAACACAACTGATGGTCCCAACCATATTTATAAGGCAAGAAATCCCACTTATTAAACCTGACAGGGCACACCTGTGAAGTGAAAACCATTTTCGGTGACTAGCTCTTGAAGCTCATCAAGAGAATGCCAAGAGTGTGCAAAGCAGTCATCAAGCAAAAGGTGGCTACTTTGAAGCACATAGAATATAAGACATATTTTCAGTTGTTTCACACTTTTTTGTTAAGTATATAATTCCACATGTGTTAATTCATAGTTTTGATGCCTTCAGTGTGAATTTACAGGTTTTATAGTCATGAAAATACAGAAAAATCTTTAAATGAGAAGATGTGTCCAAACTTTTGGTCTCTACTACTATATATATGTATATATATATATATATATATATATATATATATATATATATATATATATATATATATACAACTCAGGCAAAAATTTAGCAACCACCACATCAAAACCCTGTCATAGCCAGCCCAATCTCCAGACCTCAACTCCATTGAAAACCTTTGGAGTGTATTCAAGAGGATGATGGATAGTCACAAGCTGTCAAGCAAATAAGGACTGCTTACATTTTTTGCGCCAGAAGCAGTGTGAAAGACTGGTGGAAAGCATGCCAAGACGCATGAAAGCTGTGATTATCATTGCTATTCCACAAAATATTGATTTCTGAACTCTTCCCGATTTAAAATATTAGTATTGTTGTTTCCAAATGATTATGAACTTGTTTTCTTTGCATTATTTGAGGTCTGAAAGCACTGTTTTTTTTAGATTTTTGACCATTTCTCCTTTTCAGAAAAAAATACAAAATTTATTGCTTGGAAATTCAGGGACATGTTGTCTAAAGTTTATAGAATAAAAGAACAATTTACATTTTACTCAAAAATATACCTACAGTATATAGAGAAAAATCAGACAAACTGAACATTTTGCAGTGATCTCTTAATTTTTGCCAGAGCTGTATATACAGTATATATGTGCTGTTATATATATATACTGTGCATATATATATGTATATATATATATATATATATATATATATATATATACACTGCTCAAAAAAATAAAGGGAACACTTAACCCCTTCACCCCCAAGGGTGGTTTGCACGTTAATGACCGGGCCAATTTTTACAATTCTGACCACTGTCCCTTTATGAGGCTATAACTCTGGAACGCTTTGACGGATCTTGGCGATTCTGACATTGTTTTCTCGTGACATATTGTACTTCATGTTAGTGGTAAAATTTATTCGATATAACTTGCATTTATTTGTGAAAAAAACGAATATTTGGCGAAAATTTTGAAAATTTCGCAATTTTCCAACTTTGAATTTTTATGCCCTTAAATCACAGACATATGTCACGCAAAATACTTAATAAGTAACATTTCCCACATGTCTACTTTACATCAGTACAATTTTGGAACCAAAATTTTTTTTTGTGACGGAGTTATAAGGGTTAAAAGTTGACCAGCAATTTCTCATTTTTACAACACCATTTTTTTTTAGGGACCACATCTCATTTGAAGTCATTTTGAGGGGTCTATATGATAGAAAATACTCAAGTGTGACACCATTCTAAAAACTGCACCCCTCAAGGTGCTCAAAACCACATTCAAGAAGTTTATTAACCCTTCAGGTGTTTCACAGGAATTTTTTGAATGTTTAAATAAAAATGAGCATTTAACTTTTTTTCACACACAATTTATTTCAGCTCCAATTTGTTTTATTTTACCAAGGGTAACAGGAGAAAATGGACCCCCAAAGTTGTTGTACAATTTGTCCTGAGTACGCTGATACCCCATATGTGAGGGTAAACCACTGTTTGGGCGTATGGCAGAGCTCGGAAGGAAAGGAGCGCCATTTGACTTTTCAATGCAAAATTGACTGGAATTGAGATGGGACGCCATGTTGCGTTTGGAGAGCCCCTGATGTGCCTAAACACTGAAACCCCCTACAAGTGACACCATTTTGGAAAGTAGACCCCCTAAGGAACTTATCTTGATGTGTGGTGAGCACTTTGACCCACCAAGTGCTTCACAGAAGTTTATAATGCAGAGCCGTAAAAATAAAAAATCATATTTTTTCACAAAAATGATCTTTTCGCCCCCAATTTTTTATTTTCCCAAGGGTAAGAGAAGAAATTGGACCCCAAAAAATGTTGTGCAATTTGTCCTGAGTACGCTGATACCCCATATGTGGGTGTAAACCATTGTTTGGGCGCATGGCAGAGCTTGGAAGGGAAGGAGCGCCATTTGACTTTTCAATGCAAAATTGACTGGAATTGAGATGGGACGCCATGTTGCGTTTGGAGAGCCCCTGATGTGCCTAAACATTGAAACTCCCTACAAGTGACACCATTTTGGAAAGTAGACCCCCTAAGGAACTTATCTAGATGTGTGGTGAGCACTTTGACCCACCAAGTGCTTCACAGAAGTTTATAATGCAGAGCCGTAAAAATAAAAAATCATATTTTTTCACAAAAATGATCTTTTTGCCCCCAATTTTTTATTTTCCCAAGGGTAAGAGAAGAAATTGGACCCCAAAAAATGTTGTGCAATTTGTCCTGAGTACGCTGATACCCCATATGTGGGTGTAAACCATTGTTTGGGCGCATGGCAGAGCTTGGAAGGGAAGGAGCGCCATTTGACTTTTCAATGCAAAATTGACTGGAATTGAGATGGGACGCCATGTTGCGTTTGGAGAGCCCCTGATGTGCCTAAACATTGAAACTCCCTACAAGTGACACCATTTTGGAAAGTAGACCCCCTAAGGAACTTATCTAGATGTGTGGTGAGCACTTTGACCCACCAAGTGCTTCACAGAAGTTTATAATGCAGAGCCGTAAAAATAAAAAATCATATTTTTTCACAAAAATGATCTTTTTGCCCCCAATTTTTTATTTTCCCAAGGGTAAGAGAAGAAATTGGACCCCAAAAAATGTTGTGCAATTTGTCCTGAGTACGATGATACCCCATATGTGGGTGTAAACCATTGTTTGGGCGCATGGCAGAGCTTGGAAGGGAAGGAGCGCCATTTGACTTTTCAATGCAAAATTGACTGGAATTGAGATGGGACGCCATGTTGCGTTTGGAGAGCCCCTGATGTGCCTAAACATTGAAACTCCCTACAAGTGACACCATTTTGGAAAGTAGACCCCCTAAGGAACTTATCTAGATGTGTGGTGAGCACTTTGACCCACCAAGTGCTTCACAGAAGTTTATGATGCAGAGCCGTAAAAATAAAAAATCATATTTTTTCACAAAAATGATCTTTTTGCCCCCAATTTTTTATTTTCCCAAGGGTAAAAGAAGAAATTGGACCCCAAAAAATGTTGTGCAATTTGTCCTGAGTACGATGATACCCCATATGTGGGTGTAAACCATTGTTTGGGCGCATGGCAGAGCTTGGAAGGGAAGGAGCGCCATTTGACTTTTCAATGCAAAATTGACTGGAATTGAGATGGGACGCCATGTTGCGTTTGGAGAGCCCCTGATGTGCCTAAACATTGAAACTCCCTACAAGTGACACTATTTTGGAAAGTAGACCCCCTAAGGAACTTATCTAGATGTGTTTTGAGAGCTTTGAACCCCCAAGTGTTTCACTACAGATTATAACGCAGAGCCGTGAAAATAATTTTTATTTTTTTTCTCAAAAATGATTTTTTAGCACCCAGCTTTGTATTTTTACAAGGGTAACAGAATAAATTGGACCCCAAAATTTGTTTTCCAATTTGTCCTGAGTACGCTGATACCCCATATGTGGGGGGGAACCACTGTTTGGGCGCATGACAGAGCTCGGAAGGGAAGGAGCGCCATTTGGAATGCAGACTTAAATGGATTGGTCAGCAGCCGCCACGTTGCATTTGCAGAGCCCCTAATGTACCCAAACAGTACAAACCCCCCACAAGTGACCCCATATTGGAAACTAGACCTCCCAAGGAAGTTATCTAGATGTGTTTTGAGAACTTTGAACCCCCAAGTGTTTCACTAAAGTTTATAGCGCAAAGCCGTGAAAATAAAAATTCTTTTTTTTTTTCACAAAAATGATTTTTTAGCCCCCAGTTTTGTATTTTCACAAGGGTAACAGGATAAATTAGACCCCAAAAGTTGTTGTCCAATTTGTCCTGAGTACGCTGATACCCCATATGTGGGGGGGAACCTCTGTTTGGGTGCATGACAGAGCTCGGAAGGGAAGGAGCGCCATTTGGAATGCAGCCTTAAATGGATTGGTCTGCAGGCGTCACGTTGCATTTGCAGAGCCCCTGATGTACCCAAACAGTACAAACCCCCCACAAGTGACCCCATATTGGAAACTAGACCTCCCAAGGAACTTATCTAGATGTGTTGTGAGAACTTTGAACCCCCAAGTGTTTCACTACAGTTTATAACGCAGAGCCGTGAAAATAAAACATCTTTTTTTTCCCACAAAAATGATTTTTAGCCCCCCAAATTTTTATTTTCCTAAGGATAACAAGAGAACTTGGACCCCAGAAGTTGTTGTTCAATTTGTCCCGAGTACGCTGATAACACATATGTTGGGGTAAACCCCTTTTTGGGCGCACGGGAGAGCTCGGAAGGGAAGGAGCACTGTTTTACTTTTTCAACGCAGAATTGGCTGGAATTGAGATTGGACGCCATGTCGCGCTTGGAGAGCCCCTGATGTGCCTGGACAGTGGAAACTCCCCAATTCTACCTGAAACCCTAACCCAAACACACCCCTAACCCTAATCCCAACGGTAACCCTAACCACACCCCTAGCCCTGACACACCCATAATTCTAATCCCAACCCTAATCCAAACGTAAATGTAATCCAAACCCTAACCCTAACTTTAGCCCCAACCCTAACTTTAGCCCCAACCCTAACTTTACCTCCAACCCTAGCCCTAACCCTAACCCTACCCCTAACCCTAACCCTAAACGTGACTGAAATACGTGGCACTGAAATACGTGGCACTGAAATACGTGGCACTGAAATACGTGGCACTGAAATACGTGGCACTGAAATACGTGGCACTGAAATACGTGATACGTGGCACTTAAATACGTGGCACTGAAACACGTGGCACTGAAATACGTGATACGTGGCACTGAAATACGTGGCACTGAAATACGTGGCACTGAAATACGTGGCACTGAAATATGTGATACGTGGCACTGAAATACGTGGCACTGAAATACGTGGCACTGAAATACGTGGCACTGAAATACGTGGCACTGAAATACGTGGCACTGAAATACGTGATACGTGGCACTGAAATACGTGGCACTGAAATACGTGGCACTGAAATACGTGGCACTGAAATACGTGGCACTGAAATACGTGATACGTGGCACTTAAATACGTGGCACTGAAACACGTGGCACTGAAATACGTGATATGTGGCACTGAAATACGTGGCACTGAAATACGTGGCACTGAAATACGTGGCACTGAAATATGTGATACGTGGCACTGAAATACGTGGCACTGAAATACGTGGCACTGAAATACGTGGCACTGAAATACGTGGCACTGAAATACGTGATACGTGGCACTGAAATACGTGGCACTGAAATACGTGGCACTGAAATACGTGGCACTGAAATACGTGGCACTGAAATACGTGCAACTGAAATACGTGGTACTAAAATATGTGGCACTGAAATACGTGATACGTGGCACTGAAATACGTGATACGTGGCACTGAAATATGTGATACGTGGCACTGAAATACGTGGCACTGAAACACGTGGCACTGAAATACGTGGCACTGAAATACGTGGCACTGAAATACGTGGCACTGAAATACGTGGCACTATGACTGTCAGAAAATGTTCATTAAACGGTTAGGGGTGAGGTTAGGGGTAGAGTTAGGGTTAGGGTTTGGATCTCTTTATCACCTTGATGGTGGTGGGTGGCTTTTCAGTGTGTTTTCTGGTTTTTTTTCGAAAAAATGCATGCGTTTTTAACGCAAACAAACGCATGTGCTTAAAAACGCAAGAAAATACTGCAGGTTGTATTTCTGAAAATGAACGCATGCAGAAAAAAAACGCATGGGTTTGAAAACGCGACCAAACGCGTACAAAAAAACCGCATGCGTTTTCAATGTTAAATATAGGGAAAAAACGCATGCGTTTTTTTGTGCAAAAAACGCTGCAGACAAAAACGCAAGTGTGAAACCAGCGACGCTTTTTATAGCAAAAAAGTTTTTGCGTCTCCACATTTTGAGACCTATAATTTTTCCACATTTTGCTCCACAGAGTCATGTGAGGTCTTGTTTTTTGCGGGACGAGTTGACGTTTTTATTGGTAACATTTTCGGACACGTGACCGTTTTTGATCGCTTTTTATTCCGATTTTTGTGAGGCAGAATGACCAAAAACCAGCTATTCATGAATTTCTTTTGGGGGAGGCGTTTATACCGTTCCGCGTTTGGTAAAATTGATAAAGCAGTTTTATTCTTCGGGTCAGTACGATTACAGCGATATCTCATTTATATCATTTTTTTATGTTTTGGCGCTTTTATACGATAAAAACTAAAATATAGAAAAAATAATTATTTTGGTATCGCTTTATTCTCAGGACTATAACTTTTTTATTTTTTTGCTGATGATGCTGTATGGTGGCTTGTTTTTTGCGGGACAAGATGACGTTTTCAGCGGTACCATGGATATTTATATCAGTCTTTTTGATCGCGTGTTATTCCACTTTTTGTTCGGCGGTATGGTAATAAAGCGTTGTTTTTTGCCTCGTTTTTTTTTTTTTTTTCTTACGGTGTTTACTGAAGGGGTTAACTAGTGGGGCAGTTTTATAGGTTGGGTCGTTACGGACGCGGCAATACTAAATATGTGTACTTTTATTGTTTTGTTTTTTTTATTTAGATAAAGAAATGTATTTATGGGAATAATATATTTTTTTTTTTTATTATTTATTTAGGAATTTTTTTTTTTTTTTTTTTACACATGTGGAAAAATTTTTTTTTTACTTTTTTACTTTGTCCCAGGGGGGGACATCACAGATCATTGATCTGGCAGTGTGCACAGCACTCTGCCAGATCGACGATCTGCTGTGCAGGGCTGCAGGCTTACGAAGTGTCTGCTCTGAGCAGACACTCGGTAAGCCACCTCCTTCCCTGCAGGACCCGGATGCCGCGGCCATCTTGGATCCGGGACCTGCGGCGAGGAGGGAGGTAGGAGACCCTCGGAGCAACGCGATCACATCGCGTTGCTCCGGGGGTCTCAGGGAAGCCCGCAGGGAGCCCCCTCCCTGCGCGATGCTTCCCTATACCGCCGGTACACTGCGATCATGTTTGATCGCGGTGTGCCGGGGGTTAATGTGCCGGGGGCGGTCCGTGACCGCTCCTGGCACATAGTGCCGGATGTCAGCTGCGATATGCAGCTGACACCCGGCCGCGATCGGCCGCGCTCCCCCCGTGAGCGCCGCTGATCGGTGATGACGTACTATCCCGTCGGCGGTCATACGGGCCCACCCCACCTCGACGGGATAGTACGTCAAATGTCGGGAAGGGGTTAAAAACAGAGCCTATCCCCAAGTAAATCAAACTTCTGTGAAATCAAACTGTCCACTTAGGAAGCAACCCTGATTGACAATCAATTTCACATGTTGTTGTGCAAATGGAATAGACAACAGATGGAAATTGTTGGCAATTATCATGACACCCTCAATAAAGCAGTGGTTCTGCAGGTGAGGACCACAGACCACATATCAGTGCCAATGCTTTCTGGCTGATGTTTAGGTCACTTTTGAATGTTGGTTGTGCTTTCACACTTGTGGTAGCATGAGACGGACTCTACAACCAAACCAATCGGCTCAGGTAGTGCAGCTCATCCAGGATGACACATCATTGCGAGCTGTGGCAAGAAGGTTTGCTGTGTCTGTCATCATAGTGTCCAAAGGCTGGAGGCGCTACCAGGAGACAGGCCAGTGCACCAGGACTTGAGGAGGGGGCTGTAGGAGGGCAACAACCCAGCAGCAGGACTGATACCTCCTCTTTTGTGCAAGGAGGAGCACTGCCAGAGCCCTGCAAAATGACCCCCAGCAGGCCACAATTGTGTATGTGTCTGCACAAACGGTTAGAAAGTGACTCCATGAGGATGGTCCGAGTGCCCGACGTCCACAGATTGGGGTTGTGCTCACAGCCCAACACCGTGCAGGACGCTTGGCATTTGCCACAGAACACCAGGATTGGCAAATTCGCCACTGGCATCCTGTGCTCTTCACAGATGAAAACAGGTTCACACTGAGCACATGTGACAGATGTGACAGAGTCTGGAGATGCAGTGGAGAGCGAGCTGCTGCCTGCAACATCTTTCAGCATGACCAGTTTGGCAGTGGGTCAGTAATGGTGTGGGGTGGCATTTCTTTGGAGAGCCGCACAGCCCTCCATGTGCTCGCCAGAGGTAGCCTGACTGCCATTAGGTACCGAGATGAGATCCTCAGACCCCTTGTGAGACCATATGCTGGTGCAGTTGGCCCTGAGTTCCTCCTAAAGCAGGACAATGCCAGACCTCATGTGGCTGGAGTGTGTCAGCAGTTCCTGCAAGATGAAGGCATAGAAGCTATGGACTGGCCCGCCCGTTCCCCAGACCTCATGAGCACATCAGGGACATCATGTCTCGCTCCATCCACCAACGTCACTTTGCACCACAGACTGTCCAGGAGTTGGGGGATGCTTTTGTAGTGAGCTGGCCGGCTGTGACTGTTCTATTATCATTGACATAGAATCTGTGACAGACACTGCCCCCGTGTGGCCAGAGGTTATACCTATGCCGAATGTGATTACAGAGAAACAAACTGTATTGGCTAAACTTCCCCCTGTTGTGTCATGTGAACAGGAAGGGGAGGGAAAAAGTGAGCCCGGGAAACTGGTGTGTGCAGAGAGAGGTCGGTGTGTGCTGGCGTCCTCCCGTAGATGTGATATAGAAGATTGCCTGGATGACCTCTCTCTCTCGGAAGCTGACATCCAGATTGTTCCCAGCTCCCACACTGCGGAGCACTCAGCGGTGACATCTTCACAGATCCTGGAGCCCATGAACTGTAAGCGGGTCCTCTGTTGAGAGGCCGAACATTCCAACCTTACCGGCTGAACCCCAAGGACTACAGTCTGGACCTGAGAGACAGAGTTTTGTTTAATCCCTGTTGTTTCCTCTTCGGCTGGAGCGTCCCCCTGCAGTGACAGACAGGCCTGCAACGTGGGAAGATAACCTCCTGGAGCAAAGGAACTGGTAACGTGTGGATAGGGACAGTGAGGGATAGTTTGTTATTACACGTTATCTCTGTGAATAGGCATATTTTTGTATTGTCTATTATTGTGTTCCGCTGTGTTAAGGAAAATGTATAACAGTAAAGATATGTTTGTTAAGCTGGAATCTGAGTGTGGAAGTTTTGCTGGTCCAGATCATGGATATACATGGGCGACCTTACCCTCTCCCACTTCACTTTTGTCCAGGTCCAGGTGCTTCATCCCTTTCCAAGCCTTGCCGTGCGCCCTAACAGTAGATTTCACCCACAAATAAGGTTTTGGCATTTTCAGTAGAAATTGCACAACAATTGGTCCATTTTCACCTGTTACACTTGTGAAAATAAAAAAGTTTAGGTCTAAAGTAAATTTTTGGTGAAAAAAATTAAATTTTCATTTTTTCCTTCCACATTGCTTCAGTTTATTTGAAGCACCAGAAGAGTTAATTAACTTCTTGAATGGGGTTTTGATCACATTGAGGGGTGAAGCTTTTAGAATGGTGTCACTTTTGGGTATTTTTTGTCATATAAGCCCCTGAAAGTCACTTCAAGTTTGATGTGGTCCCTAAAAAAATGATTTTGTAAATTTTAATTTGGAAAAATGAGAAATCGCTGGCCAACTTTTAACTCTTATAACTTCCTAACAAAAAAAAATGTTTCCAAAATTGTACTGATGTCATGTTGACATGTGGAAAATGTTATTTATTAACTATTTTGTGTGAGATCACTCTCTGATTTAGGGACATAAAAATTAAAATTTTGAAAATTGTGAAATTGTTGCCAAATTTACATTTTTTTCACAAATAAACGCAAGTCATATCGAATAAATTTTACAACTGTCATGAGGTATAATATGTCATGAAAAAACAGCCTCAGAATCAGTGGGATCTGCTGAAGTGTTCCAGAGTTATAACTTCAGAAAGTGACAGTGGTCAGAATTGTAAAATTTTGTTTGGTCATTAACCCCTTAATCCCATATGACGTACTATCCCGTCAAGGTGACCTGGGACTTAATTCCCAGTGACGGGATAGTACATCATAGCGATCGGCCGCGCTCACTGCCTATAGCAGCTGACATCCGGCACTATGTGCCAGGAGCGGTCACGGACCGCCCCCGGCACATTAACTCCCGGCACACCGCGATCATGTTTGATCCGGTGACCCGGCGGTACAGGGATGCATCGGAGGGGGCTCCCTGCGGGCTTCCCTGAGACGATCGGTACAAGGGAATGTACTCACCTTGTACCGAGCGTCTCCTCCCTGCAGGCCCCGGATCCAAAATGGCCGCGGGGCTGCATCCGGGTCCTGCAGGGATTACTTCCGGGTGCCGTGCAGGCGCTGGTAAGCCTGCGGCGATGTGAGTGAGATCACCGATCTGATAGAGTGCTATGCAAACTATCAGATCGGCGATCTGTGATGTCCCCCCCTGGGACAAAGTGAAAAAGTTTTAAAAAAAATGTCCACGTGTGTAAAAGAAATAAAAAAAACATTCCTTAATAAAGAAGAAAAAAAAAATATATTATTCCCATAAATACATTTCTTTATCTAAAAACAAAAAAAAAGAACACATATTTAGTATCGCCACGTCCGTAACGACCCAACCTATAAAACTGTCCCTCTAGTTAACCCCTTCAGTGAACACCGTAAGAAAAAAAAAAGAAAAACGAGCCAAAAAACAACGCTTTATTATCATACTGCCGAACAAAAAGTGAAATAACACGCAATCAAAAAGACAGATATAAATAACCATGGTACCGCTGAAAACGTCATCTTGTCCCACAAAAAACAAGCCACCATATAGCATCATAACCAAAAAGATAAAAAAGTTATAGTCCTCAGAATAAAGCGATGCCAAAATAATTTTTTTTTCTATAAAATAGCTTTTATCGTACAGTCATGGACAAAAATTTTGAGAATGAGACAAATATTAATTTTTCCAAAGTCTACTGCTTCATTTTTTCTAATGGCAATGTGCATATACTCCTGAATGTCAGAGTGATCAGCTTAACAGCAATTACTGTACTTGCAAAGTCAATATTTGTCCAGAAAATGAACTTTAACCCCCAAAACACATTTCAACATCATTGCAGTCCTGCCTTAAAAGGAGCAGCTAACATCGTTTTAGTGATTGATCCATTAACACAGGTGTGGGTGTTGATGAGGACAGGGCTGGCGATCAATCAGTCATGATTAAGTAAGAATGACATCACTGGACACTTTAAAAGGAGGCTGGTGCTTGGTATCATTGTTTCTCTTCAGTTAACCATGGTTATCTCTAAAGAAACACTTGCAGCCATCCTTGCACTGCACAAAAATGGCCTAACAGGGAAGAGTATCGCAGCTACAAAGATTGCACCTCAGTCAACAATCTATCGCATCATCAAGAACTTCAAGGAGAGCACTTCCATTGTTGTCAAAAAGGCTCAAGGGCACCCAAGAAAGACCAGCAAGCGCCAGGACCGTATCTTAAAACTGTTTCAGCTGCGGGATCGGACTACCAGCAGTGCCGAGCTTGCTCAGGAATGGCAGCAGGCTGGTGTGAGTGCTTCTGCACGCACTGTGAGGCGGAGACACTTTGAGCAAGGCCTGGTTTCAAGGAGGGCAGCAAAGAAGCCACTTCTCTCCAGAAAAATCATCAGGGACCGACTGATATTCTGCAAAAGGTACAGGGAGTGGACTGCTGAGGACTGGGGCAAAGTCATTTTCTCTGATGAATCCCCTTTTCGATTGTTTGGGACATCTGGAAAACAGCTTATTCGGAGAAGAAGAGGTGAGCGCTACCACCAGCCTTGTCTCATGCCAACTGTAAAGCATCCTGAAACCATTCATGTGTGGGGTTGCTTCTCAGCCAAGGGAATCGGCTCACTCACAGTCTTGCCTAAAAACAAAGCCATGAATAAAGAATGGTACCAGAATGTCCTCCAAGAGCAACTTCTCCCAACCGTCCAAGAGCAGTTTGGCGCCCAACAATGCCTTTTCCAGCATGATGGAGCACCTTGCCATAAAGCAAAGGTGATAACTAAATGGCTCATGGAACAAAACATAGAGATTTTGGGTCCATGGCCTGGAAACTCCCCAGATCTTAATCCCATTGAGAACTTGTGGTCAATCATCAAGAGACGGGTGGACAAACAAAAACCAACAAATTCTGGCAAAATGCAAGCATTGATTATGCAAGAATGGACTGCTATCAGTCAGGATTTGGTCCAGAAGTTGATTGAGAGCATGCCAGGGAGAATTGCAGAGGTCTTGAAGAAGAAGGGTCAACACTGCAAATATTGACTTGCTGCATTAACTCATTCTAACTGTCAATATAACCTATTGGTAGTCATAATATGATTGCAATTATATTTCTGTATGTGATATAAACATCAGACAAACACTAATAAAAACCAGAGGGCAGCAGATCATGCGAAAATATAATTTTGGTGTCATTCTCAAAACTTTTGGCCATGACTGTATAAAAGCGCCAAAACATAAAAAAATATAAACGAGATATTGTTGTAATCGTACTGACCAGACGAATAAAACTGCTTCATCAATTTTACCAAACGTGGAACGGTATAAACGCCTCCCCCAAAAGAAATTCATGAATAGCTGGTTTTTGGTCATTCTGACTCACAAAAATCGGAATAAAAAGTGATCAAAAACTGTCATATGTCCGAAAATGTTACCAATAAAAACGTCAACTCGTCCTGCAAAAAACAAGACCTCACATGACTCTGTTGATCAAAATACGGAAAAATTATAGGTCTCAAAATGTGGAGATGCAAAAACTTTTTTGCTATAAAAAGCGTCTTTTAGTGTGTGACAGCTGCCAATCATAAAAATCTGATATCAAAAATGCTATAAAAGTAAATCAAGCCCCCCTTCATCACCCCCTTAGTTAGGGAAAATAATAAAATTAAAAAAATGTATTTATTTCCATTTTCCCATTAGGGCTAGGGTTAGGGTTAGGGTTAGGGCTAGGGTTAGGGCTAGGGTTAGGGCTAGGGCTAGGGTTAGGGCTAGGGTTAGGGCTAGGGTTAGGGTTAGGGCTAGGGTTAGGGCTAGGGTTAGGGCTAGGGTTAGGGCTAGGGCTAGGGTTAGGGTTAGGGCTAGGGCTAGGGTTAGGGTTAGGGTTGGGGCTAGGGTTGGAGCTAAAGTTAGGGTTGGGGCTAAAGTTAGGGATAGGGTTGGGGCTAAAGTAAGGGTTGGGGATAAAGTTAGGGTTAGGGTTGGGGCTAAAGTTAGGGTTAGGGTTTGGATTACATTTACGGTTGGGATTAGGGTTGGGATTAGAATTAGGGGTGTGTCAGGGTTAGGGGTGTGGTTAGGGTTACAGTTGGGATTAGGGTTAGGGGTGTGTTTGGATTAGTTTCAGGTAGAATTGGGGAGTTTCCACTGTTCAGGCACATCAGGGGCTCTCCAAATGCGACATGGCATCCGATCTCAATTCCAGACAATTCTGCGTTGAAAAAGTAAAACAGTGCTCCTTCCCTTCCGAGCTCTCCCGTGCGCCCAAACAGGGGTTTACCCCAACATATGGGGCATCAGCGTACTCGGGACAAATTGGACAACAACTTTTGGGGTCCAAGTTCTCTTGTTATCTCTGGGAAAATAAAAATTTGGGGGGCTAAAAATCATTTTTGTGGGAAAAAAAGGATTTTTTATTTTCATGGCACTGCGTTGTAAACTGTAGTGAAACACTTGGGGGTTCAAAGTTCTCACAACACATCTAGATAAGTTCCTTGGGAGGTCTAGTTTCCAATATGGGGTCACTTATGGGGGGTTTATACTGTTTGGGTACATCAGGGGCTCTGCAAATGCAACGTGACGCCTGCAGACCAATCCATCTAAGTCTGCATTCCAAATGGCGCTCCTTCCCTTCCGAGCTCTGCCATGCGCCCAAACAGTGGTTCCCCCCCACATATGGGGTATCAGCGTACTCAGGACAAATTGGACAACAACTTTTGGAGTCCAATTTATACTGTTACCCTTGTGAAAATACAAAACTGGGGGCTAAAAAATCATTTTTCTGAAAAAAAAAAGAATTTTTATTTTCACGGCTCTGCGTTATAAACTGTAGTGAAACACTTGGGGGTTCAAAGCTCTCAAAACACATCAAGATAAGTTCCTTAGGGGGTCTACTTTCCAAAATGGTGTCACTTGTGGGGGGTTTTAATGTTTAGGCACATCAGGGGCTCTCCAAATGCGACATGGTGTCCCATCTCAATTCCAGTCAATTTTGCATTGAAAAGTCAAATGGCGCTCCTTCCCTTCCGAGCTCTGCTATGCGCCCAAACAGTGGTTTACCCCCACATATGGGGTATCGTTGTACTCAGGACAAATTGCACAACAACTTTTGTGGTCTAATTTCTTCTCTTACCCTTGGGAAAATAAAAAATTGGGGGCGAAAAATCATTTTTGTGAAAAAATATGATTTTGTATTTTTACGGCTCTGCATTATAAACTTCTGTGAAGCATTTGTTGGGTCAAAGTGCTCACCACACATCTAGATAAGTTCCTTAAGGGGTCTACTTTCCAAAATGGTGTCACTTGTGGGGGGTTTCAATGTTTAGGCACATCAGGGGCTCTCCAAACGCAACATGGCGTCCCATCTCAATTCCAGTCAATTTTGCATTGAAAAGTCAAATGGCGCTCCTTCGCTTCCGAGCTCTGTCATGTGCCCAAAAAGTGGTTTACCCCCACATATGGGGTATCGGCGTACTCAGGACAAATTGTACAATATCTTTTGGGGTCCATTTTCTCCTGTTATCCTTGGTAAAATAAAACAAATTGGAGCTGAAGTAAACTTTGTGTGAAAAAAAGTTAAATGTTCATTTTTATTTAAACATTCCAAAAATTCCTGTGAAACACCTGAAGGGTTGATAAACTTCTTGAATGTGGTTTTGAGCACCTTGAGGGGTGCAGTTTTTAGAATGGTGTCACACTTGGGTATTTTCTATCATATAGACCCCTCAAAATTACTTCAAATGAGATGTGGTCCCTAAAAAAAAATGGTGTTGTAAAAATGAGAAATTGCTGGTCAACTTTTAACCCTTATAACTCCCTAAGAAAAAAAAATGTTGGTTCCAAAATTGTGCTGATGTAAAGTAGACATGTGGGAAATGTTACTTATTAAGTATTTTGCGTGATGTATCTCTGTGATTTAAGGGCATAAAAATTCAAAGTTGGAAAATTGTGAAATTTTCAAAATTGTGGCCAAATTTCCGTTTTTTTTCACAAATAAACACAAGTTATATCGAATAAATTTTACCACTAACATGAAGTACAATATCTCACGAGAAAACAATGTCAGAATCGCCAAGATCCGTTGAAGCGTTCCAGAGTTATAACCTCATAAAGGGACAGTGGTCAGAATTGTAAAAATTGGCCCGGTCATTAACGTGCAAACCACCCTCGGGGCTTAAGGGGTTAAGGTGAAAATTGGCTCGGTCATTAAGGGGTTAATATAACTTTATTTTTCTCCTATGTTTTTTATAGCTTCTGATGTCTAGTACTTTTTTGCCAGCCTTTCATTTAAAGTTGTTTGTTAGGCAGACCACAGTGTCCTCCTAATTTACTACACTGTGTGTACAATTATTAAGCACTTTGTATTATTGATGATGATTACTTTTATTACTGAACAACTACAGCACTGGTGATCAAACCAAAAGGTTAATAAACCTGAAACATGAATATTTAAGAAAGTAACAATGAAGTTTAATCTCTCTTAGGAGAATGTGTATGTGTGCAGATTTATTATCCAACTATATGAGAAAAGTACACTTTCCAGTCACAATTGTTTTTTGCCATCTGTTAAAATGAGAATAATAACCAAACAACTCAAAGCATATTAACCCCGTACTGCCATTGGACAGGATAGTACACCCAGTGGCAGTACCCCCGCTTTCATGAGGGCTCGGCGGTGAGCCCGCATCAAAGCTGGGACATGTCAGCTGTTTTGAACAGCTGACATGTGCCCGCAATAGGCGCAGTTGGAATCGCGATCCACCCGCACCTATTAACTAGTTAAATGCCGCTGTCAAACTCTGCCGGTGGCATTTAACAAGAGCTTCCGGCCGTTCAGCCGGAAATGCGCGCACCGCTGACCCCCGTCACATGATCAAGGGTCGTTGGTGCGTTGGCATAACAACGAGAGGTCTCCTGTGGTCAGCGCTCATAGCAATGCAGTAATTCTGCTACATAGGAGCGATCTGATGATCGCTCCTATGTAGCAGAGCCGATCAGGCTATGCCAGCTTCTAGCCTTCCATGGAGGCTATTGAAGCATGGCAAAAGTAAAAAAAATGTTTTCAAAAATATGAAGAAATAAAAAAATATAAAAGTTTAAATCACCCCCAATTCAAAATAAAACAATAAAAAAAAATCAAACATTGACATATTTGGTATCGCCGCATTCAGAATCGCCCAATCTAGCAATAAAAAAAAAGATTAACCTGATCACTAAACAACGTAGCGAGAAGAAAATTCAAAACGCCAGAATTACGTTTTTTTGGTCACCTTGCATTAAAATGCAATAACGGGCGATCAAAAGATTGTATCTGCACCAAAAATGGTATCATTAAAAACATCAGCTCGGTACTAGTGATGATCGAGTATACTCGTTGCTCGGGTTTTCCTGAGCACGCTCGGGTGGTCTCCGAGTATTTGTTAGTGCTTGGAGATTTAGTTTTCCTTGCCCCAGCTGGATGATTTACGGCTGCTAGCCAGCCTGAGTACATGTAGGGGTTGCCTGGTTGCTAGGGAATCCCCACATGTAATCAAGCTGTCTAAAAGTCGCTAATCATGCAGCTGCAGCAAGGAAAACTAAATCTCCGAGAAGTCACAAATACTCGGAGATCACCCGAGCAACGAGTATACTTGCTCATCACTACTTGGCATGCAAAAAATAAGCCCTCACCCGACCAGAGATCCTGAAAAATGGAGGCGCTACGGGTCTCGGGAAAATTGCACTTTTAGCAATGTTTGGAATTTTTTTTCACCACTTAAATAAAAAATAACCTAGACATGTTTGGTGTCTATGAACTCATAATGACCTGGAGAATCACAATGACAGGTCTGTTTTAGCATTTAGTGAACCTAGCAAAAAAGCCAAGCAAAAAACAAGTGTGGGATTGCACTTTTTTTGCAATTTCACCACACTGGGAATTTTTTGTTCCCGTTTTCTAGTACACGACATGGTAAAACCAATGGTGTTATTCAAAAGTACAATTTGTCCGGCAAAGAATAAGCCCTCACATGACCATATTGACAGGAAAATAAAAAAGTTATGGCTCTGGGAAAGGGGGGAGCGAAAAATGAAAACGTAAAACCAAAAAAACTCCGGGGTTTAAGGGGTTAAAATACATTTCAGACACTTGAAAAAATATCAATGACCAATATAGCTGCCTTCTTTACATGACAGTCATAAACTTTCCATCCATGGAAACTTAGCTTCATATCTACCATGTGAGAAGGGCCCACAAGTTCTCAATTGGGTTTAAATAAGGTGAGGAAGGGGCTGTGTCACTATTCTTTTATCCTTAAAGCTTTTACTGGCAGCCGAGAACTGGAGACTTCGATGCTGTGATTGAGCATAGTCCTGCATAAAAATCATGCTTTTTTCAAAAGATGCAGAAGTGGAAGTTTGTACTCGTTACTGATCCAGCCTTGGGACCATCTTTCTGGTCTGTCAAGAGTCACTCTCATTTCATCAATCCCTAAAACCTTTGAAAAATCTGTCCAGATATTTCTTGGCCCAGTCTTGATGTTTTACTTTCCATGTCTTCTTCAGTGGTGGTCAGGTTTCAGATTTCGTTACCTGGGCCATTTATCTGAGCATGGAACACCTTGTACTTTTGGGTTCCTAAGGAGGTTGCAGTTCTGGAATATGACAGCGCTGGAGGATAAGGGGTTCCTGGTTGCTCTACGCTTGATTCTTCGCAAATCTTTGATAGTTAATGTGTGTCTTTATTTCTCAACACATTTTTTGAGACCCTGTTGACTATTTCTAACAATAGGTCTGTGATATATTAGCAATTTAAAAAGTACTGCACCCTTCTGTAAGACGTTTAACACTTGTTGACATGAAAAAACACAAAAATTGAGCTTGGTTTATATTGGTATACATGGAGCACATAAACGCATGTTCACATTGGCCATAAAGCATACAAAACCTACAAGAAACAAAATGAGCAAAAACCCTGCTGTGACTAAATAAGTAGTGTTGAGCATTCCGATACCGCAAGTATCGGGTATCGGGCGATACTTGCGGTATCGGAATTCCGATACCGAGATCCGATACTTTTGTGGTATCGGGAATCGGAATCGGAAGTTTCCAGTGTATGGTTCCCAGGGTCTGAAGGAGAGGAAACTCTCCTTCAGATCCTGGGATCCATATGAATGTGTAAAATAAAGAATTAAAATAAAAAATATTGATATACTCACCTGTCCGGAGGCCCCTGGACATCACCGCTGGTAACCGGCAGCCTTCTTTGTTTAAAATGAGCGCGTTCAGCAGCTTCCATGATGTCACGGCTTCTGATTGGTCGCGTGCCGCTCATGTGACCGCCACGCGACCAATCACAAGCCGCGACGTCATCCCTCAGGTCCTAAATTCCCTTCTAGGAATTTAGGACCTGAGGGATGACGTCACGGCTTGTGATTGGTTGCGTGAGCGGTCACATGGGCGGCCGCGACCAATCACAAGCCATGACGTCATCTAAGGCCCTGCACGCGCTCATTCTTAAGAAGGAAGGCTGCCGGAAAGAAGCAGGGCGCGTCCGAGGGTGAGTATATACCTAATAGGAATATACTCACCCTCGGCTTCTTTCCGGCAGCCTTCCTTCCTAAGAATGAGCGCGTTCAGGGCCTTAGATGACGTCACGGCTTGTGATTGGTCGCGGCCGCCCATGTGACCGCCACGCGACCAATCACAAGCCGTGACGTAATTCTCAGGTCCTAAATTCCTAGAATTAGGAATTTAGGACCTGAGAATTACATCACGGCTTGTGATTGGTCGCGTGGCGGTCACATGGGCGGCCGCGACCAATCAGAAGCCGTGACGTCATGGAACTGGAAGGCCCTGAACGTGCTCATTTTAAGCAAAGAAGGCTGCCGGTTACCAGCGGTAAGGTCCAGGCTGCGTCGGAGAGGTGAGTATATCAATATTTTTTATTTTAATTCTTTATTTTACACATTAATATGGATCCCAGGGCCTGAAGGAGAGTTTCCTCTCCTTCAGACCGTGGGAACCATCAGGGATACCTTCCGATACTTGAGTCCCATTGACTTGTATTGGTATCGGGTATCGGTATCGGATCAGATCCGATACTTTGCCGGTATCGGCCGATACTTTCCGATACCGATACTTTCAAGTATCGGACGGTATCGCTCAACACTATAAATAAGTAAAAAGCAAAAGTGCATCTAAATAATACAGGGTTCTTAGTAATACTGTTTTTGATCAAAAATAGCATAAAAGCCATCCCACCATCAGCAAGGTGACCTTGTTCAGGATGGTCCTACGCTGTCTAATATTAAAAACCTTACCATGTGTCAGAGATGACCTCAGTGCGTGAATAAGGGCAGACAAAGAACCAGGTCCCGAACTGTGGTCACCAATTTCCAGCTCAAGGAAAGAAGGCCACGCCCCGGCTTGAACAAAATGTAAAAATACAAAGAAAAAACACAAAAATTGAGCTCGGTTTAAGTTTGTAAACATGTAGCACATAAACGCATGTTCACATTGGCCATTAATCATACAAAACCTACAAGAAACAAAATGAACATAAACCCTGCTGGGTCACCTTCCCAACAGTGGAATGGCTTTTAAGATAATTTTTTTTTTTTAATCAAAAACAGTGCTACTAAGAACCCTATGTCATTTAAATACACTTTTGCTTTTTACCTTTTTAGTTACAGCAGGGTTTATGTTCATTTTGCTTCTTGTAGGTTTTGTACACTTTTTGACATGGCCAAAATAAGGAAGGTTGAATCCCAATTACCATTGAACAAGACAGATGAGTTGAAATGGAGTTAATGGGTCTTTTCAGAGTCTGTTAAATCTCTTTTTTGGCTCATTTTGGATAACAATCTGCCTAATAATTCTGTAAACCTTGTTAAAGGGTGTTGCTATCCTTATTCTCAACCTCCTTCATTACACAAATATTCTCAAAAACACATAATCTGATCTGCTTCATCCAATAAGCATTAACCTTTATTCAGCTTGGAGTTGGAAAATCTGCATAAAAATGATGATATGATCAAAATACTTACTGGCCTAATAATTGTGATCACAATGTGGTGGGAAGTGACCATTGTCTGCCATGTTAGAGATAGCTACAAGGTTAGACACGGTCACCATATTTACGAACCTGCTAGCTGACATTACTTGTGCTTCCCATGCCCTGACGCCTGTTACCATCTGCTTGAATCAGTGCCAGTGCTGCTGTAATCCCAGGACTTTATTAACTCGCAATTTCCCTTTCCAAACATCTCAAACTGTTTATAATTCCATGTTTAGCAGTCAAAATAAATTAGACTGTTAGTTTGCATGTGAACTAAGCTACACATACTATTTTTTATTTATTTTGTTGATACTTACATTTTTTATACTTTGAGGATCACTGGAGGTACACTTACCCTATATAGTTAAAAATAAGGTCGGGACTACTCCCAAGGCCATGGTAAACACATTGGGACAGAGAAATACCCAACTCATAGTAATAGTCTCTATTGATGCAAATCTGACATAATTAAGTAAAAAGAGATAAAACTGGAAGTGTGGAACAGAGGAACCTCACCCAAGCAGGTGCCAGCTACACAATAAATAATCTAGGTAATATAATTCCATGCATAAACCAAACACGGCTCTAGAATGCAAAAAGTATGAAGACGCAGTTATTGGCGACAGGTATCTAAATACAAATGGTAACGCCCAATAGAGGCGATAATGAAGAGGAGTACATTCTGCCGCAGGTAGTCGAAAAACACATGAACATCATAAATATCCCATATTAGATGACACACAAGAAAGAGTAGACTTAAACAAGTATACCGGTGAGATCTCAAAAACAGAATGGAGGATATGAGCCAGGGTTGGATATAGGGGGAGCGAGGTATGGAACCCACTGGAATAGAGGCTGTATTCACATATGTGGTGACAATATCTGAGAGAGTTCAATGTAATACTTACAATAATAGCAACCATAAAAAATAATATGAAGTATTATTACTACTATTGTTTTATTGTTATTATTATCATTATTATTATTATTATTATTATCTAAAATGGTACAAACATAATAATAACAACAACATAAATATAATACACTTGCATGTGCAATGCGAGAAACTCGCATGAGTTTCTCGCATCAATACCCGGCACTGCCGCTGGCATTCAGGACCGAAGCGTGCGGCTACATGCTCTATGCAGCCGCGCGCTCCGGTCCCGAGTGCAAGTGTGTTTTGCTATTATTATTGCTATTATTATTATTATTATTTTCTAAAATGGTACAAACATAATAATAACATAAATATAATATATATAATATAATATAACAACATAAATAATAACAAGTATTATTACTACTATTGTTTTGTTATTATTATTTTCATTATTATTATTATCTAAAACAGTACAAACGTAATAATAACAACAGCATTAATATAATATATACAGTGGGTACGGAAAGTATTCAGACCCCTTTAAATTTTTCACTCTTTGTTTCTTTGCAGCCATTTGGTAAGTTCAAAAAAGTTCATTTTTTTCTGATTAATATACACTCTGCACCCCATCTTGACTGAAAAAAACAGAAATGTAGAAACTTTTGCAAATTTCTTATAAAAGCAAAACTGAAATATCACATGTTCATAAGTAGGGTTGAGCGACCTTTACCTTTATAGGATCGGGTCGGGTTTCACGAAACGCGACTTTTTCAAAAGTCGGGTCGAGTGAAATCGGCCGATCCTATAAAAAAGTCGGGGTCGGGGTCGGCCGAAATTCGAAACCCAATGCAGTGCATTGGGTTTCCAATGGTTCCCAGGGTCTGAAGGAGCGGAAACTCTCCTTCAGGCCCTGGGATCCATATTTAAGTGTAAAATAAAGAATTAAAATAAAAAATATTGCCATACTTACCATCTGATGCACCCTGGTACTAAGCGGGAACCTTCCTTCCTTAGAATCAGCCTTCCAGGACCTTGCGGTGACGTCGCGGTGACATCGCGGCTTGTGATTGGTCGCGCGGCCGCCCATGTGACCGCTCGCGCGACCAATCACAAGCCGCGACGTCACCGCGACGTCACCGCAAGGTCCTGGAAGGCTGATTCTAAGGAAGGAAGGTTCCCGCTTAGTACCAGGGCGCATCAGACGGTAAGTATAGCGATATTTTTTATTTTAATTCTTTATTTTACACTTAAATCTGAATTCCGATACCAATTCCCGATATCTTAAACATATCGGGAATCGGTATCGGAATTCCGATTCCAGATTCAGAAGATTGCCGACTTCATGGCCGACCCCACACAGGGGTCGGGTCGGGTTTCATGAAACCCGACTTTGCCAAAAGTCGGCGACTTCTGAAAATTGCCGACCCGTTTCGCTCAACCCTATTCATAAGTATTCAGACCCTTTGCTCAGTATTGAGTAGAAGCACCTTTTGAGCTAGTACAGCCATGAGTCTTCTTGAGAATGATGCAACACATTTTTCACACCTAGATTTAGGATTCTCTGCCATTCTTCCTTGCAGATCCTCTCCAGTTCCCTCAGGTTGGATGGTGAATGTTGGTGGACAGCCATTTTCAGGTCTCTCCAGAGATGCTCAATTGGGTTTAGGTCAGGCCTCTGGCTGGGCCAGTAAAGAATTGGCACATAGTTGTTCTGAAGCCACTCCTTTGTTATTTTAGCTGCGTGCTTAGGGTCATTGTCTCATTGGAAGGTGAACCTTTGGCTAAAGGCCCCGTCTCACATAGCGAGATCGCTAGCGAGATCGCTGCTGAGTCACTAGTTTTGTGACGCAACAGCGACCTCAGTAGCGATCTCGCTATGTGTGACACGTACCAGCGATCAGGCCCCTGCTGTGAGATCGCTGGTCGTGTCGGAATGGCCTGGACCGTTTTTTGGTCGTTGAGGTCCCGCTGACATCGCTGAATCGGTGTGTGTGACACCGATCCAGCGATGTCTTCACTGGTAACCAGGGTAAACATCAGGTTACTAAGCGCGGCCCGGGTTACTAAGCGCAGGGCCGCGCTTAGTAACCCGATGTTTACACCCTGGTTACCAGCGTAAATGTAAAAAAAAACAAACAGTACATACTCACCATCTGATGTCCGTCAGGTCCCTTGCCGTCTGCTTCCTGCTCTGAGTGCCGCCGTACAGTGAGAGCGCAGCACAGCAGTGACGTAACCGCTGCGCTCTGCTCTCACTGTACGGTGGCTCAGTCGGAGCAGGAAGCAGACGGCAAGGGACCTGACGGACACCGAAAGGCGAGTATGTACTGTTTTTTTTTTTTGGTAACCAGGGTAAACATTGGGTTACTAAGCGCGGCCCTGCGCTTAGTAACCCGATGTTTACCCTGGTTACCCGGGTGCTGCAGGGGGACTTCGGCATCGTTGAAGACAGTTTCAACGATGCCAAAGTCGTTCCCCTGATCGTTGGTCGCTGGAGAGAGCTGTCTGTGTGACAACTCCCCAGCGATCACACAACGACTTACCAACGATCACGGCCAGGTCGTATCGCTGGTCGTGATCGTTGGTAAATCGCTATGTGAGACGGGGCCTTAAGTCTGAGGTCCAGAGCAAGAAGAGGTTTTCATCCAGGATATCTTTGTACTTGGCCACATTCATGTTTCCTTCAATGGCAACCAGTCGTCCTGTCCCTGCAGCTGAAAAACACCCCATAGCATGATGCTGCCACCACCATGTTTCACTGTTGGGATTGTATTGGGCAGGTGTTGAGAAGTGCCTGGTTTTCTCCACACATACCGCTTTGAATTATCACCAAAAAGGTCTATCTTTGTCTCATCAGACCAGACTTATTTCTCATAATCTGGGAGTCCTTCATGTGTTTTTTAGCAAACTCTTTGTGGGCTTTCATATGTCTTGCACTGAGAAGAGGCTTCCGTCGGGCCACTCTGCCATAAAGGCCCGACTGGTGGAGGGCTGCAGTGACAGTTGACTTTGTGGAACTTTCTCCCATCTCCCTACTGCATCTCGGGAGCTCAGCCACAGTGATCTTGGGGTTCTTTTTTACCTCTCTCATCAAGGTTCTTCTCCCACAATTGCTCAGTTTGTCTGGACGGACAGGTCTAGGAAGACTTCTGGTGATCCCAAACTTCTTCCATTTAAGGATCATGGAGGCCACTGTGCTATTAGGAACCTTGAGTACTGCAGAAATTCTTTTGTAACCTTGGCCAGATCTGTGTCTTGCCACAATTCTTTCTCTGAGCTCCTTGGCAAGTTCCTTTGACCTCATGATTCTCATTTGGTCTGACATGCACTGTGAGCTGTGAAGTCTTATATAGACAGGTGTGCGCCTTTCAAAATCAAGTCCTATCAGTTTAATTAAACACAGCTGGACTCCAGTGAAGGAGTAGAAGAACCATCTCAAGGAGGATCACAAGGAAATGGACAGCATGTGACTTAAATATGAGTGTCTGAGCAAATGGTCTGAATACTTATGACCACGTGATATTTCAGTTTTTCTTTTTTAATAAATTTGCAAAAATGTTTACATTTCTGCTTTTTTTCAGTCAATATGGGGTGCAGAGTGTACATTAATGTGGAAAAAATGAACTTTTTTGAATTTACCAAATGGCTGCAATGAAACAAAGAGTGAAAAATTTAAAGAGGTCATAAATAACATAAATAATAACAAGTATTATTACTACTTTTGTTTTATTGTTATTATTATTATTATTATTATTATTATTATTATCTAAAACGGTACTCTATACCAGCCTTCTACAGTATAAGCTTTACCATGGAGCTATCATAAAAAAGCCCATTCTGGTACCTAAGGATGTCTCTATTAATATGTGTTCAATATTCATCCTATTATTAAACAACCAAGCAAAACATTTTCTTTTTAAATGTTTCATGTTTCTCAATTTCAAACCTTTTATTATATTGCTCTCTGCTATGCAAGACCATGTGCCAAAAGATTCTTTTGAACACGAGCACACATTTTGAAAAAAAAAAAAAATCATTGAGACCATGAATAAAAATGAGCACACTGCAAGTGTTCTGTGGTCTCAAGCAAAAGAAGGCAACCACTCATATTTACGCCTTGAACATATGTTTTCAATAGAAGTAATCCTTGCAAAAACGAGTTTGCAGATTTGTGTTGCTTAGTAATAAGCACATTCAACCAACCTGTTTATTTTCACATAGAATGCCCCAATGTTCACCATGTACAGGAGAATTAGGTGTATTTTTATACATTTCAAACTGTAGGGAATATGTGGCGACTTCATACTATGTGGGCGCATCATATTGTAAGGTGGTTGTGTGTGTAGAGGTATGGGGGCAATCACTTTATATAGGGGACTCTGAGGGCATTTGCTGTGTGGGTGACTGGGGGGAATCAACCTATGTGAGGGCCAACATAGTGTATTGGGGATCTTTGGGAGATAATACTGTGTGGGAGTTGAAGGGGCATCATATGTGTGATGGACTGTGGGGTTATCATACTGAATGGAGGGCTATGGGGATGATATTGGGTGGGGCCCATTATATGGTATAATGATGGCCATACTGTGTCTAGGGACAGTTGAAGCCATCATACCCTTGTGGGAGGATATGGAGACTGTATTGTGTATTGGAGACTGTTGAAGCCATCATACTGTGTTGTGGGGTTGTGAGAGATCATACTGTCTGTGGGGTTGAAGGGCATCATATTGTGTGGGGGACTGTAGGAGAATCATACTGTGTGTGTCAGAAGGTTGTGCGGACATCATACTGTTTAGTGGGCTATGGGGGGCATCATACTGTGTTGGGAAACTATGGAGAATCATGCTTTGCAGCGCCCTGCATACCATATATGAGAGAGAGAGAGTTGTGAGCAGATCATACTGTGTGTTGTAGGGATATCATACTGTGTTGGGGTTGTTGTGGATCAAACTGTGTGGGAAAATGTGGAGGCATGAAACTCTGTTTGGATGAGTTGTAATGACATAATGCTGTTTGGGGGCCATCATACTGGGTTGAAAACAAATTTTAAAAAACTGACCGTCACATCCAAACATAGACTAAGTGTGGACAGGTGCTGAACCTAGAGTCACCAACTCGTATACAGTTAAATAAATAAGGCAGCACACTGCGTCATTAGCCTTCTGACTGAGCACTCCACCGCTTAGCCACAGGTGTTTTAATCGCAGCAGGACCAATACCCCTCCACAGAGAGAGAGAGATTTTAGTCTCAGAAGAGGATTCACAGTAGGTTCCCATTCAGATGAAGACGTTTATTCTCAGCGAGGAAAGGAAAGTCTAGGTCCTGGTATACGAGAGATGCCTTAATGTGGCTACCAGGTACACATGAATTGGCCAATTTATGCGCTAAACGCTCTCATTTTTTCATATTTCTAATGCAGTAGTACAGTTCAATTTTCATTTTTCATGTTTGCATGTTTTGGCGCCGCAGTGTGCTGCCTTATTTATTTAATCATACTGGGTTGAGGCCGTGGGGAATCATACTGTGGTGGGGTGGCAATATTCTGTGTTAGGAACTGTAGGGAATTACACTGTGTTGGGCTGTGGGTGCCATCACACTGTGTTGGGGGACTGTGGGAGCATCATATTGTGAAAATGGGAATCATAAAATGTGTCGTGGTCTGTAGAATCCATCATACTGTTTTAGGGAATATGGGGACATCATACTGTGTGGGGAGTTGTGGGGAATCATACTATGTGGGGGATGTTATTGATCAAGGTACAAGGGCTGAATAACAGGAACAGTATGATTTGTAAGCTTTATAAAAAAAAACCAGTAAATTATATGGTTTTGATTAGCTGCTACAAATAGGAATAATTATTCCAACAAGCTCTAGCATATCGTGTTAGAAGTAGTGAAGGAGAACTGTACACAGGGGATAAAACACTGCAATTCTGTGCAGCTTGCAGGCATGAACAAAACCCTGCGGAACTGATCAAAAGGAGAGAAGTTGCAGGAGAGATGGAATTAGCCAGTGCTCCGAGTCAGGTGATGGTGATAAAGCCAGCCTTGGATACAAAAGGCCAGCGTGCCAAAAGAAATGAAGTCCCAGTTGCTCCTGTGGCAGCTCCAGCAGCCAAGACAGTTGGCTGTGGCCTTGTGTACCAGCAAAGCTCAGCCGAGGATGACAACGGTCAAGCACCAAAAACCAGAGATATGCCAGTCAAGATCCTGACTTCACCCGTCCTGGATCAAGCACCTAACACCTGAACAACGCCGGTCAAGGTTCCCAACCCAGGCGATGCCGGTCCACAGCTGAGGATCAGCTCCCATCAATAAGGACCAAGGAGACACTGGTCGGTGGTCAAGTACGAAAAAAACCCTGAGGATATCTGACCAGAGACCTGATTTTGGGCTGGTGATTGGAGGAGAGTGGAGACATTTGAGACGGGCTGTCACTTTCAGCAGAGACTTACAGTACCGGGCAGAGGGAGGGCTGCGAGCCAGACAGAGACCAGCTGATGCTAGAGCAGCTCAGATAGAGCTGATAGACTTTGTCAGGGGAACGTTTGGCTAGTGAGATGGAGCAGCGGCCCTTGCAAGGGCACAGAAAGCCGTAGAAGTTCTTAGAGACAGTTGCAGCCTAGTACAGTGTTTGCCCCCTCCCAACTAGGATTAGGTTGGACTGTAGACCCAGAGTTTATCCTAGTGTTCCCCATTGTACATTAACCCATATATTCCAGTTTATATAATTGTTTTGCCATTGATTCTGTGATTACTGTGTCTGTATCATCTACCTCTAATAACAATCCCCTATTCATATATTTCTATTAAGCAAATAAAAGTAGATTTTTCCCTTCTGTGTCTCTGCTGTTGCATATACTTGACCTGCTTACAGTAGCAGCGAGTCAACATACTTAGTTACTTAATATTAAGCAGTACAATTAATAATAAAACTAATAAAAAGTTAATATTGATATTGAGCAGAATTAATTTCAACTTATTGATTCAACCCCCCACAACAGTCATGGTCTCTCAGGTGGCCTCTCTGGAAAAAAGTAATTTGTTCATCCTTATATTATTTCAACAAAAACTTTTTCGACCTGTTATATTATAACTGTTGGATGTCCTGGAATCTGTATGATCTTCGATACTAACATTTATGTACTGAAGATTTCCTGCCAGCAGCATTAAATGAGTTCAAAATAACCTCAGTCTTAGATACAGCCGAAAGGCATAGCGAGGGGAGAAAGCTAGTTCACAGATAATCAATTCTTTAAAAGGGGGCTGATTTTGAGCACAATAATTACTGCTTATAGCCCTTCAGACATTTCATTCAACCTTCTTGTGTTGATGATATAAGATAAATGGATTTTATTGCTTTATGACCTAAAGTGAATCTCATTCAAGTCAAAGAAGATTGTAACCCTTTGTAAAAGCCTCAGATGTGAAAATATCCATATCTTGATATGTTTCACGTTGATCGGTGCATGTGGTAAATATGAAAAGTGAATATTGAAGTCCAACCTTTCGGATCCTTTTTTCAAATATATAAGATCACGAAACGTATGATGGTCGTCTCGTTTTGCTAAAATCATAAGGTTCACCCAATGGGCTTAACATGTAGACGCCGTTAGGTGGTTTAATAGTTAGTAATAGGGTTGAGCGACTTTAACTTTTTTAGGATCGAGTCGGGTTTTGCGAAACCCGACTTTGTCAAAAGCCGAGTCGAGTCAAATCGTCCGATTATCACGCAAAGTCGGGGATCGACCGAAACATGAAACCCCATGTAAGTCAATGGGGCAAAAAACCTCCTCCTCCTCCTCCCAGAAAGCAAGCCGGAACCTATGTCATCACGCTGCCCACACTACTTCATTGGCTGAAAAATGGCGGGGAAAGCGTCACATGAAACGCGACTTTGGCGCGAAGATCGCCGACCGCATGGCCGATCCCACAGTGGGATCAGGTCGGGTTTCATGAAACCCGACTTTGCCGAAAGTCGGCGATTTTTGAAAATGTACGATCCGTTTCGCTCAACCCTAGTTAGTAATTCTATATCTGTTTTCTGGTTGATCTTTTGTGAAGGATACATCCACAACTGAATGATCTCTTGAAGATTTGCTTCTGCAAATTTCATTGTCGAAATTTTGAAGAGCATGGAGGGGGGGGTCAAAACTGTATCTGATCTGAGGGCCACATTATTAGATTGAAGCAATCTCATGGCAAATGCATGGCATATCTAAAGTATGAGAGGTTCTGGTTCCAGTTCTAGGACTTTGGGGAAAGCAGAGGACCATTTCTCCCCACTCTTCACGATTCAGAAGGAAAGCAACCTTGAGGGCATTGTGTATATGTGGCTGAGTATTTCACTAGTCCCTCATAGTAAAATGGCACTAATGGAATTCATGCAGAAGTTTTTCACAGGGCTTAGGAGACCACAATATTATTATTATTATTATTATTATTTATTTATATAGCACCATTAATTCCATGGTGCTGTACAAGAGAAAGGGGTTACATAGAGGGTTATAGATATCATTTACAGTAAACAGGTTTACAGTGACACACTGGTACATATATAATTATATGTGGAGATGCCAGTATTGGTCACACAGTCCACCATTAGTTCTTACCCTTATCTGCTCCAGTGCTTCTCCTCTTCAACTATCATGGACATATCTCTGTGAGCAGATGGTTGGAAGCCACAAAGCATACCGTCACGGACTGCATACAGCCCCAGGCTACCTGTTGTTCATCCCTGCTGTAGAGAGATTGTAATGTCAGCCAAGGGGAGAAGCGCCATGGTGAAGAAGAATGAAGATCGGATCCTTCTGAATTTTATTAAATGGTGTCTCTTGGCTGAAATTGGCAATACATTCTGACTGGTAACCTCTTGCCATATCTTTGATTGGAGTTCATAAAATACATCAGACGGTTATTCTCTGCCAGATTCATAGCCGAAAATAAGGTGTGCCATGCCCCAGTGAAAGCTAAACAGAGATGGTATTTATTGTAGCATCCAACAATTCCAGACTTATGCCTGAGGAGGCCATTATTGAGAAGTCTGCAGATGGCACTGGAGTAATGGTTAACGTTTGTTAATACTGTTCTGTATGATCTCTTTGGTGTGTTTTGTGGTTTGTGTCACTTCGTTCCTGTGTTTTCCTTGTTGTCGATGATGCAGATAATGATGGTTGATGTTTGTCCCAAGTAAAACATCTCATTCTCCCACTGTGTCTGAGTGTTGATGATTCTGCTGAAAGCTGAAGTCTGCAACAGTATTTTCCCGACTGAAGCATCTCTTCTTGAGAATATCTCAAATATTCAGCGCAATAAAATGTTTGTGGAAGTGCCACATCTGTTTTAGTGAATCCTCTGCCCATTTTCCATTAATGATACCAATAAAATTGCTGTACAAATGATGTTTGTACTAGACATTTGCCTCTGTAAGAAATTAGTGTTGTGTCCGTATATAAGGTGAACTACTTCACTTTTTATATAATCAACAAATCCTAGGAATGTACAGATATCCACGTCCGCTGATTTTTGCTTCATGGTAGGATATGTATTCACTGAATAAACCTAGCTTACTAAACTGGGTACCCTCTGTATGACAATTTCATTCCTCAGTACCCCTGTATTTAACATATTGCTGTATGCTTGCTGGTAACCATACCTGAATAATGATTTATTGACCACTTTGGTTAGTGATTACTATTTCAGATGTATTTTGAATGCCCATTTTGATACAGTAATTTGGTTTTATTCATGTTCATTGTGGCTATAATATACATATGTGCAGTCAGTGATTTGTTCAGAAGTGAAGCGGCGTACTATATTTCCCTCCACATTGAAAGCCCATGCATGCTCGGTTAAGCAAAGCGTACATGTGTATGAGAAAGTTGAGAGGAGCAGTTGATGATCACACAAGTGTTTGGCTGATGTCTATTGTAAGCCTGTGAGCAGCTTTAGAGCTTGCTTTGCCCCTAGCTCACATTATACTTGCATCCTGACAACCAGGTTATTACAAGTTGAGGAGGGGAAGCCCATGTTGAGATGTTGCTGCTTACAATGATGGACTTTATTTCCTAATTTCCTGTTGGCCTGGCCAGACATAGTTCCACAATTTACAATGGAAAGAGTGAAAGTTTCTAATGGAACTGATTAGAGTGAAGGTTTATGAATTTGTAAATTAAAGTATCTCTCCCATCAAAACTTGTATCCTCTAAATATATTGCAAACATCATATTATACAGCTCTGTGTACTTACAATTGCTCATTTTTCCATTCTACCCAGTTAATTGTTCTCTTTGCTCTATATAGAAACATGAAGTCTGTTCTCCCTGCCTGAGTCATCCTCCTCTTCAATTCCTAACCCAGCTGCTCTACTCCTCCCCCTGCCAGGGACTTTTGCAGTGATGACTTATGCATGGTAAAGAGACTAACTGTTTCTACATAGAACTTAGACAGTTTCAGCTAGTCAGTTTTAATGTAATAGACCTAAAGGAAAAGAGAAGAATTAGCTGGGTAGAAAGGCAAAATGAGCAATTGTAAGTAGACAGTGCTATACAATATGATGATTGCAAAATATTAAAGAGGATACAATTTTGATGGGAGTGCTCCTTTAATTTGTGGATCACAATGAATTTTTGAGGCATCTGATGTTTAAGAATTGTTGCTCTTTGTAGACTGGATGGAATGCATCTTACCAGAACTGGAAATCATATCTGATGCTTCATATACAGTATAGATGGGGTGCTGCAAAACTGAGTGTCAAAATTGCCCCAAGGCAGAAGCGTGGTGGCATCTCTAAAAATGTTAAAAGTGGCCAGAAGATTTTAAAAAGTGCATCAAATCAATACGTGGACCTCTCATGGAGTTGAGTTTATTATATATAACATAAACCAGCTCGAAAACATTTCTCTGATACATTCCTTACATAGGCTACAAAGCGGATGCTTTACCTTCAAGTTCCATATTAATACTGCTTCTGGAGGTTGTTTCTAATTTTCTTGGATCCGCTTTTCCTTCTCCTTGGACTTTTCTCCAGACATGGTCAGTGAAGAGAGACAGCAGGAACCGGCTTATTCAGCATGTGATTTACAATCTCCTCTCTCACCTCTTACCTCCCCTTTATCTATCATGGTGGCAGGTTTCTCCCGTCCCCCCTCTTGTAGACATTGAGGCTGAATCCATCTTCATGTATCCAGATCAGTGACAGACGGCAACACTTACAGCCTCCATTGATAGATTTATCTGCACGGTCTTTGTCACCTGCACATGCACAACCATTTGTGGTATGTGGAGGGAAAGGAGTTAATGACACTTCCAAGAGAGCATTGGTGGTGTAATATGTGTTCTAGAACTCTTCTTCTACATATTCATCTTTTATAAGAGATTCACAAGAGAGAGCAACTATTGAAATGAGTCATCCGAGCTGCACACAACCGGGAGCTCCTCTTAGACAACTTGGACTATCGTATCTCCCTCATAGCCAATAAGGTCTGGCAGGGGGAGTGAAGTTCTCCTTCGCTCCATCAGTTTTTCTTGGTATCCCTCCCTTTTTTTTCTCCTCTGCTGTTTGTTTCTCTATCACATATTAAACATTTCTCATCATCATCCCCCACCTCTGCCACCACTTTGCTCATTTCGACATCTATGAAATGCATTGCCCATCTAAGTCATTTCCTTCCTTCAGCCAGTCTTGGACTTTCGAGATCTCCACCACTCCTTCAATGTTCTCCTCCTTTTCTCCCCTCTCTCCTTCTCCCCATCCCTCTCTCCGGGGTGTGTCCTACCCCATAGTAGCGCACTGCAGAGATGGGATGTGTTGTTACCATGGAAACCTCCTCTCCTCAGCACCAATTAAACCTGATGCTTCGATGCTGCACGTCCAGTGATCCATAGACCACACACATCACACCGTGCACCGCAGCTCCGTCATCTCACCGACATCCATTAAATACTTTTGTAAGAAAATGCATTTACATAAAGACACAATATGTGCACCCACACTTGCACTTACCGATGTTAAATGCCCCCCCCACTTCATTGCACTCAACTCTGGAACAAGTGGGTTAAATATACCAACCAATAGCCTAGACTTAATTATAAGGCATTTGCTTTGAAAATTCCCAGCGGGCAGCCATATTTAAAGATCCCCCTCTGCAAATTATATTCCGACAGTAATGTTCCTCTGGAGGTAGAAACTGACATGATAGGGACTGGAGCGACCAGGGATTTAGATGAAAGGTCCTTCACTATCCTCCCTCTTTCCCAGATTCTGTATGGGAGCTTGGGGCTTCTGAGATGGAAATGCAGCCATCAGGAATCATATACGAGTAATAGCTCCTCGTAGGGAAAGGGTTAAACTGCATCCCTTTTATCTTGCTTGTTAGCGGGGACTTCAAAGAAGAAATATTTGGTGCCTCATTTGCATACATCAGTTTTAATGAGGACAGATCTGTAGCCGACATTGAATGTATGCACACTCCGTGTTAGAGACATGTATCATATTTTCAAAGTGGATCATTGCCGGAGGGGACAACACTCATCTCCAGCTGCAACACTCCGAGAGGAGCACATGCAACCGTGCATCAGCTCTCGGGGTGGTCTATCATTTTTCACCCAGGGAATATGATGAAAGTGTAATATTCAGCATAATATTCACGTTTTAATGGGTAACCTATATATCATCAACAATCTCATGTTTCCAGTTCCTTGCAAATCGAAGTGACACCGACATGTAATCCCGCTAAATTGTCTTTATTTTTTTTTTTAAGCTGTGAAATATGCCAGGAGAGTTTATGAGCAATGCTGATATAATTGCAGTGCAGGATAGTCACGGTAATTATGTTTCCGCTTAGTATCGTGGTGTTGGACGACCTCTTCTGGCCACATAGGGTATAGCTGATCAAGGAATTCCCCCCCCAAAAAAAGTTTTTTTATTTTTATGTTTTAGCATCAAATATTTAACATCTTAGATCAAAATGACAAGAAAACAGTCATAATTACAAAAACAATCCCCAGGGCAATTTATCGTGTTAGTACATGTACAGTCAAGTATTACACACAGGACAGGTAGAGCAAGTTCCTCCATACATTTCCTGTACACGAGCATCATTTCCTGTGTACTCAGACAAGTGCAATCTGTCTTTACTTGTCTGAACATTTCAAGGATGACCCCTATGAAAGCTGCTCCTCTATCCCCCTTTTAACGCAAACAACTCTTTTGTAATTTATTACACGTTTATACATTTTCTAAATAATTGGAATGAGGCATAAAAGGATATCGAAACCCCTTTGATAGACCTTTACTAGAGAAGAATGAATGTCCTAAAATTCAACTTTGGAAGATTTGCTTGAATTTGGCCTGCAGACTCAGCCTGAATAAATTTAGTCAGAAACAAAACTTTCCCAATTGCCATTAAAAAAATTAAATACACCTTTCCTTACCTCTTTTCACCTTGCCCTTGTCACCAGCTCAGGATGAGGCCTTCTGTTCTTCTTCCATTCCAGTGCGTGAGGTCAATTAGTGGCCTGTGATTAGCCTCAAGCTGTCACATGGGGGGTTAATATAGAGCCCACAAAAGGTCAATCACAGGCGTCAAATTGTCCTGACTTGGTCACTTGGATGGATGATGCACGTCATGATTACAGTTGAGCAAATATGTTCGGATTCGGTCGCTGAATATGAAGTTGCCATTTTCGTGCCATATTGCAACACTATTTGAGCCGAATTTATGTTTGATGATCGGTTCCGAACATATTTGTTCATTTCTACTCCCATTGATTCCAATGACATTTGGTTGTGTTCGGCGAATATTGCAAAAACAATATCGTGATCGTAACCAAATTTTTAAAAACTCGCTGAACTCTAGTCATGATATGTGTCACCTCCCCAAGTGACCACAAAAGGTCAGTCACAGGCATCAGACCAACCTGACTTAGTCGCTTGGATGGGTGATACACAACATCATATGCGTCACCTCCACAAGTGACTGCACAAGGTTAATCACATACATCAGATTGTCCTAATTTCGTCACGTAAACGAGTAACACAAGTCATGATGTACATCGCTGGCCCTCATGACCACAATGAGGTCAAAAAGCACAAGCCTCAGTTCATCATGCAAAGGAAAGAAAGAAGAACAGAAGGTCAGAAGATCAGAGGACTGCGTGAATGATCACAGAAGTGGACAGAGGTGCGGCCATGAAAGTTAAACAGATGAGGAAAAGTGAGTATAATTTTTTTTTTCATTTTAAATCTTAGCCCACAGGTATCCCAAAAAACAGGGACTGGATCCATGTGAATCATATCCCAATTATTTCTGCTTTCGTGAGAATCAAAATGTTGAGAAATTCGTAGTGAAGTCAATTTCTATTACATTTCGCTCATCTCTCGCCTCCACCACTAATAGTCCAGCCTTGTTAATGTTTCTGTTCTCTTGTTTCAGTCCATATCACTTTGTCCATGTTAATTATGGCTTAAGTATACACTTGTGAGAGAACTTGACAACATACAGCAGAGTTTATGGAAGCCGTAAGGGATTCTGGAGACCAGAGAGCCATGCTGGATTATCACCTTCCATATAGTCTTCCTTGAGTTTCAGCTTTCAAGAGAAAATTTACAATAATGTACTTTTCAGCTCCGAATGCTGATGTTTTCAATTCAAAATGTCAACGTTTAGATATGACATGGTCAAACAAAGCTGGAATATTGACCTCAAATTGTTGGTGAGCAGGTCCAAATATATATCCAGTACTTTGAGAGAAATGTCTGGTGGGATCACATAATATTTGTTTATGTACAACGTTTGGTTTCGTCTTCATCAGTGACCATTTTTGATTGTTGAGATCTTTTTCTTGATGGTGACTGTGTCATAGAAAGGATCCCAAGAAATACTGGATCTAAAAGAAGATAAGATTGTACCCATTTATAAGTAGTGAAAATTCATGATATATCCAAATCAGAAGATCACATTGATGAAGCTTGTAAGTGCAGATGGCCTGTAATAATATGAATGTAAAGGCTCAAGCCCCATCCGCAATACCAAGAGCCATCTGTTCCTGAATACCTGGCACATCATTAAAGGAGAAAACCTATCCTTATTTATTCATTTCACTTGCTTATATAGCATAATTAATTTCCACAGTGCTTTACAGACATCATCATCACTGTTCCCGTAGGGGGTCACAATGTAGCTCAGCTTCCATTAACTTTAGTAAGAGCTGAGCTACAGTACCATTTCATAGTGTTCTGAGCTGTGCTGTTCCAGTTTTATGCACTATGAACCTAATGTCAGCTGATTATTAGGAGTGTTGGACCCCCACCGATCTGATATTGTTGACTTACATTAATACTAGGGTAACACCACCATATTTTCTCATCAGAGAGAATCAGGTGGAACTATGCTAATCAGACTCTGATCAGAGATGAATCGGAGTGTGATCATAGTGTGATTGATTTTCTCGGATGATGAGAAGATGGAAAAAAATGTCTTCATTTTCTCTATTCTGTCAGTCGGTGAAAATCGGATTGCAGTCAGACTTGCATGGCCGAGCATGATCCAATAATTCGATCCACCTCTGGCATGTTGCGAGTTCTTTTCTTCTGACCAACTTGGTCCGAGGAATGAATCAGACATGTGCACAGCGCCATAGAATTACACTGGTCCGATTAAGATCCAATGTTTTAGTTTGTGACCAAAAATGCAGTCTTGTGCACGAGCCCTTAGAATAGGTCATCAATATCTTAGCCCCGAATTCCCATTTTGAATTAATCTCCACTTTTAGCCTCTACTTAAACCTAGAAAGGCTTTGAGAGAGTGCATATATGCATAATTTTACATTTTGAGTGACTGTTTTCGGTCCATTTTTGAAAAGGGCTGTGGGTCAAGAACGAAGAAGAGTTAAAATGAATTGACACTGAAGGGAATAACTTGGCATGTGAGATGGCCCATGATAGCTCAACTATTACATAATGTATATGCAAGAAAGTAGATATTTTGGTCTAACGTGGCATAATTAACCAGACGGCAATGTGACGGGTGTCGGTAATCAAGGATGCTTAAAGAATATCTAGATGACATAGTACAATTCCACCTTAGTACATAAAGCCCTGACTCTTAATAATGCATGACATACAACAAATTAATTTCTTTTTGCATATTCTGTAAAGACTGACCTCAGACTTTGCACCCAACTTTCCCTTTCTTCATGACTTGTTGCAGACAATCGATAAGATTGGTGATTTCCCTGCACTTTTTTCCCGTCTGCTTGGGTCTTGCATGCCTTAACAGTTTGCCCTCTTGCGTGAAGGTCGAAGCAGTGCTAAGTTAAGTTAAAGACATAAATTGGACAAATCTTAATGCAATATCTAATAATATAGTAACTTGACATCACTCTTTACATTTCCTTGTAATTTTTGAGCCGGCCACTTGGGGCATCATACACTGCTCAATATTCTAACATTTCGAACTAGGTTTACAGCAGTTAGAAGATTGTATGAAATTTTGTAAAATGTCTCACACGGATCATTAAAGTTTTTTTTTTCAGGATTACATAGCCAGGAGAATAACTAAACATGATGCATATTAGTAAAAATACAGGATCATTGAGCCTGTTCCTTCCTTGTCCCATGAATCACCCTTTCTTAACCATAAATATGATGAAGGCAACAGAGCTATTGTAGCCACCACCATAGGGGACTCTTTGCAGAGCCTTTTACATATGAGATGAAGAGTGAGCTTGTACAGACTTAAAGAGGTTGTCCAGTTACACCAGTTATTACCTATCCATACGATAAGTGATAACTTGCTGAGAACCGGGACCTGTACCGATTGGGTTACGGTAGTAGTGGGTGACTTAGATATATGGGAGCTTCCCAACTTTCACCAGGCAGAAGAATTCTCGGGGAGAGAAGAATGAAGTATTTAGCATAACAACATCCAATCCATGCAAGATAAGCCACCACAAGAACTATGAGTTCAATTCATCAAAGCTTTCAAATCAGAATTCTAGAGTAAAAGGTTTGAAAAGTCTCAAAATGTAGGTACAACTTGGAGTTGAGCATTCATTTTTCAACTTTCGACATTTTTTACTCCAGTTTCTCCCAACTCTGTTAAAATGGGCATAACTGAAGATGGGTGGGGGCATGATGTGATACCACAGCTCTTCTAATTCATGATGAGCTGTGGTGTTCCCTATGGAATCTCACTCCAGTACCTGAGTATCTGGCGTAGCACACGGGGGTGGCTATCAATCAACAGATGCTCCAGATTCATAAATAACGCCGGCCGGTCTTGATGAATTGAGCCTTATGTGTGCGTGTCTGTGAGGAATTTGGGAGAAATAGCTGGATATAGCATAAAGATATATCATGTGGCCACTATTTGAGGGGGCCAAGAATTGTTTAGTTAGTGGTAGAAAAAAACCCATTGAGGACTCCTTCATTGGGATTACATTTTAGCAAACAAGGGGATGAAAAATTTGGTCGATGGGTAGAAAAGGTGAAGAAGAAAGAAACATTAATTACATCTGTTCTGGGTAGCAAATTTGGGCAACATAATGGCAAGGTCACTTTGACTTTTGGAATGGCACCTCCACCTTTCCATGAAAGCTACTGAGAAATAGAATAAAGATTGTCTCTGCTGACTTTACTGATTATAGTTACCGGCTTCTTAGGGTCTTCTGCTAATTCCACAGATAGGTTTTCCAGAGGAATTATTCCAAGCGGGTCTTTATCCTGGAAGACACAAACATAGGAGGAAGTTAATGTTTCTATTTCGACTTACGCCTCTTGTTGGCCTTTCATCCGTGTGCCATTCTTACTTACCGTTGTATATTCAAAGTAATATAGACAGTTGTCCTTGAGAATGAACCATCTTTTCTTCCAGGTCTTCACGCGGCCTCCTGTAACAAGCAATATGATCTGCTATCAAACTGATCATAGCAATGATAAGGAGGAAATTGGACATTTACTTCTCAGATGCTTACTGGTCGCTCATAAAATTGCCTTTTTAAATGCAAATGAATTGATTTGAGCCCATATGGTGGTCATATTGAAAAAACATTATATAGCGCAATCTTTAAAGGGGACTTACTAAGCAGGATGAAATAGAAGAAGAAAAATCTCCAGCGAAGAAGAAAAGGTAAAACTTCACGTTTATTCTTTATTTGTTAACAGGAAGACATGTTGGGTAGACCAATAGATATCCCAGGAGGTGCAAGACCGACAGGTTTCGACTAGATAACAGAAAGAGCTGTGTGTGCATCTGCTGTGTGTGCAGAAGTGATGGGTATGTATGTACATGAGGGATAGAAAAACTAAAAGGAGATGCCGTAATTATAGTGATACCTCCCTGTGATAACTTAGAATATGAAAAATATTTATATTGACCTCTAAACATATTTACTCCAACAAAAAAAATTCAGCTAGTAGGAAATAGTGATGAGCGAGTGTGCTCGTTACTCGGGTTTTCCGATCATGCTTGGGTGTTCTCCGAGTATTTTGGACATGCTCATAGATTATGTCTGTGTTCCTGCAGCTGCATGATTTGCGGCTGTTAGACAATCTGAATACATGCAGGGATTGTCTGTTTGTTAGGGAATTCCCACATGTATTCAGGCTGTCTAGCAGCCGCAAATCATGCAGCTGCGGGGACACAAACATAATCTACGAGCACGCCCAAGATACTCGGAGATCACCCAAGCATGCTCGGAAATCTCGAGTAACGAGCACACTCGCTCATCATCACTAGTAGGAAACACATTTTACCTATTGTTTTTATATCTAAACCTGTTGTGTCTTACAGTAAGGTGCATTATACTATAGTCCAAAAAATATGGTATACAATATTTTCCAAGTCGATCTGCACTGCACTAATCAGCATCAGGATGGGATGTCACATGTGGGAAGAGGCTCTCATGCAAAACTTTTCTATGGGAGGTGACTGGCTCCTCTACAGTAGGATTTTCTTTTTGTATGACATTTATTGAAACATGTATTGAAAAATGTGTCTTCTTGACCTACAAGTAGAAAAAGCCTCAATTAAACAGTTTTATTAATATTTGTAACATCTCTGATCTGGTAGTGAACTCTTTTAGTGAATTTTCCCTTGATTTCCATCTGTGGTCATTGGACATGTACTGGATTTGTTTTTTTTAGCATACGTAAAACTTTTTTTTGCAATGAATGCACTTTTTTACATAATTGTGGAGAGTACATTTGAAAGATTATTGTTACTTTCCCATGGATGAAGCAACAACATTTCACTTCCTCCATTTACAGTATGTGTGAGATCATGTTTGGTCGTCACTTCTCCTTGTGTAAAACAGACTTCCTCGTTGCTTGTCTTTATCACATACATTGCATTATGCCCGGATCTACTACACTTGGTTAAGCAAACTGAAAAGTCTAAAATGATGGAATGTGTCAGAAAAATGTTTCCGAACCCCTAAAGTTCTAGCTTTTTTAGTGATTCAATTCAGCTAAACTGAAGTATACAAAAAGTCCATAGATAAGCTAGAGCAAAGAAGTAGGTTACATAAAAAGGATCTCTCTATCCTTGGAGGACCAGGTTTGTGAATTAATTTTAGTAGGCTTCATGTAATATTTCCGTTCTCCTGTGGAGGAGCTGCAGGAAAATTCAGCACTTGTTAAAGAATGAAAAAAAAATTGCAGATGCTCAGAGGGGCCGATATGACAATAATTCACCATCCATTAGTTTTAAATCTTCACTTTTATTAGATTCCAACTTATCAAAGTGAAGTTTTCAAACTATTGGTTGGTGAAAAATTAACATTTATGCCTCTCTGAGCATCTGTGAATTTTTGATAAATGTTGTATTGTCATCTTTAACCTGAAAAGGACCAAGTAATGTAAATTTATGGAACATATTCCTTGGTTTTGACCCTGTGCTATTGCAAATTTGCAAGGCTGGCTTAAAGCCCTTAATCCTGCAATCTAGCAGGAGTAGGTCAGGTCTCTGGCTGGCAGACATAGCTGGGCACACTAGGGGGAAGACAGAAGTGGTTTAAAACGGTTTCTGTTTTCTATTTTGCCGGCTACATAGTTTTCAATGAGCATCATGCAGTATACAGAAGAATCAGCAGTGCGGATGCCTCTCTAGGTCCTGGCGATGCCATGACCACCAGGTCTCTGCTAGCAGAGCAGAGCTGATGGGTCTCTCAGCAGATCCAGATTATGTCTGCCATTGACTTATATTACCATTGTGTGCTGTTTCCCCTGTTATTGGGGCTCCTATGCTTCCCAAGTTACAGTGGAAAAAATTGATCAATAAAGTAAAAAAAAAAATGTTTTGCCAGAAATCTTTGATATTATCTTGGAGAACAAATTGTATAAAAAATACACATAAAAAATTAGCAACAAAAATAGCAAAATAATGAAAAGCAAAAAGTCCCAGACTCCCCATCACTAGGTTAGGCTATTTAATATAAAATAGGAACAGTAAAAAAATATATTAAAAAATCACTTGTTTCTATATTTGCATTGCAAAACAAAAAACTAGTACATAAATTAACCAGTAATGTACATATGTCACAAAGCAGTGGTAAAAAATAATACCATTCGTCCCTTATTTAAAAAAAAGGGTCAGTGCTTGGGGGTGTGAATGTAGAGGACGTAGTGATGATTTTCTTATTTTACAATTTCGACAGCCATTTTTACAAAATTCTACAAGTTGGATAATCCCTTAAAAATGGACTGTTTCGGTGTTCACATCCTTTATGTAATTTCTTTTATTTTCCCATGATTTTTCGGTGCCTTGTTTCGGTTTTGAAGCAAATTTCCTAATTTTGTTTTTCCCCCAAAAATGGGATCCTTTACGTTGTTCTCGGAGGCATTTGACCAACAAGCACAAAATAGTGAATACAGCTAATGTAAAAGTTAGTAATATAGGGATGTGACACACATTCTACATTCAGAGATGTAAAAACAGTGTGCAATTTTAGAAAAAGGGGACATTTACGTTCTTATGAAGAAATGGGAAGTGAGACAATATGTATTGCTGGAATGCAGAATTACGTACCAACAGGGGAACTAAGTCACATACAGCTTGACATAGTTACTTCTTCACAAGTCTCGGTCCATAGCTTCAAAAATAGCTGCTGTACAAAAAGCGTTTACTGACATCTATGCGAAGCAGATAATGTCCTACTCTTCTAATTGTCCCCAGAGAGTGAAACAAAATATATTTTCAACTAATAAATTTATCCCCTTGAGAAAGCTATGTGCGAAACACATTTTTAGTGTTGGTTTGGATAAGTATCTATTACATCACAGATCATGTCTCAACCTTATATATATTCATGTTTCGATATATACTAATGTATATGCACTTTAATCAAAACAGATCTAATTTTCCATTATGCTTTATATTACAATGTCCTCTTGAGGGATTCATTATTCTTTGATTACATGATCTGTTATCTTACTATACCCCTACCTCTATATGTCTGCACATGTTTTTGATATATCCATGGTTTGTATATACAGATAGTAAGCAAACTTGGGGATGAAAGTGGATATGATCATTGTGATTTGTCCTGATGCAGAGGTATGATCACCTCGAAACACGTTGACAAATAAAACCGCAACCATGCCGCATCTGTTTCTCTATCGTATATTGGATACTTGGCAGCATGGGTTTTATATCTACTTTCATCTCACAGTATGATTTACTTGTACACACATATTTATTTCATGAACGAAAAGAAGAAAGTGGCAGCACTCACCGATCTTCTTAAAACGGGTAGAAGTGCCAGATCGGCGCGAAACGGGCATCGTTTGGACCTAACACTCTGTTATATGCACACCCCTGAGTCGTGAAGATTTTAATGGAATAAAGATTTACCTGTTTTAAGAAGATCGGTGAGTGCTGCCACTTTCTTCTTTTCGTTCATGAGATATATCTGTACGCTTCTTTGGCTAACTAATAAATGTAGTCAAGAAAAAGATTTATTCTGCTGTCTAGACTGGTTATAATTGTATCAAACTCTCCGTTGTGAAATCTAGTTGATCTCTGTGCAGAGACGAAACTCAAAGCTTGTGGACCCCAATGAAAAATCTTCAAGATGGTCCGAATTAACATGGATCATTAATAGCAATAGTCTTGTCGTATGGGACAAAGGGACCTTTTAAATGCCCCTTGCAACCCCTGCACTTACAATAGTTACACCCCTGCCTACGTAAATTTTTGTATGTATGGTTTTACCCTCCAGATTTAAACAAGAGGTTTACCATCCAACCACAAAATATTTTGCAAAGTTGCTCATGGATCAAACTTTGTCTTTACAAACATAGAAGACCTGTTTACACCAGTTGGATGCACCAAGAAGGCTCAACTTTTGTTGAAAAAAATACATACCCATTTTGAGAAGCCATCCTTCTCTTTGTGGTTTTTGGAAGGCAAGTGTGAGTTCCCAGGCATCTTCATCCTCTGGAAGCTGAAATGGCTCCTTTTTCAGACTCTCGTACATGTCCTGCCAGGAACGAGCGAGCATGGATGTGAAACACAAAATATGTGTGCAACAATAACTGCAAAAACTTCCATATGCCAACATTTGCAGATGCTGGGTACATGATACAGGACTTTGGGCTGAAGCCACTCTGTTTGTAAAGCTCAGTTCACATTGCGTTTATGGTATACTTTCAGTGTATGAACCAAAATGCATGAAATCATTGGGCCCTATGATTTGAACTAAGCCTTAAAAAGGACTTTTCACCAAATGTTTCATTTTGAACTGCATAAAGAATTAAATAGTGGCTGCAAGGTGTAGTAAAGCATTTTTTTTTTCATTTTTTTCATTTTTCCACTGTGGAGATATTAGCAATGAAAGCACTTGGCACCTAATATGTTAACTTTAGTTAAAGAAGTTGTCTTTTACTTGGATAACTCTTTGTCATACACCATGCTTGCCCCGATAAAATACAAAGCTTATACTCACCTCCCACTGTTGCCAATCATCTGCAAGACTCACTTTCTCTTCATGTTTAATTCAACAGAAGGCAGGGACAGTGACGCCAGGACTGCTTGGGTGCTGGGCTCACGTGTTATAACAACCGCATGAGAGCCCCCGGATGGCGAGTGCTGACACCGCTGGAATGGTGCTGCCACGGGAGGAGAGTGTAAGCTTTTTTATTTTATTGGGCCAAACATTTAGATCAAGAAGGGGTTGTCCTAGTAGTGGACAACCCCTTTAAGTCCAAGTGGGTGTTATTAGATAGCAACTCACACAGATAGAAGTGCACTCTTCAAGAGCTTGTGCAGATTACCGTATTTTTAGTCTGAATGCGATCCGACAAAAACAACGGGTCGCACTTGACCAAAGTTACTTGCGTTTGTCCATTATTCGGATCGCACTCGTCCAAGCAAGTCAAAGATTCCAATTAAAACATTGGACTGCACTTGATTGACATCTGAGTACAATCCGATTTTTGCAGACAGAAAGAATGGAGAAGATGGAGACATTTTCTTTCCATCTTCTCCTCATCAAAGAGAATCAGTTCACACTATGATTACACTCTGATCAAACTCTGATCAGACTGTGATTTGAATAATCAGACAGATTCTCTATCGGATGATAGAATATAACTGTAAACCTAGCCCAAGTGAAAACTTTCTGATGACGCCAACTTGAACTTAACTAAAGTTTACTCATAAGGTGTTTAAGATGGCCGCCCGATAAGTCCTTGAGGGGAGATCATCGAAGTTGGTAGCTTCTGTGATGTAAGCTCAGTAAAGCAAACTCCATCATGTACAGTGCTGAGACAGTTAATAGGGCATATCAGGGCCAGGTTTTACAAGCAGTCAAAGAGATGTTTGGGACTGAATGCTCACATATCCCACCCCAGGGGTGTGGTATGGCACATAAAATGGAGACCAGTTTTCTCAATAAGTGTCTGGGTCTGGAGATGTGTCTATCTCCTGTGTGTTGGGTTGGTGCTCAGGCCTTAAGAACTGAACACTAACCGGAGCGGGCGAACCCACAATCCTGTAAAGAACTACTTTGTGCGGCTGTTTTTTTTGTTTGGTTTTCTGAGCGTTTTGCATAGTCTTAATAAACCAGCCTGGACATTTTAATGAAACCGCTTTCTGTGCCTACCTCAACTGCAACTAAGCAAGTAGAAACCCTACAATTGGTGGAGAATCCGTGCACAAGTACCGAGGGGCAGTGTGACTGCCGCAGAGATACAGCATGTGACGGGTGAAAGAGACTTCAGGAGCGAAAGCCAACAGCATGGAGGAGTGGATAAAGCTACTGGTGCAGGCTAATCTCCAGCAGCAACAGCTATGACAGCAGCAGCAACAGCAACAGATGGAACTTCTAGCTGAGGCGATCTGTGGCAGGGTAAACGCCTCCCTCACAAATCCAGGTGAAGACTCACATGTGAGGAAGACGGTAAGGAGAGCTTTACAAAAGATGACCCCAGGTGATGACGTTGACATGTTCCTGACTGTTTTTGAAAGGGTGGCAGAACAGGAGAAATTCTCCTCCTGAACAGTGGGTGGAGGTTCTAGCGCTTTATTTAACAGAGGAACCATAGAAGGTGTATTATTGCCTAGCCTCGCAGGATGTAAAAGAGTACGGTAAATTGAAAATTGAGAGATAAAGTTGGGAGAGAGAAGGATCCGTCCTGGTAAATTTCAATGGTCAATTCTTTGGCTTATAGAGCGCTGAAATCGATTCCCATGTAGGGGAAACTTGGGAGAGATGTATTTCTATGCAGCCGCACACTCCGGTCCCGAGTGCCGGCGGCTGTGCCGAATATTGATGCGAGAGACTCGTATGAGTTTCTTGCATCACACTCGCAAGTGTGACCCCGGCCTAATGAAACTGATGGCAAAGTGCAGTCAATCATTTTCTGTAGAGTTTCCTAAAACCTTTCTGGGATCGTGTAAAAATAGCTGATATTAACTAAAATGTTGGGTGCTGGCTTTATGCTTACTAAGCCATATAACAAAAAACGAGGAAATAAATCCAAAAAAAGATAACTATATGTCTTTTAGAGTAAAATGACTACCAAAAGTCCTGTCGGATGCCACTGCTACATTTGGCCTCTTAACCCCATTGGTTTAGAAATGTTTTACCCTTATGTTGATAGCTATACTTATAGTTCCCAAATATTATATATATTTTTTGGGTCACTTGCTGCTTTGTCCTAGTGTCTCTGTGTGCTACTTGTTTTTATGATATTTGTTGGGCGACTATGTTGTCACCATTGCCTTCTGATATTTGCACTTCAATAAAGCAATTTTTTACTCTAAAAGACATATAGTTATCTTTTTTTGGATTTATTTCCTCGTTTTTTGTTCTTGTGCTTCTTATGATAACTGTCTTTAATCCAACATTAGTGCAAAAATTAATTATTACTGGGAAATCGGATCTAGGTAATATATGAGTTGTTACTATTTTCTCAGATGTTATACTATATATATTTTTTGCCGTTGGCTACCCCCTTCTTCTTTACTAAGCCATATTCAAATCATATTTAGGCCCTAGTACTACTGACGTACTGTATACCTTAGTGAGAAAAAAATAGTTATTGATTTATTCCAGTAGCCCAATAAAATAACTTACTGGAAGCACCAGCTTCACATCAACCCATGAGAGAACCAGAAGTCCTTTTGGTGGCCGTGAGTCTTAATGGGTGCCCATCAGCTAATAACTGTTTTTCATCACAAATCCAAGCTGTGTTCTGAATAAGGAAAGTGAAGTAAAACACTGCTAGACACCTCTTATCTCCTAGGAAAACAAAAGGATCAGGCAGTGCAACTCAACATGCATGACCCTTCTCTTTCCCGACAGCAACTGTTATGGAAGAATCTGGAGGCCAAATCTCCAGCAGAAGACAACCTAGAAACACTATGATTAATGTATCAGAAAAAGATTATTGATAAAGAATCTTAGCTGTATAATGATAAAAATAATGTATATTACAATTAACAGTGTCTGTGCACAGTAAATGGAGGGTGGACTCTCCAAACAATTTGGCCTAGTGGGCCAGAGGAACCATGTTCTGATATCAGATTGCATGGAATTTTGAAGATGGCAGCTCATTCTAAGTAATGGACAACTTCTTTTCAATATATTCAGCATGATATTTAGGATTACTCACGGTCAGCAGTTCTGTGGGCAGATCTCCACCTGGGTGTACACCCCGATGTAAGGAAATGAAATGCTGCAGATCAGGCTTCTCCTTTACACTTGGGTTGTGTAAAGATGTGTTTAAGATGATCAGTGAGAAGGAGACGATATAGCAGCTGTCTGAATGAATGAAAACATAAAAAAAGATGGAAGAAATTAAGAGGACTTTTTAATATCGGAAATTTTACTAAATATACTGGTGCATAAAAAGTCTAAACCTTCGCTGCTACAATAAATATCATTCCAGCGATTGTGTGATCACAGACAACACATTTTGCATGTTACAGTATTTAAGGTCTAAGGGGACCAAAAGACATGAAACATTTTGCATTTTTATTACTGTTTCCACAGAGACCACTTCATCTCACTCAAACAGGAAGTTGAGAACATCAACCCAGCAGACCACAAACTCAAGAAGTCCTATGATATAGTGGTGTACACAATATATGCTGTGTATGCAAATCTAATATATAAAGCTGAATGTGTGTGTGTGTGTATGTATGTATGTATGTATGTATGTCCGGGATTGGCATCTGAACCGTAGCAGCTACAGCCACAAAATTTTGCACAGTCACACGTCTGGACCCCGAGAGCGTCATAGGCTATGTTGTGAGGTGAAATTTTAACCCCGCGCTTTCCAATTCACCAAACAATTTTGCCCCTATCTACATAATGGGGAAAAAGTGAAAGGAAAAGTGTTGGAGGCGTCGCAGCTACAGGCACAAAATTTTGCACAGTCACACGTCTGGACCCTGAGAGCGTCAAAGCTATATTGTGAGGTGAAATTTTAACCCCGCGCTTTCCAAGTCACCAAACAATTTTGCCCCTATCTACATAATGGGGAAAAAATGAAAGGAAAAGTGTTGGAGGCAAATTAACAGCTGCCAGATGTGAACAAGGGGGACTTAAAGAATGACAGCGATGGCACCAAAGAGTATATACTGTACAGTTGCTAAGGTGGGGCCCCAACATGGGATAATCACACCACCACGGGGATATGAACACACACACAAAATGCGCCACACACTACCACGTGCTCGAACACATATACCACCCTCAGTGCACATTTCACCACACATACACCAACCTCGCCACATAAAAGTAGAAACACAAAAGTCGCCGCTCAAAACTCGCCACGCGCAAAACTCTCCACATGCAAAACTCGCCACACGTGCAAAACTCGCCACACGCAAAACTTGCACACGCAGAAAAATTGCCACACGCAGAAAAATTGCCACATGCACAAAAGTTGCAACACATGCAAAAGTTGCCTCACACAAAACTTGCACATACTCAAAAGGCACCACACATAAAACTCGCCATGCGCAAAACTCGCCATGCGCAAAACTTGCTGCACACAACTTGCTACACTAACCTGTCACATGCAACTCGACACACAAAAAGTTGCTACACGCATGTCGCCACACAAAACTCATCTCACAAAAGTCCCTACATGCATGTCGCCACACGCAACTCAACACACACAACTTGACACACGAAACTCGCCCTAAAACACACACAAGTCTGGTATCCTTCAAAAATAAAAATCTGATTAATAAGCAGACAAACTACAAGAGCAACAAATGTACCATATAGGAATCCGGCAGCTGTCAGTCACATGACCAGTCTATTATGTGTATGTGTGAGCTAATATATACTGCCAGGGGGTGGGCTTACTGTTGGCTGGGGATTTATCAGGCTGCCATTTTAGCTTACAAATACTGAGGTAAAAATACTGACCAAATAACGTGTGAACGAGGGCTAATACAGGAGGAGATGGCATACAGCTATATACTATATACAGGAGATGACACACAGGTATATACTATTTACAGGGGAGATGACACACAGGTATATACTATATACAGGAGGAGATGACACACAGATATATACTATATACAGGAGAGATGACACACAGGTATATACTATATAGAGGAGGAGATGACATACAGGTACATACTACATACAGGAGGAGATGACATACAGGTATATACTATATACAGGAGGAGATGACACACAGGTATATACTATATACAGGAGCAGATTACCTACAGGTATATAGTATATACAGGAGGAGATGACACAGGTATATGCTATGTATAGGAGGAGATGACATACAGGTATATACTATATACAGGAGATGACACACAGATATATACTATATATAGGTGAGATGACACACAGGTATATACTATATACAGGAGATTACATACAGGTATATCTAATATATAAAGCTGAATGTGTGTATGTATGTATGTGTGTATGTCCGGGATTGGCATCTGTACCGTCGCAGCTACAGCCACAAAATTTTGCACAGTCACACGTCTGGACCCCGAGAGCGTCATAGGCTATGTTGTGAGGTGAAATTTTAACCCCGCGCGTTCCAATTCACCAAACAATTTTGCTCCTATCTACATAATGGGGAAAAAGTGAAGGGAAAAGTGTTGGAGGAAAATTGACAGCTGCCAGATGTGAACAATGAGGACTTAAAGAATGAGAGCGATGGCGACAAAGAGTATATACCGTACAGTTGCTAAGGTGGGGCCCCGACATGGGATACTCACCACACACGGGGATATGAACACAAACACAAAATGCGCCACACACTACCACGTGCTTGAACACATATACCACCCTCAGCACACATTTCACCACACACACACACCAACCTCGCCACATAAAAGTCGAAACACAAAAGTCACCACTCAAAACTCGCTACATGCAAAACTCGCCATATGCAAAACTAGGCTCACGCAAAACTCGCCACACGTGCAAAACTCACCTCATGGAAAACTCACCTCATGCAAAACTTGCACACACAGAAAAATTGCCACATGTACAAAAGTTGCACCACATGCAAAAGTTGCCTCACACAAAACTTGCACATACTCAAAATGCACCACACATAAAACTCGCCACGCGCAAAACTCGCCATGCACAAATCTTGCTGCACACAACTTGCTACACTAACCTGTCACATGCAACTCAACACACAAAATGTTGCTACACGCATGTCGCCACACAAAACTCATCTCACAAAAGTCGCTACATGCATGTCGCCACACGCAACTCAACACACACAACTTGACACATAAAACTCGCCCTAAAACACACACAAGTCTGGTATTGTCCTTCAAAAATAAAAATCTGATTAATAAGCAAACTACAAGAGCAACAAATGTACCATATAGGAAATACGGCAGCTGTCAGTCACATGACCTGTCTATTATGTGTATGTGTGAGCTAATATATACTGCCAGGGGGGAGGGCTTCCTGTTGGCTGGGGATTTATCAGGCTGCCAATAGCAACCAATCACAGCTCAGCTTCTATTTTGCTACAGTTAATTAACCTGAGCTCTGATTGGTTAATATAGGCAACAAAGACATTCTCAGTATAACAAAGCTAATATATGTTGTGAAATGCTTCTATTTGCTTAGTTTTTGCCTTTTAATAATTACATTTCTATCTATTTGTTTTGTGGTTTTTGTGTGCAGAATAAATTTTTGTTAACACATTCTATTTTGCTAACAGCAGTCATTAACCCGGGCGAAGCCGGGTAGTACAGCTAGTATATATATAAAAACAAAACCGGCAAGACCACCAAATGTCCATCAGGACAAGACATAGAGAAATGACATCTTAAATCGTAAACTGTAGAATAAAATATTCCATTACATCACTACATAAAAATATGGTAAAACAGAAGTCGAAAACCCATCGGCAGCGCTAGATGAAGTATTGATGGCTTATACTCAGTGGGCTTCTCTGCAAGCACGGAAACCGGTGGTTAAATGAAAGGGAATATCAGTGGGTGGTAGAGCAAATATCCCATTTCCAGCTCCAGTCTAAAGTTTCCACGATGAATCAGTATTTGAGATTCTGTAATTAGCTAGAAGCGCACGTAACGGTATAAAACCAGAGCGAGTCCGACTGTGAGACTGACTCTGATATTGATGATAAAGATTCAAGTAATATGCATTATGAGATAAGCCACCCCAAATACATTGACCTGGAATTTTGTAGTTAACAGCAATCTGTTAGCAGATTCACGTTGCCGTAACCACAGGCGGCAAGAAATCCCGACAGGCTACCTTATTACTGCTAGCTATGTTTAACTCTAAAATGCAGCAACAATCAGAAAAAACATACGGTAAGAAGAGCCGGGTACAAGGAAAAGTCTCCGTTGGGCGACACAGCTTGATCAACAGGTTTTTCACTGTAATGAGGGAGCCTGTTGCTACTCCAGGTTGTCCATGGTTAGGGCAGCAGATTAAGTTCCCTTTCAAAGGGTTTTAACTTTTTCAGCAATAGGGCTCTGTTCACACAGTCTTGATTTATAAACTGGGAAAATTTCTGTACACACATTCTAAATGTAAACCCCCAATGTATGCAACTGTATACCCATATCTGCTAATTGTTCAGATTTTTCGGAAGTAATCCCAGCAAATTCGTAGCAACCCAGGCCAGATGAGCAACCTTCTCAAAAGTAGATGGTTCTGTGTTGGGGTGACAACACAAATCATGGTAACTATGTTTACCATGAGTTGCTTGGGTTGGTAACCCATACTTGACATTGATCAGTTAAACTGCTTGTTGCCAAAAAAAAAATCTTAAACATTTTTAGGCCGTTTCATCAAGAACACCGTTGATCCCGGGGCGTTATGGAGTCAGATGCATCTGATTCATGATGGGGTGCATGCCTGTTCATGAATCTGGAGCATCTGTTGAGCGGAGAGCGCCTCCATGCACCATGACAGAAATATCACTCCGGTCACAGACTGAAGTGAGATGTCTGGTGTAGGGAGTACGGTTGAGTGAATTTGTTCCGGTTCCCTCTTACTCGGCAAGCTATAACGCTTACCGAATAAGCTGCAGAGGGAACTCGGCTTCCTGGATCGCACCGGCTGATCAGCTGATCGGCGCCGCAGCTGCATGTGTCGCCTGTATTACAGTCACAACACATGCATGGAGAGTCTCAATATTTTGGCTCCTAAATTTTGGACTTTTCAAAGCTTTAACGCTGTAATGTTTTGGAAAAAGCTTTGATTAGTTGTGGTCATAATGTCTCAGGGTGTCAATGGCTATATTAAAAAAATTCAACATTTCCTAGAACAAGACAGCGGTGTGAAATTAGTAATTATTGATAACAATTACAATAATCAGTTACACTGGCCATGGTTACCTGTGGATTTGAAGGTGATTGGGTTACACTGGCAGTAATGAGCTGAGAAGGACTCCATTATTCGGTCAATCTTTTGTGCTTCTCCTGGTAATCGAAAAGTACCAAGAAAATGTCTGGAAGAACACAGATCATGAAGATTTAGTTGCTATTTTTGGTTGTGGTAGTGGTGCACAACACTCTCAGGCCCGAGGGTTACGTTAGCAGATTGCACCACTTACAAAGTTCCAAAACCCTTATTTTTTCGTTGTCCTCCAAACAAATTAAAGTTATTAATTTTTGTAATATACTTCACTCAATGGTGAACAGAGGCAGAAATAGGCCCCCTTACCGCTTGGGCCCCTGTGCAGCTGCACAGGTGGCATCAATTATACATCTGCCCCTCTCTGCTCCCTACACCTGTACTCAAAAAGGGAAACTTTCTATACTCTGACTGAATAAATATAGTGTATGATATTGCTGAGCAGCACTTGAAATCAGTTTCTAAAGAGACTGAAGATCAAAACGGCACTGCCGCATAGTGTTTGGGGGAGAAGGAAGGAAAATAAGGAAGTTTACTACTAAAATACAGAATTTGCAATGCTTGGAGGATAATTAAAAAAGTTTAGATTTTTTTTAAAGAATATTCCCATTTGAGACATGCAGTCTGAGAATCCCCCTGCTCCCTTATTTAGCACCCAAAAGAGGCGGAGACCTGGATGTGCCTGATTTATGCCATAAATGTCTCATATCGAAATTCTCTATCAAATGAGTAACTTCGACAGCCGCTACACATCCAGGGATTATCTGTTTGTTAGGCTATCCCTACATGTGTTGCGGTTGTCGAACAGCCGCAAGACATGCAGCCGCGGGGGACTCAAGCATATTATTCGAGCATGCCGAAGACACTTGGCTAGCAAACGATCATGCTCGGATAACACCTTATATGAGCACGTCTGCTCATCAGTAGTAAAAACAAACAACTTTGCAATTTATCTGTTATTAAAAATCAGTTATGTTCTCAAGAACAAAAGGATTTTTAATTCTGTAGTTTAGTACTCATTGACTAGCTTACCGGCCACCACTACCAACTACAAATCTACAAAGAAGTGGCTGGTTTCACACACACTTCCAAACTTTTTGCTATAGAGCTTGTAAGCTCTGAAGTTGGACAGATCACTGGGTCCATGTGCTCCTCAAGCAACATCAGAGAGCACATAGTTCAGGCCAGTGGTGCAAAAATGATAGGAGATTACAATTATTTAGGAGTGCACCGTCACCCTTCAAGCAGGAACCCAAAAGCAGCAGTGCGCTCCTAAAGAGAGCAAAACCTTTATGAAATCATTGACGCAGTGAATATATTCCTATTGGATTATGTTAGGCATTGTACCTTTCATGTTTTGGCAATGCATTTAACGCATTTCATAAGTTAAGAAGTTAAACAAACTAATTCAGACACTTTGGCATCTGTAACCATAGGAACCTATTGTAAAAACTTACTGGATATTATTGTCTGGAACATGCAATTGACTTGAATCGCTCTACCCCTTTAATTCAATGTACTATGTAGAAAGAAGCCAACCCGTGGTTATTGATGCTATACAATAACGTTCCTACCTCAGAGCATCTACTAGATTGAGTTGGTTGAAGTTGTGGCATTTTACGAAAGCCTTCAGAACCTGAATATTCAGCGACTCCCTGGAGAGAAAGAACAAAACAGAAAGGAAAGGAAAAGGAAGGAAATGGGATTGGGCCAAGAGAGGAAAATAACAGCACAGGGAAGACACAATGGAAAAACAAAATAAGTTGATGACCCATTCATATTTTACTAGTACACATTCACCCCAGCTGAATTTATCATTTAGCAGCTTCTTTTAGCCCCAGGGTGATCTTGTGACGTACGATTATGCAATCTATTGGAAGTCTATTGGTTTTGCTTTTCATAACGACAGAGACCACGGGTATAAAATAAGTGTCAAATTTTCATCCAGAAAAAACAGCCTTTTCTTCATCTGTATTGTCATCCGTACGTATTCCATTTTTATACCCCAGCAGAGAATATACAGTAGTTTACAAGACTAAATAGTTTCCTATGTTACAGATTTGCAATGTGTCTGTAAAAATCGGATTCTATATGGTTAATCAATATGGAATCCAATTTTTTGGGCGCATCCATAGACTTGAATAGGCGAGTATCATCCCACAAATGGAAGAGCATAGTGCACGCTTTGATTTTTTTTTAGTGGACATTTGGTTTATGTAAAAAATGGTCGCCTGAACAGCCCTACTGACTGACATTTGTCCAAGTG